>NC_141804.1:11042712-11359618 GCF_057944985.1 Cucurbita pepo subsp. pepo | reverse complement strand
CCTTTTGGAGAAGCCCAAAGCAAAGCCATGAGAGCTTATACTCGAAGTGGACAATATCATATTATTGTGGAGAGTCGTGTTCGTCTAACAGTCCAGTGTCTGCCTCTAATACCACTTGTAACGCCCTGACCCACATATTAGGATTTTGCATATTTACGTGTTTTTCGAAGCTATAAATTGAGTGAATTTAATGCTAAATAGTATGATATTGCATTATTGAGTGATTTAGGAGTAAATTATATTTTTTTAATACAAAAATTATATAAATATAACCTAAGATTTAACTAATAACGAGAATTTCTATAAAATGATTAATTTTATACTAATTAATCTTTATTAATCCAAATTACCAAAAGTTTCTTTTTATTATTATTCCATTAGTTCTCATCATTTCAATACATAGAAAAGTAGAACCAAGCGTGGCAGTCTCGTAATTTCTGACAAAAGAAAGGGCAATTTAGAAAACATTACGGTCAAAAAGGCGTAGCTCTTTTATTTAGAAAAAAGCGTATAAAATAGACGTATCCAAAGCGTGAGGAAGAAAGAGAGTGCAGAGTAAAACGACGTCGTGGGAATGTGAGGGTAGTTTGGTAATTCTAATGCAGCGGTGGGATGGAGCCAACCAAATTCGGACGTTGGGTGCACGAAGCGCCCGTGCATCCACCCCACTGTCACGTAGTTTAGTACTTTAATTTAATTTCTTTTTTTTTTTATCATCATTATTGTCACACATGTGACCCCAAACAATCTACAAATTATTACTATATATATATATATATATATATATATATATATATATATATATATATATAAAATCATTTTTAAAAATAACGTTTATTCGAGGAGAAATATATTTTTAACTGGTGAAGTCAAATGTTCGTGTTTGTTTATTTGGTTTCTAAGGCTCGGGAATTAGTTTTGAACAGTTCCTTAGTTGATCAAATCTCTCGGCGTAACTATGTGGATGAAAATAAATAACTAAATAATGATGTGATATTTGAGGCGACGTTGAACAGATAGGAATCTACAATTTGTAAAAGTAAGTATAAATGTGTCGGGTCACTTTAAGTTATGCTCGAGTTGACTTGAAGTATCATGTTTTATCCCTTTAATAGATAACGTTTTAGATTAGGTTAGTCGGGAGTTATACTTTATCGAGTAAATTGTTACTTTTTTCAGAACATTATATTTCACGTGGAATAATTGACTTTTATATTTTTTAATAAATCTTAAAATTATTTTAAAATTTTTAATTTAATTTCTATTAACCATTCTTTTATGAATATAAAACTTTATTATAAGTATATAAGAAAAATGGGTTAAATAAATTTTCATTATATATTCTAATAATAGGTAGCACATGCAGTTTATACTTTATGTAATTATTTTTCATTATTTTAGTGTCAATTTCTTAATTTACACGTGGCATTTTAATTTGAGAAATTTAGTATTTTGCCACGTCGAAGACTACACCGACTTCTATGTCACGGTGCATTATCATTAGCTTTTTTATTTTTAATTTTTTAATTTTTAAATATAATGATCCCTCAAACTTTATGTCCTTTTTTGAGTTATGAAATATAATATATTTTATAAATGGAAGAATATTATAATGTTAGATTTCAAAGAGAATAAATAAATACAATATTGTAGTTTAATGAATTTTAAATATTTTTTATTGGTATATCATGATTTAATTATGGGAAGATTAGGGTAAATTATGACTAAACCTAAAATCTTAAAGAAATGACGTGGATTTATATTTGTCTATTATTAATAAGAGTGTAACAGCTCAAGCTCACTAGTAGATATTGTTCATTTTGGCCTGTTAGGTATCGTTGTTAGCCTCATGATTTTAAAATGCGTCTACTGTGGAGAAGTTTCCACAGAGAATGCTTTGTTTCCCTTTCCAACCGACGTGGAATGTCACAATCCACCTCCTTGGGGGCCAGCGTACTCACTGGTACACTGCTCGATGTCAGACTCTGATACCATTTGTAACAACCCAAGCTCACCGCTAGCAGATATTGTCCACTTTGACATGTTACATATCATTGTCAACCTCACGGTTTTAAAACGCGTTTACTAGGGGGAGGTTTTCTACACCCTTATAAGATGTTTTGTTCTCCTCTCAAACCGATGTGGGATCTCACAATCCACCCCTCCTTGAGGCCGAGTGTCCTCACTGGCACATTGCCTGATGTCTGGCTCTACTACCATTTGTTACAGCCTGTGTTGTCTCACATTGGTTGGGGAGGAGAACAAACTACTCCCTATAAGGGTGTGAAAACATTTTCCTAGTAGACGCGTTTTAAAGCCTTGAGGGGAAGCCCGAAAGGGAAAGCCCAAAGAGGACAATTTCTGCTAGCGGTGGATCTGGGCCGTTACAAATGGTATCAGAGCCAAATATCGGACGATGTGACAGCCTTCTCGCTGTTCCCCGAAGGGGGTAGACACGAGAGGGTGTGCTAGTAAGGACGTTGGGCCTCAAAGGGGGTAGATTTGGGGGCGGTCCCACATCGATTGGAGGAAGGAAAGAGTACCAGCGAGGACGCTAGGCCCCGAAGGGGGGTGGATTGTGATGTCCCACATTGGTTGGGGAGGAGAACAAATCACCCCCTATAAGGGTGTGGAAACCTTCCCTTAGCAGACGCCATTTTAAAGCCTTGAGGGGAAGCCCAAAGAGAACAATATCTACTAGCGGTGGATCTGGGCTCTTACAATAATAAGAACTCTAAACCCTAACTTAAAACCCTAACTTACCGAAATATGATCTGGGCTCTTACAATAATAAGAACTCTCCCAATCCCACTAACGTTTCTTTACCGACATCAGCTAAGAAATCATCGTGTTGCCATATTACTTTTTTTTTTTTTTTTTCATTTGATCATAAAAAATCACCATGAGAAAGAGAGAGAGAGAGAGAGAGAATGTTGAGTTAGGGTTTAAGCCAAATCTTAAGCCCTAATTCTATGGGATTTGGAAAGCAGTTTGACGTGACTTTTGACACACAGTTCTTTTCTTGTTGTTTGTTCTGAATTTCAACACTTTTTGTATGGAGGATCTGATCATCTTCTCTCCTTGGTTGCCAATTCAGTCAGCAGTCTCAGCAAAACCCGCAGAATGTTGCATAAAGCTTTCAATACCAATCTAACTTACCCATTCACACCTTCACGCTAAGATCATACGTTCAAGATTTGGACTAAAATTTGACATTTGATAGTCTCGATATTCACCTGTATCCCCTACGACATGACTATAGAACAGCCTAAGCTTACCGCTAGTAGATATTGTCCAGTATGACTCGTTACATATCGTCGTTCCTCACAGTTTAAAAACACGCTTGAATGCTTCGTTCCCTTATCCGACTAATATGGGATCTCACTATCCACCCTCCATGGGGGCCATTGCCCTTGCTAGCACACCACCTGGTGCCTGGCTTTGATATCATTTATAACAGCCCAAGCTCACCACTGGCAGATATTTGTCTGTTTTGGCTTGTTACGTATCGTCACCAGTCTCAAGATTTTAAAATGCGTCTACTAAGGAAAGGTTTTCACACCCTTATAAGGAATGTTTTGTTCCCCTATCCGACCAATGTGGGATCTCATAATCCACCCCCATTGGGGGCCCAACGTTCCTCGCTGGCACACTGCCCGATGTCTGGCTTTGATACTATTTGTAACACTCTAAGCCCATCACCGGTAGATATTGTCCACTTTAACTCGTTACATATCGCCGTCAGCCTCACAGTTTTGAAGCATGTCAATCAAGGAGAGGCTTCCACACTCTTGTAAGAAATGCCTCGTTCCCATCTTCGACCAATATCGCATCTCATAGACTATATTACCTTTGAAATAATATTTGGGTCATGCTGAAAAAGAATGTTCGAGTCATCGGTTACCAAGTTCGAATGAATTAGTGCAAGGTTCAAAAAAGGAAGACTGTCAAGCATATGAACTCATTAGTATTGTATGAAATTTATTGTGCAACCAAACATGGCCAACCTGACATCTCCACAATGAACACTGTCAAGCATATCAACTCATCACTCACTGATAGCAAAAGGAAAAAAAAAAAAAAAAAAACATAAAAACAATTAAGAACCCTAATTTCTCAAGAACCCTAATCAATAATTCTTAACCCTAACCCTAATTCACCTTTAAATTAAAATGGGCTTATCGTAATCGCAACAACGAACGTTAGCTATCGATTTTCCAAGCTCGAAGCCTTCGAACAATTTACTTCTAGGTCTTATTAATGCTATTCAGAATCAATCGATCGACTATCACGATAAAAAGAACAAATAATGTAACGGATCAGATCCACTGTTAGTAGATATTGTCCTTTTTGGGCTTTTCCTTTCGGGCTTCCTCTCAAGGCTTTAAAACGCGTATGCTAGGGAAAGGTTTCCACACCCTTATAAAGGGTGTTTTGTTCTCCTCCCCAACCAATGTGGGACATCACAATCACGAGGGTACGAATTGTGACATCACAATCATGTGGGACATCACCACCTTTTATAAGGGTATGAAAACCTTACCCTAGCAGACACGTTTTAAAGTCTTGAGGGGAAGCCCGAAAGGGAAAGTTCAAAAAAGACAATATCTGCTAGCGGTGGATCTGGGCCGTTACAAATAACGTCTTGTCATCGTAATGGAGATCGTACCGTTAGCAACTACGAACATTGTCGTATTAGCTCAGACGAACACATTAAATATATGGGAAGCCATAGATTTCAGTGAAAGTGGACCAAAAAAAAAAAAAAAACAAAACAAAAAGAAGATGATTTTTTCTTGAGACAAATCATAATGGGCAGCTTCCATTCCATTTATTCTCTTGTTTTATTTAAAATTATTTGTATATAAAATTGTTGGTCAAAAGGGTCTGAATAAAACATTATTAATTAAGTTAATTAAATTAATCAAATTAATTAAATTACTTTTTGCTTTTGTTAAAGATTCCAGCCTCCAGTCAGTCACTATGAAATATAATAACACTTCTTCCAGCTAGGGCAACTGGGTGTAATCCATATTTGATTACTCAATCCTTAACAACAGTTAAAACTTCGAGAAAGGACGGTTTTGAAAACCGCGCTTCGATATGATGATGATACCCTCTCGAACCTCGGTTTCATGTCTCGAGTAAAAAAAAAATGGTTCATGAATTAATCAGGTAAACATCTAAAGATACGATGGTTTAAAGAAAACCCTACGAGAATTGAAAGTTACTACCTATACTAATAAAGTGTACGTTCCTTCTGGATTGCTCAAACATAGGATCTCAGAAGTTAAGCATGTTAGGTGATGTCCTGAAAAACGTGCAAGTGAGGTAAAGTAGGTTAAAACGACTCTGGTGATTAATGAGGATAGTATTTAGTCGTGGAAGCAATTCGAGACGAGCAGTCGATAAAGCAGACTAATTTTTTTTTTCGAGCATCTTAATTGTTCATTCGTGAGTTTGCTCATGTTTAAACGACGCTAGTGAAGAAGAATTCGATTAGTGGATTTTTGTTGATATTTTAATCGAGAATATAAATGACATAAAATCAATAGATTTATAAATATTTAGACGTAATAATATGGATTGACTACGGATTTGAGCTATAGCACACGGTTTCATAAAACCGTACGTTTTTTCATATCTAAATAAAGCAGGACGGACGGTCAGAGGCTGCAGCGGGACTACCATAGGAAAGCCTGCCCTCTCCCAAAGAAAGCGGGAGTAGCAAGCAGACGCAAGAGGGACAAACCTCATTTTTCTTTCATCATTGGTAGAGATGGAGAGGGGATCTCTCTCGATCTCAATTGAGACTCGCCCCCACTGGGAGAGGCTCGGGGGAACCTGTCTCCCGATCTCTTTCGGTAATGACATATTATAAATATTTAGACGTAATTATATATATATATATATATATATATATATTTTTTTTTTTTTTGAATGGTCAAAAGGCTGAAAATTTGAAAATAAATAAAGACAAAATTAATAAATTTGAAATAAAATTATATAGATTTTCATTGGGCTCAATTCCAACCGGGTTTGGGCTCAAGTAGGATCCAGAAACCAGGCCCAAGCCCAACTCTAAAAGTGGGTCCCATCCTTTTCCATGTTCAATATTCCAAGCATGCGGGCGAAGCAAAGGTGTTGAAGGAATCAAAATAAAGGGATTTTAAAACTTTAAATAAATGTCAAAGCCTAATAAAATAAAATTGAAAAAACTCAGGAATATAATAATTTAAATTGGAAAATTTTTAAAATATATTAAATTGAAAAAGAAAAAAAAAAGTAACAAATATTATAAATTAAAAATATATATTTTCTTTTTTTGCTATGATATGCGATGAAGGTGAATATTGGGGGAAATAAAGATAGACATAAATAAGAATAATTAAATTAAAAAATCATTTTTCATTTTTTAATGGAATTATTCGTATCTTATCATGAAATTTATCTTAAATAGCTTTTTTATTCTATGTAGTTTACAATATTACCCATGGTTTTTTTTTTTTTTCCCAAAATTGAACACTTCAAAATATATATATATATGGGTCATTGGGTATTCTAGAAATGCTCAAGGCTCGTACTACTATATTTTTCAAGTTAAGGCAAGGGATTCCTGTACAGCTGATGACGACATTGCAACTCGAGACCATAACACATGCATAGGATAGTGGTATAGCCTCGCGCTACTATATTTTTCAAGTTAAAACAAGGCATCCTATACGATTGACGACTGCATTGCAACTCGAGACCATGACACATGCATAGGATAATGATATTTATTTTCTTAGGCTTAAGCTAAAATATGATGTTTTTAACTTAAACGCTTATTTATTTTACTTAGGTGTCGTTTTAAAAATGTTTTCGAAACACGTAAGTCCATGACTGTGTTTTAAGATATGTTTAAATTAAGTAAAAAATTTCAGGTCGTTACTATATATATATATATTTACATTTTGTTTCGCTCCTTGTCAAATAAAAAAAAATTACACCTTTAGGCTTTAATCTCTAAATTTTTAGAAAAATATCTAATAGATTTTCGATTTTAATATTATGTAATTTTTATATTTAATAATTTAAATTTTTAATTTTATGTCTAATAAATGATTAATTTTATAAATTATTCAGGTTTATGAGATTAGGATTATAAAATTAAAAGTTTAAATACGAAATTAATGCAAATTTAAAAGTTGAGGGGTAAATTTGTAACTTTAAGGAGGGTATTTATGTAAAATTGTCGTCTAATTCACCTGTTAAGGACGGCGGCAAAATTCAAAAGTGGGTCCCTTTTAATTTCCATTTTAATTTTTCATTTATTCAAATATTCCAATATTCCGAAATTCCAAGCAATCCGGAGAAGCAAAGGCGCTCAACGGCGGTTTTAAGATGCAACTCAGTGGTGATTTCATTACACATTTTGTTTGAGCTTCCTTCCGATCTCTTGCTTTCCTCCGGCGACAATGGCGGCGTTCCTCAGAAGGCTTGTAACTGCTGCTCCAGCTCTACGCTACAATGCATTATGTGGCCAATCAAGGATTGAGTCCTCCAAGTTCAGGTTCCCTATTGGAACCATCACTGCAGTTACCGGCGGAATCTCGTATATGTTTTACGCTTCGACTTCGAATTTGGTAACTTATCTCGCTTTCTCTTGTTTTCTTTTCTTCTGAGCTGTTGAGAATCAAGCTGTTCTGTTTTCTGTTTTCTGTTGTATGTGCCGCTTATAACGCTCTTGAATCTTGATGATCCATTGCTGAGGTTGATTGTGTTGAGTTATTGTGTTCTTCCTTATGTTCGTAATTTGAATATGATGGATTGGTTTGTCACTTGTCCTCGTGATTGCGATTATGGTATTCGTATCCAGTGAGCTTACTTTTCGTCATTTGTTCCTCTCATTCCGTTATCGCGGCGTGTTTTTTCTTACGAGTTCGGGAATCTAATGAACGTATAGGATGAAGAATCTCTTTGAAGCTTAACTTCCTATTGGTAAATTTGTTTACACAGGTTCATCTCGCTCCAAACTGCGAAGAGGATGGCCAAAAAGTTGGTCAGTGTGTCTTATTCGCTCGTTCTTTAACAATTTTATGATCAAAGAAAAGGAAATTTGCTTACGAGTTTTAGTATGTCTCTCTGAAGTTATATGAAGGAGCAAATCTCTTTATGATTATACTCTAAAACGCACTGAGAATTGAAAACGACATTTATTTAATTTACAAATCTTTTCTTATGTTTTATAATCCATGGAAATGGTTTTGTGAATTTCCAGCACTCAAGCCAGATAAATGGATTGAATTCGAGCTGCAAGACGTTGCACGTGTTTCTCATAACACTAATTTATACAGGTACAAGATTTAGGATGCCCGTTTTTATGGTTCTTCAGTAAGATAATGAAACCATCTATTTGTTTTATATTACTTGTTTTAGTTCAATAATTGTGGAGTATTGGATTGAATCGGTACTTAATGCATTATCCATTTGGGCATGTTTGCATTGACTACTTTTTGTTATTTCAATTTGTAGTTTTCTTGAAGAGGAGTTAGATTCATCATTACTTCCTGTAATTTTAGATTTTAGGGTATGAAATTGTGTTGGGGTTGGATTTTAGGGCACAATATTTTCTAATATACACTGTGGCAGATTTTCATTTGATCCATCTGAAAAATTGGGGGTGGATGTTGCTTCATGCATCGTTACAAGGTATGTTTCTCTTTCCTGAAAGATGGTTATTATTGCTAAGTTAAAAGGAATATGCTTCTTGGTTATTCATTCCGGTGCATTGTTGTAACCACAGAGCTCCAATTGATAAAGACGAACAAGGGGAAGTAAAATACGTTGCACGCTCGTAAGTCTTCTTGTTCAAGTATTTATCTATATGTGATTATTGCAAACTTGGTGTTAGTAAATTGGCGTTTTCGAGGGTTTGGCATAGTTATAGAGGCTTTAGAATTCAGGCAATTGATTATGGAGTGAAAATACTCACCTCCTTGGGAAGTTGAGATTTCCAGTCTATTCCATGTTGTATGGACAAAACAATATTCCCAGTTCAAATCTTTCTGATATTCCAATCTATTTATATCATCTTCTTGTTCACCATCAACCCAACCCCTCTATTTTATATTACTCGACCTTCATGAAGTTGTTTTATTAGCGAGTCGATTTAAAAAAAGAAAAAGCATCAAGATGAGATTCAATTGAATGTATTGATGTATATAATGTGATCACTTTTGTCCAGTTATACACCTATATCAGATCCCGAGGCCAAGGGATACTTTGATCTACTAATTAAGGTATAGTGTTCTTCATGCTGCCGCCTATATTTCCTCAGTTGGATATCTACTTATCCTTTTGGAGACAAAATTTCTTTACAAGTGTGAATGTGTTTTAAGTTTTAACGAGTTTGTGGTTTCTTTCGTGAATTTTGCAGATATATCCTCAAGGAAAAATGACTCAGCATTTTGCTAAATTGAAACCTGGTGATAAACTTGAAGTGAAAGGGTATTTTTTTTATTTATATTGTCTTCGTCGTTACCTCCAGGTCATGTATTGTATGTCCTATGTGACTCTCTTTTCCTTAAATTGCTTTGCAGACCCATTCGAAAGCTCAAATACTCTCCAAACATGAAGAAACACATTGGCATGGTAAAATGAATCATCTAAGATTGCTTGTGAAAATATAAGTACACTTATAACTGATCTCCTTCCCATATCATCATTTGGTTGTCAATGTTATGACCATAAGCAACTTTTATTTTAAATAGAAAAAAGTTCAAGATTACATTTAACTTTTTTATATTTTTATTGGCAAGCAGATCGCTGGTGGCACAGGAATTACTCCCATGCTTCAGGTCATTGATGCTATAGCAAAAAACCAAGATGACATTACACAGGTGCGCAATGATCTTTTCTTGCATAGTTTCCGGACTAAGCCAAAAGTAACCAGTAAAGTCGAAAACCAAGGTTCCTGTATTTTCCCTTTCATGATATTTTGTGCAGTTCATTACATAACAACCAAGAATATGTCTTTCTTCAATCACTTATTTATCTTTCTTTGAACAAATAACAAAAATTTTCATTGATTTAGTGAAAAGGTCCAACGGAGAATCAGTACTCTCTGTCAATCCCCTGTTTGAAGCTTGGGGTAATTTACCCAATTGGAAAAAATAACAAAAGAAGAATAATTGTGAAAAGCATTTCATAGAGAAAACATGAAGTACTCTGAAACTTACCTTATTCAACCATTTCATCCCACTGATTTTTTTTCTATTACAATTCCACCATGCCACACCTTTGACTGCAATCATCCATAGAATTTTGGAACTTTATTTTCTCCTTAGCCAAGAAAAATTCCCAGCATTTTGGGCATTAAAGCAGCATTTACTTCGAACACTGTAATGTAAGAACTCGGGAAATATAGATAATGGACACTAGTTGGTTTTTCAACCTACCTTCATTTGTGCAGTACAAGCACACAACTAGTTCAACTATAACTTTTTCATCATTGCTTGAGCATGCCCCTTAATGATTACAGGTCTCGCTGATTTTTGCGAATGTGTCTGCCGATGACATATTGCTTAAAGAGAAACTTGACAAACTTGCAGCTTGCCACCCAAATATAAAGGTATCATCTGTTTCAGTATTGAAGAGTTGCTGTACTATTTAGAACAACGATGTCCTATCAAATGGTCGTAAGATGACATATTTGGAACCTAGCTTAAATATCGTGCAATAAGTGAAATAGAGCATGAGAATAATTAGAAACCAAAACAATAATAATGATGATGATGTTGTTGAAGATAAATAGAAAACTTGGCCAAAAGGATCAAAATTTGTTTCCGTGTGCTGAAGCATGTGTTAGGCATCGAAAGGATACCAAAAAAGATAATATTTATTATGAATAAATCGTTATCATAGGATGCTGCATCATAGTGCATGCTATAAGATTAGATCTTTGTTTAACATATCAGAATAGAAGTTCATATTTTGAAATGAAACCCGCCAATATGTCCAGAATCTTTACATTTACTATGAGAACGATTTAATCCTTTTCCCTTTTTTGTATGCTTGTGTCAATTATTTTTTTTCCGACGTCTTTGTAAAAGTGATGGGCTCTATGGTAATAAAAATGTAGGTATTCTACACTGTTAGTAATCCACCAAAGGGTTGGAAGGGAGGGAAGGGACATGTATCAAAGGATATGATCATCAAATGCTTACCTTCCCCTGGAAATGACGCACTAATCCTCGTAAGTGTTTGTTGTTGTTGCCGTAATACTTCAGTACCTGATAATCTTTGCCGTTCATGTCTATCTCAATGCGATATGATCAATAAGAACCAGCCTACAAGTCATTTTCCTCGAGTGGGAAGGAAAATAAAAAATAGTTTTACAAACTTGTGTTGCCTCTTCTAATCTAGGATTCTCGTTATCACAATAATATGTCGAAGCATGCTGTTGAATACCAGTTGGGTCATTTAAATATGCTTCCCTTTTTCGGGTAATCCTTCGTATCATGTATCATCTAGATCTGTATGTAAACTATATCGAGCATTGCCTGCAGAGCTAGGCATATAGGTGTTGTAACAGTCTAAGCCCACTACTAGCAGATATTATCCATTTTGGCTCGTTATATATCGTCGTAAGCCTCACGATTTTAAAACTCATCTACTAGCAGACAATATTTACTAACGTGGGCTTAGACTGTTACAAATGGTATCAGAGTCAGGCGACGATGTGCCAATGAGGATGCTGACCCCCAAAGGGGTGGATTGTGAGATCCCACATCGGTTTGAGAGGGGAACGAAGCATTTCTTACAAAGGTGTGGAAACCTCTCCCTCGTAGACGCGTTTTAAAATCGTGAGGCTGACGACGATAAGTAACAGGCCAAAGCGGACAATATCGACTAGCGGTAGGCTTGGACTATTAAAGTCTTCCTTTTAGTTATTTCTGGGACAATCCAATTATGTCAAGTAGCTCCATAAAACAATAGCACAAACAGTATTGTTTATTTGCCATGAACTTGGGGGAATATGTACCAACTTTTCATCCTTTTTTCTTAATTCTGATAATTGTGCTACCTACAAATTCCTTTCATGCATTGGAAGATAAGGCATTCATAAAGTCCCTCCCACACCCATATAGTTTTGTGTGCATATTACATACATTTGGATAGATACATAAATGACTTTCTTCCATGCGTTCAGGTATGTGGTCCACCAGGCATGATGAAACATATATGTGGGCCGAAGAATAAAGATTTCACACAGGGAGAGGTATCTTATTATATATGGGCTTTTCAATTGGCCAATCATTAACTTGAATTGATTCATCGACATTACATATTAATATACAATTGTTTTACTGCTTTCTTGCAGCTTGGTGGCTTACTTAAGGATCTTGGATATTCTAAGGATATGGTTTTCAAATTCTAAGAAGATTGGCGTACAATTTTGAGGTATTGACGTATAATCTTTGTGCGAGGAATTTTTTTTCTGAAGCATAGGTACATTTGCGTCATTCGATCAAAATTTCAATGCAAACTAATTTCAAAAGTGTTCATTAGATAAGTTAATCTTTTGGTTCAGTTTATGTTGTTGTTTTATACTTTTTCTTCAAGTGTATAACACCTAGGTGTTTGTTCCACGTACCGATGTTCGAGTGAAATAGCAGATCAGTCGTCTATTTTAGTTGCTTTTATTTAGAAATGATTTTGAAATAGTTACCATTGATCGTGTCAGGTTTAATATTTAGCATAGCTTAGATCAAAGCAAGAGAACTAGCGAT
This sequence comes from Cucurbita pepo subsp. pepo, assembly GCF_057944985.1. Lineage (NCBI taxonomy): Eukaryota > Viridiplantae > Streptophyta > Magnoliopsida > Cucurbitales > Cucurbitaceae > Cucurbita > Cucurbita pepo. Next base: position 11,346,842 of record NC_141804.1, on the reverse strand, counting down.
TTCTCTAGAAATATTGATCATCTAAACTTTTGCTTACATAGATAGTAGAAAGTGAATCTTAGTGACTTTTCATAATACTTTTCAACTGTTAGTATTGTTCTTTTGGGCTTTCCGTTTCGAGCTTCCTTCGAGGCTTTAAAACGGGTCTGCTAGGGAAAGGTTTACACACCCTTACAAAAGGTGTTTCGTTCTCTTCCCTAACGAATGTGAGATTCTCACATAAATAGAGCTAGGGAAAGGTTTACACACCTTACAAGAGGTGTTTCGTTCTCTCCCTGACCAATGTGAGATTCTCACATAAATAGAGAGACGATGATGTTGTTAGACGAACACGACTCTCCACAATGGTATGATATTGTCCAATTTGAGTAGAAGCTCTCATGGCTTTGCTTTGGGCTTCCCAAAAGGCATCATACCAATGGAGTTAGTATTTCTCACTTATAAACATGATCATTCCCTAAATTAGCCGATATGGGACTTTCATCATCCAACACCTTCCCTCGAACAAAGTGCGCCTCCCCTTAATCGAGGCTCGACTCCTTTGGAGTCTTAGTCATTTTTTACTGCCTTCTAGGAGGCTTGGCTCCTTTTTCTTTTCGGAGTTCTTTGTTTGATATTTGAAGATTTACCATTCTATTGGCACGACTAAGTTTAGGGCATGGCTCTGATACCATGTTAGACGAACACGACTCTCCACAATGGTATGATATTGTCCATTTTGAGCCGAAGTTCTCATGGCTTTGCTTTGAGCTTCCCAAAAGGCCTCATACCAATGGAGTTAGTGTTCCTCACCCAAAAGGCCTCATACTAATGGAGTTAGTGTTCCTCACTTATAAACTCACGATCATTCCCTAAATTAGCGGATGTTGGACTTTCATCATCCAACAAATGTCTCCATAGCATCATTTGGTTGAATGCTTGCATACCTCTCGTTCCTTCCTAACTTTAGGATTGAAAAATGTGGGAAGAAATGGAACTATATAAAGTATTAGGACAGTTGAGAATTTGAGAAAGACTCTCATTTGAATTAAGGGAAGAAATAATAAGAATAAATTGGTTTTGTACAATATAATAAAAATTGCCTTTACATTCATTCAGTAGCTTTCTGAATTTTAGTTCTAAATAATAAAATATATAATTCCTCCATTGAAAAGTATAGGAAGCAACCTGTTGAATGGGTCACAAATGACCCGAAACTTGAGCCCACAATACAATGCCAGGCCGGCCCATGTACTTTGTCAAATTCCTGCATTAGGCCCAATTCAATTAATTTTTTTTTATTTTTTTTTATATATAGATTAAAAAAAAAATATTTTTTTTTTAATTTCTTTCGGGTTTGAGCACTCTTACCCCTTTAATTTTATGTCTAATAAATTCGTAACATATTATGATTTTTTTAAAAAATTAACAAAACTATTAGAAGCTTTTTCAGTTATCGAATCGTATTAGACAGAAACCTAACAATACAAGAGGGACTAAAACAACTTCTCAAAATCATTTTTTTTTTTATTACGATTCAATCTCGATCTCAAAATTTCCAATACCCTGATCGGTTCTCATCTCTTAACGAATCTTCGTGATATTAATTTAGTAATAAGGGAAAATTTTAGAATATGATTGAAAAAATTAAAAATTATTAAGCAATGAAGTAATGCACATGGATTACAAGAAAAAGGAAGGACTCCATTTGAATGAATATATCAAATTGTTAGCTTAAAATATGTGCTAATCACTATGTGTTTACTCATCTAAACACATGCCTTGTCGGATCCTTTTCCAATTGGCCACTTCAATTATGTCTCCAAATGCTCCGATTTCGATTTTTTTTTATTTCTTTCCTACAATTTTCATTCTCGAAAAGAAAAAAAAACTATGCCCGTTTGAAAATTATTTGATTTCAATAACATTCGTTCGTGTTACGAGACCCAGTTCTTTTAATTTTTCAAAAATTTGAAATCCGTTAACGATTTGCGAAGCTAAAAAAAAAGAAAGTTTGTCGATATAGAACAATACATTACCTTTTTGAGATTGAAAGCCATGAGCTTTGAGCTGAGCTTCTCCAAGCTGTCATAGCTCCTCCTTGCACATCTAAAGGCCTGAATTTGCATCATCTCAGGCATGTCTGATACCAATACCTTCACTTGAAGAAATGAAGCCACTGATCCCAAGTTTGTTTCCACATGGGAAACTGACTTCCTACCCTCAACCACCATCTTTCTCCCCTCCGTTCCCCCGCCTCCGCCTCCGTCACCGTCCCCACCGCCCTTCGCTCCTCTCGACCCGCCATGTTGATGAACGACTTTCTTACTCTTCCTACCCAACCAATTATACTTGTAAACAGATGCTTTATCCACTGAAACAGACTCACATGCTTGTACGTCACGAGCTCCATCCCGAGACTTGTAAAAGGACTTGAATCCTCCTTTCATTTGCTTGTTTAGAGTAGCCATCACGATCTCGAGAGAGCATAGTTTGGTTCATCAACTATATAAAGAAAAAAAGTGGTTAAATGATTAGGGAAGTGGTTGGGAATAATCAAAAGAGGCAAACCATGTGTTATTGCCTTCCATCAAGGATAGTAAATTGGTTGTGAAAGATTTGAAATATTTTGTTCTTTGTGAGCTTAAAAAAAAAAAATTAATTTAAAAAAAAAAAACACCTTATTTGTAGGGTAAGGTACCCTTTAAACTATAGGGTTGGTTGGTTTATTTGTCCATAGAAAAGAAAGGAGATTTCATTTTAAATTAAATTAAATAAAATATGCTTCCCAAAAATCAAAATTGTTCACACTTTGGAGACCATAGAATATGTTGTGAACCCAGAAAAACATGTTTCTATAATTAATATATATATAAATATTCCACCTTGGAAGTGGCTCAGTCGAAGGTAGGGTCCAGCGGCTGGAAAGAGCATCGCATGTCGCGCGTGGTGCCTGGTGTGCCCCCGGCGGTCCTTGAAAATCTGGAGGACCGAGTGCGTCTCACGCCTGATCGTACTCATAATCGCATCAGATCTCCAAGGTGAATAGCCTCTGGTCAATGGAACAATGTAGGCAAGGGAAGTCGACAAAATGGATCTGTAACCTTGGGAAAAGAATTGACTCTAAGGGTTGGGTACGAGAGCAGTCCTTGAAGCAGCTCAGCCGGAGGTAGGGTCCAGCGGCTGGAAGAGCATCGCACGTCGCGTGGTGTCTGGTGTGCACTAAGCGGTCCTTGAAAATCTAGAGGACCGAGTGCCTCCCACGCCCAGTCATACTCATAACTGCATCAGGTCTCCAAGGTGAATAGCCTCTGGTTGATGGAACAATGTAGGCAAGAGAAGTCGGCAAAATGGATCTGTAAGGACTGTAACCTTAGGAAAAGGATGGGCTCTCAGGGCTGGGCACGAGGGTCCCAGTACCGAACCTGTCGGTTGTTGGTGGACTGCTCGAGCTGCTCCCGCGGCAAGAGAAGGTCACTGCGTGCCGGCCTGGATATATATATAATAAAATATTTGGGTAATATGTTAAATTATTATTATTATTATTATTTTATATCGAATCGAAATTTAAAAAATTTAGTTCGATTATTTTAGGTCAACTATTACGAGATAAGGTATCGAACAAATTTAAAATGTTTATTACTATTTTTTTTTTAATGGAACAAATTTAAAATTAAATGTTTAAAATAATTGATTAGCTTGTCTGCTAATAAATATTTTAACCTAAAAAATAGTCTTTTCCTTAATAATATAATACAAAACGCCGCCGTATAGGTAGGCTATAACATGTGCTTTCCCTTTGTTTATCCAACAAACCTATTCTAAAAAAGAAAAAAAATTATATTTAATTTATTAAAATACAATGCCTTTTATGTCATTATGTGGGAAATTATTGCTCATAGAAAGGGAAATTTGAGGCCAAAAGAAGATTTCATAATTGATGGGTTTTTCAATTTAGTCGGATATTAATAATTTATAGTACCTGACTTAACGATAATTGACATGTATTTCTTTTTCGAACTCGGGAGCTTAAATTCCTTACTACTCTTAAGATACATGAATGAATCGAGACTATACTTAAATGAGAATGTGTAACGCCCCTGATCCACCGCTAGTCGATATTGTCCTCTTTGGGCTTTTCCTTTCGGGGCCCAGCGTCCTTACTGGCACACTGCCTCGTGCCTACCCTCGTTCGGGGAACAGCGATAAGGCTGGCACATTGTCCGGTGTCTGGCTCTGATACCATTTGTAAGGGTGTGGAAACCTTCCACTAGGAGACGCGTTTTAAAGCCTTGAGGGAAAGCCTGAAAGGGAAAGCCTAAAGAGGACAATATCTGCTAGCGGTGGATCTGGGGCTCTGATACCATTTATAACACCCCATATCCACCGCTAGCAGATATTGTCCTCTTTGGACTTTCCCTTTCGAGCTTCCCCTCAAGGCTTTTAAAACACATCTGCTAGAGAAAGGTTTCCACATCCTTATAAATGGTGGTTTGTTCTCCTCCCAACCAATGTGAGACATCACAGAATGATTTTGACCATATGATAGTAAAGAAAAACTTAAAAAATTGAAGTTATTATCTGTACTAAAAAAGTGCACATTTCTTCCATTTTTAGTGTTGTCAACCACTATTGTATCATACCCTAAGTGATTAAAAGATCGTATTTTTACTTTTACGTGCTGTTGAACTAACAAAATATACACAAGAGAAATTCAAGATAGGTAAATAACGGTGTGACGAATTATATTTAAATTATGAAAATAAATAAAATAATTATTCAAAATACTTTATAGTAAAAAAAAAATAATAATAATAATGTAGGGTATGCTTGACATTAATGAATAAATAATGCATTAATTGTTATATGTGTCACAATAAATTAACCCCTAGACCATACTTGCTAAGACAGCTAGCATCATCACCTTCCCATTGAGAATAAGCATATAATATAAATTACATAAACTAAATAAAAAAAAAATACAATAAATAAATAAATAAAATTATTAAGTGTAGTGAATATGACCTATAAAACAAAGAGAATATTGAACAATATTCTCAATTTACATGGGCCCCATGGATATGGGGTAAAGGGCATTGGATATATTATTGGTTTAAACTATTTTTTTATCTTTTTATTTTTTTTATTTATTTTGTTTTATACCTAAATATTTTAACGTCTATAATTTTAAAACGTAGATCGGTTGTCGTGTCTCAATTTGGTGGGATCGAGTTCGAGTAAAATGTTCTCGTTTTTACATTGTTGGATGTGTAAGATGGGTTTGGTGGAGTTAGTTCTCAGTTTTACATTGTTCGACGTGTGTGACAAAATTTATGAAATTTTACGAATTTACACGTGTCTAATGTGTTAGACGAACACGACTCTCCACAATGGTATGATATTGTCCACTTTGAGCATAAGCTCTCATGGCTTTGCTTTGGGCTTCCCCAAAAGGCCTCATACCAATGGAGATAGTATTCCTCACTTATAAACCCATGATCTTCCACTAAATTAACCAATGTGGGACACTCCCAATCCCAATAATCCTCAACATAATGGTTATTAGGAGGGTGGGTGAACGTATCTGATATAAACTTCTGCCCTTTCAATAGATTTGAACTGTAGCAGCCCAAGTCCATCGCTAATAGATATTGTCCGCTTTGGCTCGTTACGCATCACCATCAGCCTCATGGTTTTTAAACGTGTCTACGAGGGAGAGGTTTCACACTCTTATAAGGAATGCTTCTTTCCCCTCTTCAACCGATGTGGGATTTCACAATCCACCCCCCTTAGAGGCTAGCAACGTCCTCGCTGACACACCGCCCCATATCTGGCTCTAATACCATTTGTAACAGCTCAAACTCACCGCTAGTAGATATTGTTTGCTTTAGCCCATTATGTATCGTCGTCAACCTTGAGGTTCTAAAGCATATCTACTAGGGAGAAGTTTTCACACCCTTATAAATAATGTTTTGTTCCCTCTCCAACCGACATGGGATCTCACACCAACTTTGTTTAAGGAGAGATTATCTAGGAGGTCACCATAGTGTGCCGGACAATTTTTCACTATTCAATGTATGAGGTGGAAATTAAAAAAAAAAAAAAATACTCGTTTCCAGTGGATATTAGAGAGTCGGGTAAGCATATTTTGGATCTACATCTAATCGATTATTAAGAAGCAGTCACACTAAAAATTTTACTTTGTTCACGGGCTTTACTTTATTTGCTCGTGTGGGGTAGGATAAAAGAGTGTCGTAGCTTCAAACTTATATCAAAACACAATAATTCTCCCTGGTGGCACTGTCCTTACTCGAGATGATTTGAAATTGCACCAAATCCGTTAACGAATTATGATAATTACACGTTAAATTATGATGAAAGGACAGATGTATGTATGAATACGAAAATTGAAAATTAAATGCATGATTATAGTTTTAGAATATGTTTGAAAGTTAAAAAAGGACACTTAGCCCATTATCCATATTTCTATATAAATACAACAAATGTGTGTGTGTATGCAAAGTTGTGGGTCTCCCATGTCTTTTAGAGATAGGGAGTAATGAATGGATGCATTTGGAGGGTGCCTTAATGCTTATCCATGCCATTAATTTTGGAGTTTGAGGCCTCATTTCAATGGCTACCCTCATTTATAGGAACCTTGTGGCCTTAAAGCTAAGCATCCATACCTTTCAATGCCAGTCATCTCCTGTTTTTAGTGCAAAAAATTTACATGTTATTTACTCGTTGGGACCTGATCAAGCTCGATTTACTTGTATCTGCTGTTCTACCCATGCTTCGTTAAATAATATGTTAGTTCACTTTTAAAACGTGAACAGATGTTACTTATTCATAAGATTTTTGGCTTTATCCTTCTAGTCTTTATTTGATTCTCGTTATTTTGTCGAGCACCCTATGTTGGCCGTATGTTTGAAACAATCTTTTCGTAGGTGTTTGCTTTGAGGAGGTTCTACCCTATGGAAACGCTCTTTAATGGAGCTACAGGAATGTGAGATACAGAATGCGAGAATTTTCACCTAGTTGAAGATCTAGTGGTGCTACACAGGAGAGTGAATACTCTTGAACTTTGAGAACAGTAACACAATGTTGTATTGTGGATCTGACATCTCGAACTTGGACCTCAAGTTCATCCACAGCTGAGAGAACCCTTTTAGACTCTGGACTTTGATAACGACTTTTTATTTTAAATGTCTTTAACCAAATATTAAAATGAATGTAAAATTAAAATCCTAATATAATAAACTTTTTAGGTAATCGAGAAAAGTCTCTTTCTACTCCCTCCCCATTCTCCGTTTAAACTAAAATCTCTTTTTTATTGTGATGAACCCAATTTTCTATTTTTGTAGCTCTCTAGGTACTTGAGGTAGGAGTTGATGTCCTGAAAAAGTTTGGGAGCAAGTTCATGAATATATTTGTATTACATGTTATATTGTCAATGGATGACAAAGTATCTAAGTTTAAGCTAGATCGAGCATAGATCAACTAGTTAAAAGTATATACCCTCGATCATGTCACATGGATTATCATCCCATACTCTTCCTATCCTTTATAATATTGGGTACAAATTAGAAGTAAAGTTCTATCCTTACTTGTTAATCCTTGGAGGTTAAGACCAGCAATACCAAGGCACCAATAAGGATGTACTGCAATAACAACAAAACGAGTAGTCAGTGAAGAACAAACTCCAACACTAATTGAAATCAAATCATTCAAAATGAGAATCCAATTCTATATCCATTAAATCAGTTTCCAACAGTTCCAGACCTTGATTATAGGCAGGTCTGTCATGATAATTGTTCCATAACCAACATATGGCAAGAAACTGCACAAGAAAAAAATTCACTTGTATGAAACAGAGCGTTCTAATGGACATGAACTCGACAAATATGGTTAGAGTTTGGAGAAATAACAACGAATTCAAGCATGATTCATCGTTTTATCAGTCGTTATTCCAAGTTTACCCGATGACTTTTCCCATGATGTGGTGTCTTTGCAACCAAAGCTGATCCTTAGCATATAGTCCAATGTCATCATAGTGGTTTTTGTCACCTGAAAATTTGCTCATTGCCAAATATTCAGCAAAAATCACTTCATTTCAAAAAGTTTTTTGTATTCTTAGTTCAAGTTCAAGTACCTTTGGTAAGTATATAATCTTCTCCTGTATCTCTTGCCTCGTGAACCTGATAAGATATGGAATTGAGAACTTGTAGAACGAGCTAAACTATAACAAATGAACGTTTCTGTTTGTTTCATTGTCACATGGGTCAAGTTATTTGCAAAGAGTTCTATTGATGACTTTAGAAAGACAATAAGAAAAATAAGAGGTAAGGAATCTGTAATAGTCCAACCCTACCGCTAGCAGATATTGTTCTCTTTAAGCTTTCTCTTTCGAGATTTCTCTCAAGGTTTTTAAAACGCGTCGGCTAGAAAGAGGTTTCCACATTCTTATAAAGAATACTTCGTTCTCCTCCCCGCCGACGTGGGATCTCACAGAATCGTTTTCTGTTGAGCCACTACAAACATCGTAGTTCTAAACTTAAAATATGGTTGTGTTTGAACAAACCATATAGTCCAAAACAAATTGCTTCAATGATATATATGATCGATAATAAAATAAGTTGTCTGCACTTTGAAGTTCATCTCAAAGATAGAGAAATTCTTCTGAGAAGCCTTACCTTGATTACACGATGGACGATTGGAATATCACGTCCCTAGCAAAGCATTACAAATGCATATTAGTACAAGAACCAGAATGATAGGCTACGAAGTCACAACTCTATAGGTAATAGACAATATGAATAACTATCTATAATAGATTAGATTGGAGTTTCTCACAACAGACATATTTGAACAATTAGTGATTAGAGGTTAACGAGGTAAAATCTTAACACAAATCAAAGTAAGGAAAAGAAATACTTCCATCTTAACATAGAAGAATGAACTCACTCACTCCCGGAACGGTGAAAGTCCACTATTAATAGATATTGTCCTCTTTGGACTTTTCTTTTCGGATTTTACCTCAAGGTTTTTAAAACGCGTCTGCTAGAGAGAGGTTTCCACACCCTTATAAAGAATGTATCGTTCTTCTCCCCAACCGATGTGAGATCTCACAATCCACCCCCTTCAAGGCCCAACATCCTCGCTGGCACTCGTTCAAAGAATGCTTCGTTATCCTCCCAACCGATGTGGGATCCCATAATCCACTCCCCTTCAGGGTCCAGCGTCCTCGTTGGCACTCATTCCTCTCTCCAATCAATGTGGGATCTCACAATCCACCCCCTTCAGGGTCCAGCATCCTCACTGGCACACCGCTCGGTGTCCACCCCCTTCGGAGCTCCACGTCCTTACTGGCACACCGCCCATTGCCCAACCCAAATTGATTTCATAACAAAAAAAAATTAAAAAAAAGCTAGCTATAACAGTGTAGAAATGTATCACATTAGTTCATGATGCAGTAGACCTGGGAGCAGATTCCCCACACACGAGAGCAAACTTACCTCAACATTGTACACAACGATCTCCCCTGCACGAATTGGATCCTTATTCATATGGAGGAAGAGAATGTCGCCCTGCACCATGTAAAACTCATCATGAGCTTTCCCCCATTATGTGCATAGCCACTAATGTAGTATCAAATATGCTATTGCTAACAGGGCTAGGTGAATATACACCAGAATGAAGCATTATAGTCAGTATGAATAAATACTTTATCCTGTAACATGATCAAGAAAAAAGCTAAATCTGATATATAAGAGCCATAGTACTTATTTATTTATTTACTTGGGACTCAGCTAATTCCAAGGGACGATGATCGTTTTAGGATAAAAAGTTTTTGACACAAGTTTCTATACATAGTTTTAAAGACCAGATTCCAACCATGTCTTCTAAATTAGCCTTTGGATTAACCAACGAGAGTCTAAATTAGCCTTTGGATTAACCAACGAGAGTTAGATATCATAGTTCAAGGTTCAGTCGAGTCAGTTCATTATGTAATATGAAATGCAAACCAAGCTATTATGTAATAGCCCAAGTCTACTACTAACAAATATTGTCCGCTTTTGTCTGTTACGTATCGCCATCAACCTCACAATTTTAAAACGTGTCTGCTAGGGCGAAGTTTTCATACCCTTATAAGGAATACTTCGTTCCCCTCAACCGATGTGGGATCTCACAATCTACTTCCTTTGGGAGCCAGCGTTCTCGTTGGCATACTTCTTGGTGTTTGGCTCTGATACCTTTTGTAACAACCCAAGCCCACTGCAAGTAAATATTGTCCGCTTTGGCCCATTCTGTATTGTTGTCAAATTCACGGTTTTAAAACGCGTCTGCTAGGGAAAAGTTTCTACACCTTTATAAGAAATGTTTTGTTCACCTCTCCAACCGATAAGAGATCTCACAACTTTTGAGTTTAACAACACATGGAATAGAGATTTGAGCCTTTTACTACTAGGTCGAGTTTTTGTTCTATAACAGGTTGAGTAATGCTGAGGTTGAGAAAAGTTATAACCACTTTTAAGAGAATGAATGGGCAATATACATATCTCATAGAATCAGCTCACCCTCGCAAAACCAGGTTCCATACTTCCGGTGAGCACAACCACAACAGGTGACTCACTCCCTGTCCAGCACATCAATGCTTTCCAAATCATCAATGCAGATGTAACAATCAAACCTGATACATCATAATATTGGTCTTAAAGCAAATAAATGGAGAAGAGAATGAGTTTTGCAGTTGGATTCCAGGACCAAGGAATTCGAATATAAAAACAAAAGACAGCTAAATCTTTTTCCCCCTTCCTCTATAATATGTTCCTTATGTGGATGATAAGGAAAAATACTCTTGAAATTTCCTAAACTTAGATGGTTATAGCTATTTAGTCATAAATTTTTCAAATAGAGCAGAGCTTTAAGCAGTTCAAAAACCATCAATTCGGTTCATAAGCAGTATAATCATTTGATACACAACAAAACGTGAATGAAATACCAAAGATTCAATTTACGTACCAAAACTGATAGCCTGAGATAGAATCTGTCTGATTTTGATGGATTTCAAATACTCGGTGCTCTCTCCAATCCAATCCATGTTGGCTCCGCTCTTTCTCTGCTGTTTTGAGAGCTTGAAGTGGATTTTATGCACTCAATGGAAATGAAGAACTGAAAATTCTTCGCGATTTGATGAACAGTTCATATGAAAACTGGGTTTCCATTTGAAGAACTTTGAGCTCTGACCTTTCGCCATTTCGCGGGTTCAGTCGCCCCGGTTTCTGCTAGCGTGGCTCTGGATTTCTATTGGCTCCCGGATCGTCGTGGGCCCACCTCATGAACAAAAGAAAATAAATAATTATTTAAAATTAATTATTATCAAAATTGGTCAAATAATAATAATAATATATTACAATCAGAAATAAAAATTCGCAAAATTAAGTTTAATTAAAACCCAAATTAATAAAAATTAGGAAAACTTTAATTATTAAGTGGGCTTATTGGGCCCAAAATCACAAATATATGGACCAAGCCCATGGAGTTGGGCCGGCCCAGCTTTTATTAGATAGATAAGTTGGGCCGGAAGCCCAATTTAGACGGCAGCTTCCAAGGGGATCGGCCCGATTAGCATGATTCTTCTCTGTGTCTTCCATACATATATCATCGAGAATTTACCGGTAGCTCTTAAACCCTAATTCCTTTCCTTCAAAATCTGCTGTGTTAAAACCCTACCGTTCTTCTTCGATCTAAAATGGTACTGTGTCTCTGTTACGAGTTCATGTAGGAGATGGATTCGCTTAAAGGACTTGTATTGATTTTGTTTGCGTTTGTTTTCGTGGATTTTAATGGCTGTTGCGTTTTTTGCAGACAGGAGAAGCGGTGAATCCCAAAGCCTATCCTTTGGCTGATGCGCAGCTTACTATTACTATTCTTGATCTTGTTCAGCAAGCTGCTAACTACAAGCAGCTAAAGAAGGGCGCGAATGAAGGTACCGTGATTTGTTTAGTGTTGGTGCCTTTTCATTTGAAGAGAGTTTTAGGTTTTTAAGAGGAATTGGATGAGGATTTTGCTCGGCGTTTTTTTGTTTTCTTTGGCTGATAGTTTTCTTTTAATGGAGTTTCAGCTACTAAGACGCTGAATAGAGGGATTTCGGAGTTTGTAGTGATGGCTGCGGACACTGAGCCGCTTGAAATTCTTCTCCATCTTCCCTTGTTGGCGGAAGATAAGGTAAATCTATTCATTTTTTGAAGTTTTGCTTGAAAACCATGCTTTTCAGTTGTTATTTATGAAAACTATGATTATGGCAAGTGGGAGAATGAACATATAGAAGGATTCACATGTCTCCCTGCCTGTTCTTGTACTATATGTTAACCAATTAAGACCATTGTGTTTTTTGTTTATAAAATATTTGGATTTAGCTTCTCTATAGACGTGACAGTTAGCAGCACTTTCTCTTGTTTGTTACTTCCTTATGGACAATATCAATTCATTGTTCTCTGCAGTTTATTTACCATTTTAGCTTTTAATGTATTTCATATCTTTGTGCCATGGAATCCTGTTGCGGTTAATAGGGAAGAAATGTAGTGAGGTAGTATAAGAGCTTCCTTTCTTTTAGCATATAGAGGATTAGAAGTTGTCAGCTTCAAGGCACCATTCTATATACTACTATTTTTCCGCTTTATTCTTTGCATACCTGCTTCTGTAGCATCATAAACATTATTATTATTGGGATAAATATGACCCCTTCCACTGTTTCCACTTACATACATGGATACTTTAAGAAGTGAACATCTTTCTTAGTCAGGGTCCGGGAAAAGAACAAGTGAACATCTTTCTTAGTCAGGGTCCGGGAAAAGAACAAGTGAACATCTTTCTTAGTCAGGGTCCGGGAAAAGAACAAGTGAACATCTTTCTTAGTCAGGGTCCGGGAAAAGAACAAGTGAACATCTTTCTTAGTCAGGGTCCGGGAAAAGAACAAGTGAACATCTTTCTTAGTCAGGGTCCGGGAAAAGAACAAGTGAACATCTTTCTTAGTCAGGGTCCGGGAAAAGAACAAGTGAACATCTTTCTTAGTCACAGGGTCCGGGAAAAGAACAAGTGAACATCTTTCTTAGTCAGGGTCCGGGAAAAGAACAAGTGAACATCTTTCTTAGTCACAGGGTCCGGGAAAAGAACAAGTGAACATCTTTCTTAGTCAGGGTCCGGGAAAAGAACAAGTGAACATCTTTCTTAGTCAGGGTCCGGGAAAAGAACAAGTGAACATCTTTCTTAGTCAGGGTCCGGGAAAAGAACAAGTGAACATCTTTCTTAGTCAGGGTCCGGGAAAAGAACAAGTGAACATCTTTCTTAGTCAGGGTCCGGGAAAAGAACAAGTGAACATCTTTCTTAGTCAGGGTCCGGGAAAAGAACAAGTGAACATTTTTCTTAGTCAGGGTCCGGGAAAAGAACAAGTGAACATATTTCTTAGTCACAGGGTCCGGGAAAATAATAAGAAAGGTGATTTCACTATATATTTTGAGAGGAATGGGCCCTATCACAATAGTATTTTTTACAAATTGCCATCTTTTCTTTAATCTCAGGAGAAGATAGGGTCAAACCCTTCGGCTAAAATAAAAACATCCCGCATTCAAACTACCATTTTTCTCATTCACAAGAACTTGTTTTAGTGGCATATCATAAGGAATTCGAACAACTGCTTCTTTAGAATGCAAAATATGAAATTACATATCATAAGAAATTCGAACTAACTGCTTCTTTTGAATGCAAAGTATGAAATTTATCCTTTAATCATTCAGTGAGTCAGGATAGAATTGTCATGTTGCTGATGGTCATCAAGTTTATATTTCTTTTAAACGAACTTCAGGGTAACATGTGTGTCGTGCAGATGTTTGATCGCACCTTATAAGAACTGAGTGTTTATGATGATCTATTTTCCAGACTTCCAGTATTTATTGCTCAGTTGTATAATGATATTATTTTCAAATATGCAGAATGTGCCGTATGTATTTGTCCCTTCAAAGCAAGCTCTTGGCCGAGCATGCGGAGTCACGAGACCTGTAATAGCGTGTTCTGTAACAACAAACGAAGGAAGCCAATTGAAATCCCAGATACAGCAACTGAAGGTAATTGCCACAACCTCTTTCTTTTGGTCTATCTTCGTAGTAAAGTGTCGATCCATTCTTGATTTGGTGTCTTTTCTTCTAAATACAGGATGCCATTGAGAAGCTGTTGATCTGAAATGTTATATTCTATATGGCATTCGGTATGATGGGCTTCTTTGATCGTCATGGTCGCTGCTCTTGAGGCTTTGACTGAAGTTGTTGTGCAATTAGGGAAAAAGAATATCTTTGGTATTGACCTATATATTGAGTTTCTTTTTCTTTTTTCTTTTTTTTTTTTTCTTTTTCTAATTTTGTTTCCATTAAGAGTGGGACAAAACACTCCTACAATTTTAATGCACGCTTTATTATGCTAATTTTACCACCTTTATCCTCGTGAGTTTACTGTTGAAGATAGCATTGGTTGTTCACCATCTCTTTGCATTTTTGCAGCATTATTGATAATAAATGATAGTTCAATTATTGACGTATCAAAATCATGAAGAAAAAAAAAAAAAAGAGAGAGAGCACTAGATCGCTCAAGAGTAAAGAACTGGCTACTCAGTTATATGATTAAGATTTATCGTATTTTAAACTGTAGCTGTCTCTATTGAGACAAATATGTTGGTGAGTGCATTTGATTGCTTTGTGTGTGTGCTCCTTCGGTTTTCTAGTAGCATGATCTTGTTGTTTGAATATGGAATCATTGATTAGCCTGAACTTTTGAACAATTGTTGTTTGAATATGGAATCATTGATTAGCCTGAACTTTTGAACAACATCAATCCAAGAAACAATTTCCAATGACGTGGGATGGTCCTTACTAAGATAGAACTAGTCTAGATAGGAAGCAAAGAGGTACGAAGGTGCCTCTTTTCTTCGATATCTTTCTATTAGGATCGATATCTTTCTATTAGGATCGTCCTTCGGTGAAATTTGGTTAGGTTCTAAATCTCTAGTTTCCAATTTTTGTAAAAGAAAGTATTTAATACTTTTGTTTTTTTCTTTTTTTATTTTACATTACAGCTTCTTGGTGGGCTTTTATCTCACAACCTTTACTATTGTTTCAAACAATTGGAAAGCGTTTTTGGACTAGTTTTGTTGTTGGAAGGGGGTTCTATCTACTCGGCCCCCTGGGTTGTTCCTTCTTAATCTCGTTTCTTGTAAAAATAGATTTATAGACATCTTCCTTTCATGAATAACCAAACATTGATTGAGAAAGAATGGAAAGAGCTCATTCTTTCTTAACTATTAGAATCCTGCAAAAACATGATCCGTCCACGATTGGGAACGGCAGCTGAAGCCTTATCCAAGATGAAGCAAGCTAAAGCTGTAGGTAGATCTCCATATGTAACCGCTCAAGCTTACTGCTAGCAAATGTTGTCCTATTAGGGCTTTTCCTCTATTAGGGAGAGGTTTACAAGGAATGTTTTGTTATCCTTTACAACTGACGTGGGATCTCACAATTCATCCTCTCAAGGGCCCAGCATCCTTGCTGGCACACTGCCCCGTGTCTAGCTTTGCTACCATCTATAATAGTCAAACTTATCATTAGTTAATATTGTTTTCTTTGAGCTTTCCTTTCAAGGACTTCCCTTCAAGGTACAAGGCATTATTAGGGAGAGGTGTCCACGCCCTCGTAAGAAAATGTTTTGTTTTCCACTCCAACCGACGTAAGATCTCACACCACGAAAGCTTTTCCTTTGAAGGGCAACTTTGCCTTTTAAGGGTGTCCATATTGATCCCTCAATTTTTCTTGGTGGGCTCTGGAGAAGTTTTAGTTTGTGCAATATTGGTACAACCCACAGAAACCCAAACAACTTCTAGAGATGGCAACTACTACAAACTGGGGGTCAGTGGCTTAGAAATGCTAGTAAGCTAAACTAACCTATCATTTGGGTATGCTTGTTTTGCTTCTTGTATTCCACACTGCTCCAAAGTGAATAGATAAGGATGGGCAGAGGAAAGGATGGAACATTCATGAGTACTCCTAATTGACTAGGGATCATTATAAGGCTGAGCAGATGCCAATTCCAACTGAATCGCTTTTAAATATGAATTCAAAACTGCAGTAAGGCAAGAGAGGAAAACTTACAAATTAAAGTTCGCTGTCAGATAACAGACAACTGAAGAACAATCAAAGCATTAGGGAGACATGTAACCTTCCTCCTCAAAATGTTGTATTGTTCATGATCATATGATTTAGACATGTAATCTTCGCAATTTGCAGTCAATATCAGCAGCTCGTGCCTTGGGGTGGGGAGTGAGTCTGCTAGAAATGGGTATCCAAATAAAACTAAAAGAAGAACATAAATAATAGTAGATATTAGTTATAAACATTCTGGACAGCTTCCTCCAGGAAGCTCAATCCGATGATCATTCTGAACAACAATTCATTCTCCAGTCATATTAAGCAGCTAAAATCAACCCCACAATAATTAGAAGAAACCAAATATATATATATATATATATATAGATATATAGATATATCTAAGAAGCATACCTAACTCAAAACTCAAAAATTTAGCCGAGATATGAATTCGATATTTGCAGCAACTTTTGAATCATCGATCTGTTCTCTTCTGCTTATCTCCTTGTAAAAGCTCAAACATGTCAGTGGTAGCCTAAGTTTGACTATCGTTCTTCCTTTCATCGCCTTCTTCTCTCTCCTCCAACAACCTACCAGCTTCCTCTTCTACCTGTTGAGCCTTTCTCTGACCCTCTGCGGCTTTGAGTGCCTGCAACTTCGAATGATTGTAATACGCAACTCCTAAGAACGCAAGGCCATAACCGAACAAGTTAATGGGCGTCACCGTATCCTTAATCACAGACCAGGAGAATGCGATCAATAACCAGTCCTTCACTACTCCAGCAACATTCATGGTCAAAGCAGATGTCTTCCCAACGAGTAAAAACACCGCAAGATTCAAAGCAAAAGCACAGAATGAATTGGTACCAAAAATCAAGAAATCCAAATGGAAGCTGGATGTATCCCTCAACACAGGGTACTCCATTATTAGCCACGGGACAGACAAGAAAACCAAGCAACACGGAGCCACATAGTAAAGCGACGTGATAGGATTCAACGAAATACCCTTGGAATTCAACAAAATCTGGATCATCACGAGTCGAGTCGCCTCGAACGCAACCGCCAACAGCTGCAATGTCACACCCTTGGAATTAAATCTCGCCTCTCCGTACGCAGCGATCGCAACACCAAGCGTGATCGAAACCATATTAGCCATAGTATCAGACTTAAACTTCTCCTTCTTCAGCGAAACTCCAATCAGGTACACAGAGACCGGCATCAAAGCCTTGAGCATCTGAATAAAAGAAACCGATAGATAGATATATGCTGAATTAGAAAACCAAAGGGAAAGCGAATACAGAGCTCCGATCGGAACCACAGATTTGAGGTAGAGCTCACGGGACATTGAAACTGGCTCCACAACTTTGAAAACGCTAACAAGAAGGTACGCGATGGAGGAACAGAAGGCCATATGAATCATGGTGAGAGAGATCGGGAAAGGCCAATTATACATCTTCTGATCCAGAATGAACTTGTTGTAAACGATGACGGAGAAGCTGAGAAAGATCCATATCGCGACGTAGGCATACGAGAGGAGGACTTTCTTCAGAACATCCTCGGAGATTGCTCCGCCTTTCCCCATTTCCGATCAGACTGAAAGATCTCAGATCGAAAACTAATGGAAAGGAACTTCGGGAAGGAAATGGTGAAAAACTGATGGGATTTTGACGAGAATCTCAGATGATAGATTGGGCTGAAAAAACGGACAGATATGGGCCGAAACAAATGGGCTTATATGGGCCGAGACAAATGGGCTTTTCTTGTTTTTTTGTTCGTTTGTCCACACGATAACGGGCCTACTGTCCACTAGATATATGGACATATGGGCCGAATCAAATGGGCTTTTATGGGCCGAGACAAATGGGCTTTTCTTGTTTTTTTGTTCGTTTGTCCACACGATAACGGCCCTACTGTCCACTAGATATATGGACATATGGGCCGAATCAAATGGGCTTTTATGGGCCGTGACAAATGGGCTTTTCTTGTTTTTTTTGTTCGTTTGTCCACACGATAACGGCCCTACTGTCCACTATATATATTCTCCATTTTGTACATATATATATACACACATATACATACATACATACATATATTATATACATACATACATACACATTTACATATATTATACATATATTATACATATACATACACACACATATATATACATACATATATTATAGATATACATGCATGCATGCATACATATATACATACATACATAATATATACATACATACATAATATATACATACATACATATATCTATATCTACATACATACATATATACACATACATACATGTCTATATACATACATATATATATATACACATATATACATATATAATCATTTTTTTTTTTAAATTGATGAATAATTTATATTTCTAATAAAATCAATAATATTTCATCAAGAAATATTACCGAGTGAAAGAAGAATCGGTCAGGAGAAGAAAATGAAAGAAAAACGAAATTCAGAGAATAAGGAGAAAGATAAGAGCTTCGATTCCGAGTTCACAGTTCAAAAATCAGTGAAGGGAACAGAGGAAATAAAAGGTTTCGGAGCTGTTGAATTTAATTGATTATAAACACTATTTATTTTATTCGTAAAGAAAGATTTTTCAAATAGTTTTACCTCAAATATTATAAAAAAAATATTTATTTATTTATTTACTATGTAAATATATATGTATTAAGAAATAATTTCCATGTTCGAGTAAAAAAATCTCTCCTTACTTTCATCAGGCAAAATCAGAAATATTTGGAAATTTCGACCATTTTAAATTCTAATATTTCAATATTTCAATATTTTAATTTTTTTAAAAATAACTTTTTTTTTTTTTTTTTGCGTATTAAATAAATATGTATTATTAATTAATTACTTGAAACTAGTCCTCTTAAATAATCCAAATAAAAAATAAAATAAAAATAAATAAATAAACCATTGAAAGAGGGCATGTTGCCGACAAAATGCAGGTAGGAAGCTTTTAATATATCATTTGACAAGATAACATGCTCACCTAACCAATCAACACAGCCTTTAATTTCCATAAATTATTAACCTCAACTCACACATTTTAATTCATTATATTTTTTACTTTAAAATTAAAAAAAATAATATTTTCAATAAAGTTTCGCATCACAAACAAATTAATAGATTTAAATATAATTTAAAAATATATATATACTAAGTAAAATAAAATAAAATTTTATTTCATTTTTTAAATATTTATAAAAAAATGAAAAAACGAATAAATAAGACTTTTACCCCAGAAAATAAAAACTTTTTTTTTGAAATAATATTTTAATTCATTATATTTTTTTTACTTTAAAATTATATTTTAATAAAATATTTTAATTCATTATATTTTTTTTACTTTAAAATTAAAAAAAATAATATTTTCAATAAAATTTCGCATCACATACAAATTAATAGATTTAAACATAATTAAAATATATATATAAGTAAAAGAAAATATATATATATTTCATTTTTTAAATATTTATAAAAAAAATGAAACAACGATTATAATTTTACCCCATAAAATAAAATTTTAAGTTTAAAAGGGTAATTTTTTTTTTTTTTTTTTTTGAAATATTGAAACAAAATTGCAATTTAATACAAATAAAATTAAATAATTTTTGTCTGTACACGTGGGATATTATTAATGATTAAATATACTAAAAAAACACAGTTAACGAAAATTAACCAAACCAAAATCTAAATCTACCTTAATTAGTAGTTCTCCACTTCATCTCGAACCTCGAGGAAGCAAAAATGGCGGAGGTGAATTCTGGTGGTCGAAGAATCAAACATTCACTCTCTCTCTCTCTCTCTCTCTCTCTCTCTCTCTCCCCCTGTCATTTCTCCTCCTTTTTCCCTTTGCAGTGATATGCCCACTAATGATAATTATTGCCTCACAATCCACTAATCTACTTGCGCGTCTCCATTTGCGTTCCGCTTTCTTCCCGCCGTGGATCATTTGATCCAATTTTTCCGCCATTGTTTTGTTTTTGCTGGTTTTTGTTGAGGTCTGTTAATGGAGACGAGCAACAAGTTACCGAAGAAGAGGAAATGGTTCATTCCCTTGGTGTTTTCTTTGCTTCTGACTACATTGGTGGTTTTTGTTTCGATTTTTACTTCGCCTTATTTCTCCTCTTCCCAACTACACCGTGCTCATTTGAAGAATCCGATTCCCCGTTTTGTTGAATCGAAGCTTACGATCTCGAAAATTTCATCCGATCCTGTTCCTCGTTTGGCTTACTTGATCTCTGGCTCCACCGGCGATGGGAAGAGCTTGATGAGAGCTCTTAAGGCTCTGTACCATCCGAGGAATCAATACGCGGTACATTTGGACTTGGAGGCTCCGGCGGCGGAACGGCTGGAATTGGCTAATTTTGTGAAGAATGAACCGGTTTTTAAGAGTGTGGGTAATGTGAGGATGGTTTTGAGGGCGAATTTGGTTACTTACAGAGGGCCAACGATGGTCACTAATACGCTTCACGCGGCGGCGATCCTGCTCAAGGACGGTGGAGACTGGGACTGGTTTATTAATCTCAGTGCTTCTGATTACCCTCTGGTCACTCAAGATGGTATTTATTTAGAACCCAATAATTCATTTAAGCACGTTGGTTTGTTTCTTTTATATGTTATTTCAATTTCTTCATTGCTAATCATCATGATCCTGCTGTTGTTGCTGTTTCTAATTGTGGTGGGTTCAGCTTTATCAAATTTGTTTCCCTGCTCTGTAAGAAATGGGGGGATTAGGATTTAAGCATTTGACATGTTCTGTTCTTAGTTTAGTTACTTTCCCAGCTTCTTCTTTCTAGTTCTGTTGTTCATGTTCTGAGATTCTAGCTGATTTCACCATTTTGCTCAATCTATAGTTATGGATTATAGTAGATTTACTAAGGATCCTTGTGGATGTGTTGGTCATGTTGGTCATGGTTGTTGTTACCGTCTAAGCCCACCGCTAGTACATATTGTCTGCCTTGACCAGTTACGTATTGTCGCCCGCCTCATATTTTTAAAACGCATATGCTAGGGAGAGGTTTCCACACTCTTGGAATGTTTCGTTCCCCCTCTCCAACCAATGTGGAATCTCTATTACAGGGTCAAAGCGGACAATTTGCTAGCGGTGACCTTAGACTGTTACAAATGGTATTAAAGCCAGATACCGAGCGGTGTGCCAGCGGAGACGCTGGGTCTCAAAGGGATGGATTGTGGGATCCACATTGGTTGGAGAGAGGAACAGAGTATTCCTTATAAGAGTGTAGAAACCTCTCCCTAGCGGACGCGTTTTAAAACTATGAGACAAGCCATACGTAAGAGGCTAAAGCGGTGAGCTTGGCTATTATTGTACTAAGAACGTGATGAGATTAATAAGTTTGGCTTTTTAGGGTGGACATTTATGAAGTTTAATTAATGAGGCTAATGACTGTTAGTTTCTGTTTTTTGTAACTACCATTTTTCTTTCTGCTGTGTAAGAATTTGTCACGGTTAGTCATTTCTAAGAGTGGAATTGCATTAATGTCGTCCTGAAATCTTTTAGTTCCTTCAGGGGGGTTTGTTGATCTTCCACTTTGACACTTTACAAAAGATTCAACTTGAAAGTAACTACTAGCCTGAAGATTTAAGAGCCATAAAGGATTGCGATAAGGAAACTTGTGAGATCCCACGTCGGTTAGAGAGGGAAACGAAGCATTCCTTATAAAGGTGTGGAAACCTCTCCCTAGAAGACGTGTTTTGAAAACTGTGAGACTGACGGCGATACATAACGGGCCAAAACGGACAATATTTGCTGGCAGTGAGCTTGGACTGTTACAAATGGTATTAAAACTAGATACTGGGCGGTGTGCCAGCGAGGACGTTGAACCCCCAATAGGGGTGGATTGTGAGATCCCACATCGGTTGGAGTGGGGAACGAAACATTTCTTATAAGAGTGTGGAAACTTCTCCCTAGTAGACGCATTTAAAAATCGTGAGACTGACGACGATACGTAATGGGCAAAAACAGACAATATCTGCTAGCGGTGGGCTTGAGTTATTACAAATAGTATTAGAACCAGATACCGGGCGTCGTGCTAGTGAGGGCGTTGGGCCCCCAAGAGGGGTGGATTGTGAGATCCCACATTGGTTGGAGAGGGAAACGAAACATTCCTTATAAGGGTGTGAAAACCTCTCCCTAGTAGACATATTTTCAAAACGTAATGGGCCAAAGTGGACAATATCTGTTAGCGATTGGTTGCCACGTTATTTCCAAATTTGCTTGCAAACAAAGACATATGTCCAATGTTTGTTGGGTCTGATTGAGAAGTTTAATTTAGTTTCTTCGCTTCTACTTCTGATAGGTATAGCTTGAAGAAAGAGACGTATACAAATTAGTTTCTGATGCAAATTCTTGTGCTTCCTTCTCTTATACCACAGATCTGCTTCACACTTTGATATCCATTCCAAGAACCCTGAACTTCATTGAGCATACCAGTGACATTGGATGGAAGGAGTATGCACTTCTTCTTCAACATAACTAATAAATTCATTAGAAACTGCAAAGTTTATCCAACAAGCTTGAGCTCTGTAGGTTTCTGAACTGATAGAGATGTAAATGTGAATTCTTTTGATCTCAGGTACCAGAGAGCCAAACCGGTTATAATTGATCCAGGTTTGTACAGCCTTCATAAATCAGATGTGTTTTGGGTCTCGGAGAAACGGAGCGTTCCAACAGCGTATAAACTGTTCACAGGTGAGCGATCTCGGTTCATATCATCTGTTTAATAAGTGCAAGTTCGAGAGTGATTTTGAAATGACGACAATCACTTTTATCATGTCCAAGGGCGTGACATAAGTGATTTTAACCATACCAAAATCACTCGCTTCAAAGTTCGGAAAAGAAAAAGTAAACGAAAACCATATATTTTATGGTCTTTACCAACTCTGAGCTGATTGTGTACATATTTGAATCTTGTGGGCTGTAGTTTATATCTAGTAGCACTGTCTGATTGATATTCAAATTCATTAGGTTCTGCATGGATGATGCTGTCTCGCCCCTTCATGGAATACTGTTTATGGGGATGGGACAATCTCCCAAGAGTAGTCCTTATGTATTATGCCAACTTCCTCTCATCTCCGGAGGGCTATTTCCACACTGTCATTTGCAACGCCGACGAGTTTCGCAACACGACGGTCAACCACGACCTGCATTTTATCTCATGGGACAATCCTCCAAAGCAACATCCCCATTTTCTCAACCTTGATGACTTCCAAAGTATGGCAGATAGCAATGCACCGTTCGCTCGGAAGTTCGGCCACGATGATCCCGTCCTTGACAAGATCGACTCCGACTTGTTGGGTTGCAATGCTGATGGATACTTTCCTGGCAGCTGGTTTGATTCATTTGGAAATAGCAGTACTTTGAGTATGCAGGACATTACGAACACTACTGATCTTAGGCCAGGACCTGGTGCTGAAAGGTTGACACATTTGATCAATGGTTTGATAACCGCGCCTCGTTTTGAGACTACGCATTGTGTGTAGCAGCACGGGTGGCTCGATGTTGATGCCGGGACGGGCGGGAGAGTGTACAGTTAACAGCAGAGATCAGATAGAAAAGCTACTGGGAAGGGAAAGTCTAACTACCTTTCTGGAAAACATGCTTTGGTTATTATTCTTATATTGAAGTACAATAATTCTGTAGTTCAATAAAACTTAAACTTTCCATCAATTGAAAGGATAGCTCAGTAATTGGGAGACCTAATATAAACTAATCAATATGAATGTAAAAACAAGTTCCATGCATGCATAAAAATGAAGGGCAGGACGGGGGAGTTGTAACGGCCTAAACTTACTACTAGTAGATATTGTCCGTTTTGACCCGTTACGTATAGTCGACAGCCTCGTGGTTATAAAACATGTTTGCTAGAGAGAGGTTTCCACATCCTTACAAAAAAATGTTTGCTAGAGAGAGGTTTCCACATCCTTACAAAAAAATGTTTCGTTATTTTCTCCAACCAATGTGGGATTTCACAAGTCATTTCACAAGTCATACTCCTTGGGAGTCAGCGTCTGTTAGCTCGTTAGCGCACACTCCAGTGTCTGACTTTGATCCATACTTCTTGGGGGTTGATCCATACTTCTTGGGGGTCAGCATCCTTGTTAGTGCACATCCCAGTGTCTGGCTCTGATCCACACTCCTTGGGAGTCAGCATCCTCGTTAGTGCACACCCCCCAATGTCTGGCTCTGATCCACACTCCTTGGGGGTCAGCATCCTCGTCACATCCCCAATGTCTGGCTCTGATCCACACTCCTTGAGGGGTCAGCATCCTCGTTAGCGCACACACCCAGTGTCTGGCTCTAATGCCATTTGTAACATGCCAAACCTATCGCTAGCAAATATTATCCACTTTTAGCTCGTTGCGTATTGGCGTCAACCTTTCCGTTTTAAAACACGTCTGTTAGGAAGGAGTTTTCACACCCTTATAAATAGTGTTTCGTTTTCCTATTCAACCGATGTGAGATTTTACAGGAGCCTACTTGCACGCTAGAGCTACATGAATTCCCTTGATTACGTTATCGAGTATCCCCGGAAAAACATGCTCGAGCTTTTGAAGTGTTGTAGGACACAAACATAACACCACACGATGGAGTGTCCTCTGCCATTTCAAAAGGAAGCAAGCACACAGCCGTCTTTATTTCCATAGAAAGTCATGGCCTCTTTTGCTTGTTTTCACCTTCTAACAAAAAACCCACTGGGCATAAATAATAACCTACTAGGGCATATGAGCAGGGTTTATCGAACAGTTCTGCGTCTCTAAAACCACCCTCCATTTTCCCGCGCTCCACCTTCGTTGCCCCATCTTCCCTCTTCCCCTTTCAGCGGCACCTTCATTTTGCCACTCACAGTGCGCCGCCATGTTGTCCTCCAAGCAGAGCCTCCGCATTATCGAGTCGGCGCTTCTGGGTCCGTCCCCTCCGTCCCCATCGCAGAGGGTCGAGCTCTTACACGCCATTCACAATTCTATGCCTGCTTTTCGTTCGCTGCTTCAATTCCCAGTACGTATGCCTTTGTATTTCGTCGTTTGCTGATCTGGGTCTGTGACATTTTGTGATTTAGTACCTTGTATTTGTCTGTTGGTGTTCTGATTTTGTTGAATTTTGGGTTGTAGTCGCCGAAAGCTTCAGACCGTGCACAAGTTCAATCTAAAGAAGTCAGGCGGCCGGATTCTTCAACGATAACGCTCGATGATCAAGACGTCGAAATTGTAAATTCTTTGTCCATTTGTTTTCTTTTCCGGGATGTCGATCAGAATTTGAGTATGTGACGTGGGTTTTCATGGAATGTTGATTTGGTTGCTTATTTTTTGCACGACGACAGTGTAAGATACTAGTTTAAGTAGTTAACCTTCTTCCTCTGCTTCTTCTGCTTCGGTTTGGTGGGAGAATCAAGAAGTAGTCTTTGACCCTGTTCATTCTTAGATTGATGTATCATTGTGGGTATATTTTTATGTATTGCTTTATTCGTCCAAGTTATGAACGATATGCACCATAAATTCTTTCCCATTTTTCGTTATGGCACAACACGACTGTTATATTGGCGTTATTTGATTTCACTTCCACGCTTGTTTGTAGACTTTAAAATTGAGTGATGACCTCCATCTGAATGAAATAGAATGCGTGCATCTACTTGTTGCTGCACATCAAGAGGTATACCTCTCTCCCTTATTTGTTTACTTGTTATCATATTTTACTTCAGCTTTATTTGTCTCCCTTTCTATAACTTGTTTTTCTTGTTCTTTGCAGTGGGCTTTAATGGGACGAGATCCTTCAGAGATTTTCCACCTTGCAGCAGGGCTTTGGTATACAGAGAGAAGAGATCTAATAATGTCACTCTATACACTACTAAGGGTATTATTATTATCATTTTGTTTGTACCCTAATTTTTGGACATGCAATTGTGTTTTTTCTTGCATACTGTTAATTATATTCTTTTATTTGCAGGCTGTTGTACTTGATCAGGGACTTGAAGCTGGTCTTGTATCTGACATCCAAAGACACCTGGAAGATCTTATTAATAGTGGCCTACGACAACGGTTGATTTCTTTGATAAAGGTTGGATCTTTGTAGTCCCTATTTTAGGTCATGCCATATGTGTAAACCTTCTGCTGAAGGTTGGAATCATGTTACTGTTATTACTATGTTATAACAGTAGCTTAGTATTTAATAATGTGGACTTAGTAAACTTTTTTCCATTAAATTTATTGAATTTGCCTGTATTTTGTGATCTTTTAACACTCGACCGTATGAATATTTTGTTTTGTATTAATCTTGTGACAGGAATACACAGTTGTTAGCCCAAACATTACATTTGAAAATAAGAAATCGATATGCTTCAACTGCCTATAGTGGGATTAATTGTGAACCCATAATGACTGACCATTAGGAACAAGTATATCCATGACTATTTTCAGTAAAAGGTTCCATCTTTCTTGTTTTAGGAACTCAATCGAGAAGAACCAGCTGGTTTGGGTGGACCTAGCTGTGAGCGCTACATTCTTGACTCCAGAGGTGCTCTTGTTGAGCGTCGGGCTGTGGTTTGTCGGGAAAGACTTATACTAGGACATTGTCTTGTCCTTTCTATTCTTGTTGTTCGAATAGGTAAGCCGTGGAGGACTTTTTTTAATTGATCAATGCCATTGGTAGTAGGTTGAAGGTTTCCTATGTGTGCTGCTACGATTCACTGTCTTGCTTCATGTGGTGCTTGCTAGTAATATTTGATAGTTCAAGATGTATTTTTTTCCTCCATCGAGGTAGTCATTGTTATTGGATACTTGCTGACGTTAGACGTAGAGCTTTAGTTTAGATGATTTGATAGTGCATTTTATATTTTTCTAGTGAATGGAACTTAGTTAAAAATGTGTGAAATGATAACTTCTCCTTGGTAATTAATCTTTAATGATAAGAAACATAAATTTATTATTGGAAAACATTTAAAAAATTTCAATTGTGAGAAACACAGGTTAATTAATGGAAAATATACTGCAAGTAATATGGCAAGAAACTCTAGTTAATAATCTGACAGCTCTATGATTTCTCTTTTATCAGGTCCAAAGGATGTGAGGGATCTCTTTTCTGTTTTAAAAGACTGCGCTGCTGAACTTAATGAGACCAAAACTCCCATAAAGCTTCAGGCATGTTATTAATATTTTGATTACTGTAGAATGTAAAGAAAAGATCCACTTGTTTCCTGTTTCTCAGAAGTAGTGTGGCTGCACACCAGTGTTGTATGTGTATATTTTTTTAGATGCATTTTCTTGTTCTTTCCTTCATTACTTCTCTTGCTAATTCTGTATGTATTTTCTTTTGCAGATTGTATTTAGTCTCCTTTTCTCGATCATTATTGCCTTTGTATCGGATGCTTTGAGCGCTGTTCCAAATAAAGCATCTGTATTGTCCAGTGATGCTTCTTTTAGAAATGAATTTCAGGATACTGTGAGTTTATCAAGATAGTATTGAAACTTCTGTGGTTAGGTTTTTGACACATGCACACATTTTGTTAACATTTTAAATGAGCTTGTAATCTTTGTTTAGGTGATGGTGTCTGGAAATAATCCCACAGTGGAAGGATTTGTTGATGCTGTTAGGTTCGCTTGGACTGTTCATTTGCTGTTAATACACGACATGGTTGATGCAAGAGAAGCTGTTCCCAGTGCTTCCCCAAAAGATTTAGATCACCTACAATCGTGCTTGGAAGTTATTTTCTCCCATAATGCTTTCCAGTTCATGCTTCAAGAAGTTATTCAGACTGCGGCTTACCAGGTTTTTATCTTTTATGTTATAAGTAACTATTGTGCATCTTATAAGCAGCAGAACATTTTTTTTTTGGATTCTTAAAGTATATTTGCCGCCACATTCTTATCTTGTTGCAAGTGCTTTGTTGTCTTCTTTTTCCCCTTGATGTTTCACCAATGCTTGTGGGAGATCCCTCGACTTTTTTTTTTTAATTAAAAACAGTTTGTTTGCCTATGTACGTGGAGTTATTAGGTGCTACTACCTGTTATGTATATTTATTCCCAATGGGTGTCGGTGGTAAGGGCTAGAGATAATTAGACATATCCTATAAGGTCTGGGGAGTTCTAGCTCCGAAGTTGATAACCTTAGAATAAGTGAGTAATTTAAAATCCTCGTTGTCTCTTGTGAAAAAACTAACTCGTTTATATTTTTGACCGTGCCTTCTTTAGTAGTCATTTTTACAAGTTAGATTATTTTGTCTTCTAATATCATCTATTGGTTATGTTGGCAGAATGATGATGAGGACATGACCTATATGTACAATGCTTATCTGCACAAACTGGTTTCTTGTTTTTTATCTCATCCTCTGGCTAGGGACAAGGTCAGTCGGGAGATTTCCTCCTAAAATTTATAGCTTTCTTGTTTAATTTTGGCCATTGGCTCACTCCTTTGTTAAGTTCTTTATATACATATATATATAAATAAATATCAGACCTGTTCAGGTTAGAATTAAAACAATTTATTATCTAGCAAGTGAATGAGCTAGTGTATGGGTTTCTAGCCTTGCCTCATTGCAGTTGGATCTAATTGAAAGTACGTATTAATAAATTTGGTTGGTTTTTTTTATGGTATGAAGGTGAAAGAGTCCAAGGACAGAGCTATGAACAATCTAAGTCAGTTTCGTGCTTCCGGGTCACAAGATTTCATGCATGATAGTGATTCAAGTTCCCATCAAGCTAGCGAAACTCTTCCTTCACCTTTTGTCTCCCTCTTGAACTTTGTTAGTGAAATTTACCGGGTAAGCTTTTATTGAAGTTACTTAAAAGTTTTGAGATGTTGATAAAATAAGAGTTAAATAGGGGACAAGCTGGTGGTTTGATATTTTTATAAGGAAGATATTTCATGTGTAGTCATGGAATTAACTCCTTAGCAACTATTAGGTCCATGCTACTATAGATCAACTCAAAATAACTTGCTATAGCAAGAAATTAAAATGGTGCTAAACGTTCTTCGTGAAAGTAGCTAATAAATCACATATGCTGCATATGAATTAGCTATGATTATTGAGCTTGAATTTCTTTCAATTTATTCAGAAAGAACCAGAACTGTTATCAAGCAATGATGTCTTGTGGACATTTGCAAATTTTGCTGGGGAGGATCATACAAATTTTCAAACTTTGGTGGCATTCTTGAACATGCTGAGTACCTTAGTATGTGATGCACGCTCTTTTAAGACTTTTTAATTATTAAGCAGCTCACCAATTCTCTTCACGAGAATGTACTTTACTATTAATTATTGTCTTTTATCAATCATTTCAGGCTTGTAATGAAGAGGGCGCTTCAAGGGTTTTTGAGTTACTTCAGGGAAAAGCATTCCGATCTGTTGGATGGACCACCTTATTTGATTGCCTATCAATTTATGACGAAAAATTTAGACAGTCCCTTCAGACTGCTGGGGCCCTGTTACCAGAGTTTCAGGAAGGGGATGCAAAAGCGCTTGTTGCATATTTGAATGTTCTTCAAAAGGTAATACCTTTTTCTTACTATATTGGTCTTAAACTTTTATTCCGTTACCCACACTTTCATGAGATTGTAAAGTTGAATTTCTTAATCTATGACGAATTTTTGTGGAGCTTCGTCTGCATTGCTAGACTATCTGTCATTTGTATGGTTGTCTAGCATAACTATCTATCATTAGTATGGTTGTCTAGCAAGTAGCACGCAACAGGTCCACGAAAGTAACAGTCACGGAGTAGAAGTCTGAATTGAAAGGGATTAAGACCTTAATATTATTAGTAAAAACAAAATGAGCAAGCAAATAGTTCTATTGCAATAATAACTTTTCATAGTAAACCCTAGTTGAAATCTATGTCAATTTTTTAGTACAAATTGCACAAATCACCCCCAAAGTATTTTATTTGTTACACTTGAAGGCTCCAATCCAATAGAACTACACACACCTAAAGAATGATTCAAATAGATTATGGAGTAAATTTCGTTGTTTCTTACTGATCATCATTGTCGGTTGGTTTCTGATGAGATTCAGGTTGTGGAGAATGGGAATCCTGTTGAAAGAAAGAACTGGTTTCCTGATATTGAACCACTGTTCAAACTTCTTAGCTATGAAAATGTTCCTCCTTATCTGAAGGTTATTACACTTTGCTTTGTTGTGTTTTGAGTAAAAAATATGTTTGCACAAGATTTCTTATATTTTTTGGAATTTAGATGCTTCAATGAGAATTTCGTTGATGATTTTGATCAAGTTTTTGATATCATAGGGTGCTTTGAGGAATGCAATCGCATCCTTTATTCAAGTCTCTTCTGACTTGAAGGATATCATTTGGCGCTATCTTGAGCAGTATGATTTACCTGTTCTTGTTGCATCCCATATCCAGAATGGCACAAAGTCGATTACTTCTCAGGTTATTCATCTCTGATGGCCCTTTTAGATATGTAAAATATTCTATGGTTGAAGTTTTGAAATTGTTTTTTTTGAGCTGCAACTAGGAGATTTTTGTTGCTAGCGTGGATATTTAGCATGCTTATATTCACTTAATGTAAATTGAAAGTGTGGCACTGGCATGATAGTGATTTGAATGTGCTAATGAGTTGTCCTGCGTCGAATAACCGACAAAATAAAGATGCACTGTTTTGCATTTGATGAAAAAAAAAAAAAAGAAAAGGATATTGGCTTATGTAAGCACCGTGTTTTTTGGCATTTTCAAACATGATAATTTTAGTGACGGAACCTTGTTGCACTGAGATTACGTGTGAAGAAAAGATCTTGGTTTATGAAAGCACCGTGTCTTTGCAGGTTTATGATATGCAGTTCGAGGTAAATGAAATTGAAGCAAGACAGGAGAGATATCCATCAACCATATCTTTCCTTAACCTATTAAATGCTCTTATTGCTAAAGAAAGTGATCTAAGTGATAGAGGGCGTAGGTAATGTTTATTGGTTATAATATACACTTGACTCAGTTTTATTATTTATTCTAAGGTTTGAAAGTTGTGCTGCAGATTTGTTGGAATCTTTAGGTTCATTTATGATCATGTTTTTGGGCCATTCCCTCAACGAGCCTATGCAGATGCTGCTGAGAAATGGCAGTTAGTTGTTGCTTGCCTACAACATTTTAATATGTGAGTGATAGTGTGGGTTTAAACTTCAAAGTTGAAGATTTTGCTTGTGTTTATGGGCTTTCCTTGTTGTCCTTCCTGCTTCTTGTCTCTCTTTGGAGATTGGTGTCCAAAGATTTTTGTATGATCCTATGTATTCTTTCATTTTTCTCGATGGTGATGAAAGCTTGGATTTTCTTCTTGAAAAACTTACAATTATGGGGTTAATCAAATTAAAAATGCACATTTGATTGCTCAATGTGCAGGATTTTGAAAATGTATGACATTAATGAAGAGGACGTTGACGTTGTTATTGATCGATCACAATCATCAATGGATACACAATCATCTTCACTTCAAACTCAGCTACCAGTACTTGAGTTGCTAAAAGTATGTATCTGTTACTATTGCTTCATTTGATCCACATGTCAAAGAGTTCATTTTGATTGTTTTCTATTGATAGAAGTGTGTTTTTGTTCATACACAATGACTCATGGTGTGATGTCCCACATTGGTTGGGGAGGAGAACAAACCACCATTTATAAGGGTGTGGAAACCTTCCCCTAGCAGACGCGTTTTAAAGCCTTGAGGGTGGGCCCGAAAGGGAAATCCCAAAGAGGACAATATCTGCTAGCGGTGGATCTAGGTCGTTACGCATGGCATGATGATATTTATTACATATTTAACCAGTTTTTTTATAAACAATTTCTGTTGTGGAGTCAATGAACTTAAGAGGAGGGTTCATACACAATGATTCATTGGTTCAAAATTTCGAAGGGTTTCTTGGAAGAAGCCTTTTTTGTCTATGTTTGAAATAGGTTTCTAAAAAGCATGCGGGACTTTTATCGTTTTTCTCATCAAAGTCTTTGATTGTTTAAGTCAGCATTTCGTTGGCTCGATGGTACCGCATGATATCTTTCAGTTTCTGGATATTCTGTTTGCTTGTATTCCAATTTCTGTGGAAATGTCTTGAAGTTTTCTTTTTGTTGGTTAGGATTTCATGAGCGGAAAATCTGTTTTTAGAAACATCATGGGGATTCTTCTGCCCGGTGTCAATTCTCTCATAACCGAAAGGACCAGCCAAATTTATGGCCAACTTTTGGAGAAGTCTGTGGAGCTTTCTCTTGAAATAATGATACTTGTATTAGAGAAGGATTTACTTCTGGCTGATTATTGGCGCCCTCTATATCAGGTAATTGTCTCATCTGTTGCTGTTGTTAACCTCGGTTTACTTACGCGTATGAATTAGTGAATTGGTGGATAAGACCACAAATCATTTTTCATTGAAGACTAAAATATAGAAATAGAAAGTTCTGAAAAAATGATATAGGCCAAGTTGTCTAGTTTCATTTTGTTGTGTATGTGGCTCATCCGGTTCCGTTAACTATGACTTCTAAATGGCTCTGGAACCAAGTATTTAATAAATGACAATTAATTTTGTTTTTTACGGTATTACACTTCTGTGTTTACGCATTGGAAAACCTGAACTTGTAGTTTGATCATGTACATATCTTCAGGTGTACTTCTTCTGGTACTCTTTATGTCCACTGAGAAAATTAATTGCTTCTGGATTTGACCGAATTCTTGCAGCCCTTGGAAGTTATCCTCTCTCAAGATCACAGTCAAATTGTTGCGCTGTTGGAGTATGTCAGATATGATTTTCATCCCAAGATTCAGCAGTTATCTATCAAAATTATGAGTATCTTAAGGCACTTCCTTCTTCTTTTTCTCTATCTCCATTTTGTGACATTCAATATGAAAACATAGAATAATTTGTGATTTTTTTAATGTTTATATTGTTTCATGATATGTTGGCTTCAAGTTCTAAAGATGTTATTTGTTGGTTGTAGTTCTCGTATGGTTGGGCTCGTGCAATTACTACTAAAATCTAATACTGCCAGCTCTTTAGTTGAGGATTATGCGTCCTGCCTCGAGTTAAGATCTGAAGAGTGTCATGTAATCGAAAACAGCGGAGATGATCCTGGTGTTCTTATAATGCAGGTTTGTTTTTCCATTTTTGTAATCTCAAGTTTGATTTCTTATTCTTTGATACCTGAAACGTTCGGAGTCTGGTTCTTTCTCTCCTTGCTCCTTCAATTCTAATTAGCGGATCACACATCATCATTTATATGCCCATTTTCTGCAGCTTCTTATTGACAACATTAGCCGACCTGCTCCAAATGTTACACACTTGCTACTTAAATTTAACCTTGAGACATCCATCGAGCGGACAATTTTACAGCCAAAATTTCATTATAGGTGATTTTAGAACAAGCTAAGATATTTTGTTTGCTTTTGCATTGTTAAGTCACTGTACTATATTAGTTGTATTTTCCTTTGTAGTTGCTTGAAGGTTGTTCTGGAGATTTTAGAGAAGCTTTCAAATCCTGAAGTCAATGCCTTACTTTTTGAGTTTGGTTTTCAGGTTAGATGTTGTGGATTATGTATTTCTAATCAGGGGATGTAACAGCTTTAACGTACTGTCTTTTTTTCCCTTTTCCGTTCACACTAACCCCGCCCCCGAACCCTTTATCACAAGTCTAAAGTGATTTTCTTGTACAGCTTCTTTATGAGCTATGCTTAGATCCCCTAACATCTGGACCAGTCATGGATCTCTTGAGCAACAAGAAGTACTATTTCTTCGTTAAGGTACGAACACCTGCTTCTGCGTATGGAAAGATCTTCTGCTCTGTTTGGGGCTTGCATGATAAAGCCAAAATTGTCACATTTTTAACAAAAAAAAAAAAAAAAAAAAGATTTTCTGTTGATCGTAATTTCGCATTTGCTTAAGTTCTATTCACTTGTATATTTTCCACCCAACATACCATCCTTGATACCTTCTTCATGCTTGTAATGGCAGCACTTGGATACAATTGGAGTTGTTCCTCTTCCCAAGAGAAACAACCACACTCTTCGTGTCAGCTCCCTTCATCAGGTTTGTCTTTCTGTGATGAATAGCTGTACTTCTTAACCATGCCCATGCTCTGCAATTGTAGTTTTCCTGCATTTTCTAATTGAGCATTTACCATTAAGATCTGGAAACGTGACTATTTATTTTTCTTTGTTCAAGAGAGCATGGTTGCTTAAGCTTCTAGCAATTGAGTTGCATGCTGCTGACTTGAGTAGCCCGATCCATCGAGAGGCATGTCAGAGTATTCTTGCGCACCTGTATGGGCAGGAAATAGATGTTGGATCAGTTCCAGTCTTCTCACTTCATCATGTGGTGGATCCTGGAACTAGAACTATGAGTAAGAGCAAGGTACTTTATTCGAGATTGACATTTTATCTTCTTATGTACAGTAAGTGGACACTGCTCTTCTTTTGTTAAGCTAATTTTTTCGCATTATTGCCCTGTAGATGTTACTGCCCATGATTATGACACAAATGAAATTGACCATTTTCTTGTAACTAGGTTCAACTTTTGAAGCACTATTGGGTTGACTTGAGTTATTTTTTAAATATTTTTTTTCCTGAAATTTTTGTGTCCAGGCGTTGGAGCTACTTGAGGTTGTTCAGTTCCGAACTCCCGACACCTCAATCAAGCTTCCCCAAATTGTTTCGAATTTGAAGTACGAATTGCTGGTATGTTCTAACATGCTGGTTTCCTTGTTTTTCCTTTGCATTCTTGGCGTTGGACACTGTTCTTATTCTTGTTTTATAGACAAAGGACATACTTGGGAATCCTTCAACTTCGCAAAAGGGTGGGATCTACCATTATTCAGAGCGTGGCGATCGCCTGATTGACCTTACTTCCTTTTGTGATAAACTTTGGCAGGTTGGTGAAGGACAACATCAGTATCTTCTTTTGATTAAAAAATGACAAACTTCAAACATATGTTCATTTGTCTCAGAAATTTAATGCTGATAATCCCCAACTGAATAACGTTGGGAGGGAAGCTGAGCTGGAAGAAGTAAAAGAGACGATTCAACAGTTTCTACGATGGGGATGGAAGTACAACAAAAATCTCGAGGAACAGGCTGCACAACTTCATATGTTAACTAGCTGGTCACAAACCATCGAGGTTTATCGTTCTTTCCTCTACTTGTGTTAGTTGCATGCTTCTTTTTGTTTAGATTTTAACATTTTGTTTTCAATAGTTTCTAATGATAAACCGTTTGCTTTTATAGGTTACTGTGTCCAGAAGAATTTCATCACTTGAAAATCGATCCGATATTCTATTTCAGTATGTTCATATCTATACCTCGTTCTTTCTTCCTGCTTTTCACATTCTTAACAGTTCATTATTGTGAACAGAGTTCTTGATGCTTCCTTGAGCGCTTCTGCTTCTCCAGATTGTTCTTTGAAGATGGCATATCTTTTATGTCAGGTTTGTTCATCCTTCCCCATTGCTAGTGTTTAGCTTTCTACATCTTTCAATTATTCTAGTTGCTGATGCCTTTGGATCTTGAATCTTACAGGTTGCACTGACATGCATGGCCAAGCTAAGGGATGAGAGATATTCATCTCCTGGTGGTTTAAATGCTGATAGTGTCTCTTGTCTTGATATTATCATGGTGAAGCAAATATCTAATGGAGCGTGTCACTCTATTTTACTAAAGCTCATCATGGCAATTCTTAGAAATGAATCATCAGAAGCTTTGAGGAGACGGTGTGGTTAATATAACTTTCGCTGGTATTGGCTGTGTGGCTTATGAGTTGGAATCTAATGTTAAGCTTTTACTTCTATCTACAGCCAATATGCTTTGCTTCTTAGCTACCTTCAGTATTGTCAAAACATGCTGGATCCGGACGTTCCAACAACGATTCTGCAAGTTTTACTTCAAAATGAGCAAGATGGAGAGGATGTAGATTTACAAAAGGTTGTCAACTTAGTGCTTTGGTGCACAAACACTTCTCGAACTTCCACTAGTTTCTCTCGACGGTCAAAAAATAATTCCTTGCTTTCGATCCTTTCTCTGCTTTACAGATTGACAAGGACCAGGCCGAACTTGCTCATGCTAATTTTTCAATTCTACGTAAAGAAGCTCAGTCTATCTTGAATGTGGTGAGTTGCTTGTTCTTGAGATATGAAACTAACTAAATCCTGGTTGATTTGCGTCGTTATTGACCTTAGCTTGTTATTTTTCGTGTTCCTTTAATGCTCTATATATGTAATTTTCTTCCATAGAATTCTTGAGTCCTCTTTAATCTTTTGATCTTAATCATTAGGTTATCAAGGATGCAACTCAAGGCAGTGAACCAGGGAAGACTATATCACTTTACGTGCTCGATGCATTAATCTGTATAGATCATGACAGATTTTTCCTGAACCAACTTCAGAACAGGGGATTTTTGAAGTCTTGTTTGGTCAGCATAAGTAACGTTTCACTTCAGGTGGTTGTTTCCTCTCTTCAGTGAAATAGTTCTGATATATTTATTAGCTGATATTGGTCCAACTCATAAAATGGAAACCCTTTAGGATGGCGTGCACTCTTTCGATTCATTGCAACGAGCATGCACCCTTGAGGCTGAACTTGCCTTATTGTCGAGGATTAGCCACAAGTACGGAAAATTTGGGGCTCAGCTTCTCTTTTCCACAGGCGCATTGGAGCACCTTGATTCATGCAGGGCAATCAATTTACAGGTGATTAACTGTCTACTATGTTATTGGATTTGTCTTGGAAGATTTAGTTTAATGAAGTGCTGTACCAGGGAAATTTGAGGTGGGTTGATATGAAGCCTCATAGAGATGTAGCAGGGAATTATAACAAGCAACAAGCTATCGTAACTCCGATTTTGAGACTGTTGTTTTCTATGACGTCATTAGTTGACACGTCCGAGTTTTTTGAGGTCAGCATACACTAAATAGGCACTCTTTTTTTTTTTACTTAATCAGTTAATGTTCAAGTTTTCCTTATTAGACCCTGACCTTCAACCTCTATTACGAATATGCGACTCGTACTTTGTTTGAATCTGTTGTGATTTGATGTATATATTGTAGGTTAAAAATAAAATTGTTCGAGAAGCTATAGATTTTATTAAACGACACCAACGAGTATTTGATCAAATACTTGGGGAGGATGTATCCGAAGCCGATGATTCGACGTTGGAGCAGATTAGTCTTCTCGTTGCTTCGCTTAGCAAGGTAACAACCTTGATATATTAGAAAATTAAGATCTTTTTGTTGAATAACATTTCAATAATTTTTGTTTCTGGTTTTTTTTTTTCTGGGTGGGGGAAGGTTTGGCCATATGAGGAGACTGATGAATATGGTTTTGTTCAAAGTCTCTTCCAACTGATGCATTCACTTTTCTCTCGTGAATTGGATTCTCGTACTTCTGGCCCAGGAGTTAAATTGCTTAAGGTTTGTGCTTTTTGTTTGTTTATTTATAGAATGGTTCTTTTTTTCCTGGAAAATTAAACTTATCATTGTTTTTGTTCTTCAGAACCGGAGAAGCTCAGAACTTCACTCCATTCAGCTCAACTTCAGTTTGATCTCTTATTTATATTTTCTAGTTACAAGGAAATCTCTAAGATTGCAGGTACTGTTCTTAAATTTGAATACGACGACTATAGAAGGGAATTAATCATCGGAATTTAACTTTCTGACGTGATCGTTCAGGTCTCCGGTACTTCCTCTAGCCATAACTCTCCTGTTCGGTCTCAACGTCCCTCGTTGGATTTGCTCGGCACTCTTCTGAACTCTACGACGATTACTCTTGAAAAAGCAGCTGAAGAAAGATTATTGCTATTAAACAAGGTTCGGCTGCTACATTGTATTTTCCCCTTCCTGGTTGTGTATGGTTCATCCAATGCAACAATATCATGGTTTGAGGTTTTGCAGATTCGAGACATTAATGAACTGTCGAGACAGGAGGTCGAGGAAATTATCGTACTGTGTCTTGGTGAAGACTTCACCTCGTTATCTGATAACATCCAGAGAAGGTTCCTTGCTCCACCTACTAATCATACTCTTTTTAGTCCATTTTCTGCGTAGTTTTCGGACTTGCCCTCTTGTTTTGAAGATAGATGTGTGACCAAATGTGATATCTCACCTTGGTTGGGGAGGAGAACGAAACACCCTTTTAAGGGTGTGGAAACCTTTCCCTAGAAACACGTTTTAAAGCCCAAAGAGGACAATATCTGCTAGCGGTGGGTTTAATACAACTATATATAACGTGTAGATGTGAGGAATATAGATACATATGAATGGTTTGATGTTGTTATGCAGGAGATATATTGCAATGATTGAAATGTGCAAGATTGTTGGAAATAAAAGTGAGATGATTACATTGTTACTTCCTCTGGCTGAGTATGTGTTAAATGTGATGCTTATTCATTTTCAAGACAGGTGAGTTAAATGTGATATTATATGCATATTACTTGGGAACAATGTGAGGTTGAAAGTGATATCTATGTTTGGACTTTGCAGCAGTGTTATTCCTGATGGGAATGCGAATATTAAAGCAATTTCATATCATGGGGAGTTGGAGTCTGGACATGAAATAAGTTCATTGTGTGGAAAATTGATTCCCATCTTAGAAAGGCTTGAGTTGCTGAGTGAGGTATTCTTCTATCTATCACACTCTTTTACTACTTCCAATATACTTGTTACTACCTCGGGACGGGATGATCATGAGTTTATAAGTAAGGAATACTTCTCCATTGGTACGAAGCCTTTTGGAGAAGCTCAAAGCAAAGCCATGAGAGCTTATGCTCAAAGTGGACAATATCATACCATTGTGAAGAGTCGTGATTCCTAACATGATATCAGAGCCATACTCTTAACTTAGTTATGTCAATAGAATCCTCAAATGTTGAACAAAGACGTTGTGAGCCTCGAAGGTATAGTCAAAAGTAACTCAAGTGTCGAACAAATGGTGTACTTTGTTCGAGGACTCCAGAGAAATAGTCACGCCTCGATTAAGGGGAGGCTGTTCGAGGGGTCCATAGGCCCTCTATAGGGTACTTTGTTGGAGGGGGAGGATTATTGAGGATTGTTGGGAGGGAGTCCACATTGGCTATTTAGGAAATGATCTTGGGTTTACAAGTAAGGATTACTTCTCCATTGGTACGAGGTGTTTTGGGAAACCAAAAGTAAAGCCATGAGAGTTTATGCTCAAAGTGGAAAATATCATACCATACCATTATGGAGAGTCGTTGTCTCTAACATGGTATCATGCCCTTAACTTAGCCATGTCAATAAAATCCTCAACCTTTGTTCGAGGGCTCCAGAGAAAGGAGTTGAGTTTCGATCAAGGGAAGAGACTATTCGAGGGCTCCATAGGTACGAGGTGTTTTGGGGAAACCAAAAGTAAAAGTCACGAGAGAGCTTATGCTCAACGTAGACAATATCATACCATTATGGAACCACTAACCGACCGAGTTAATATATGATGTTTTGTTTTGTTTGTTCCAGAATAAAATTGGAGAGAATCTGAAGGTGTTTGGGAGATTGGTGAGTTCGGTGAAGGAGGTGGCAATTCAAAAGTTGGATGTATGATGATGAGGTGGGAGTAGTAGTTCATTGGTTGATGATGTTAATGATGATGATATCATTTTATTTAATTCTAACAAAATATGTAATTAATTATTTTTGTTAATAGTAAAGTTTTTTTTTTTTTGCATTGGAACAATTATATAATATATGTTTGATTTTATGGTTTTAATTATACATCTAAATGTGAAGAGAGGATTGTGAACCCAAATCAAACCAACGCCTCTTTGCTGCTGCTGCTGCTGCTGCTCACCAATTACAACAAACTATGCTTACCATCATAGTTTCTTCTCTTCTAACTTCCATCAAATTTCCCCTGCCTTTCTATCTACACCCTCTCTCTTCTCTCTCTCTCTCTCTCTCTCTCTCTCTCTCTCTCTCTCACACACACTTCTCTTCTCTCTCTCCTCTCTCTTCTCTTTCTCTCTCTCTCTTCTCTCTCTCTCTCCTCTCCTCTCTCTCTCACTTCTCTCTCTCTTCTCTCTCTCTCCTCTCTCTCTCCTCTCTCTCTCTCCTCTCTCTTCTCTTTCTCTCTTCTCTCTCTTCTCTCTTCTCTCTCTTCTCTTTCTCTCTCTTCTCTCTCTCCCTCTCCTCTTTCTCTCTCTTCTCCCTCTCTCTCTTCTCTCTCTCTCCCTCTCTCTCTCTTCTCTCTCTCTCCCTCTCTCTCTCTCTCTCTCTCTCCCTCTCCTCTCTCTCTTCTCTCTCTCTTCTCTCTCTCTCTCTCCCTCTCCTCTCTCTCTTCTCTCTCTCTCTCCCTCTCCTCTCTCTCTTCTCTCTCTCTATCTCTCCCTCTCTTCTCTCTCTCTCTCACACACTTCTCCTCTCTCTCTCTCTCTCTCTCTCTCTCACACACTTCTCTCTCTCTCTCTCTCTCTCTCTCTCTCTCTCACACACACACACACTTCTCTTCTCTCTCTCTCTCTCTCACACACACACACTTCTCTTCTCTCTCTCTCTCACACGCACACACTTCTCTCTCTCTCTCTCTCTCACACACACTTCTCTTCTCTCTCTCTCTCTCTCACACACACACACTTCTCTTCTCTCTCTCTCCTCTCTCTTCTCTTTCTCTCTCCTCTCTCTTCTCTTTCTCTCTCCTCTCTCTTCTCTCTCTCTCCCTCTCCTCTCTCTCTCCTCTCTCCCTCTCCTCTCTCTCCTCTCTCCCTCTCCTCTCTCTCTCTTCTCTCTCTCCTCTCTCTCTCTTCTCTCTCTCTATCTCTCCCTCTCTTCTCTCTCTCTACTCTCCCTCTCTTCTCTCTCTCTCTCTCTATCGCTCCCTCTCTTCTCTCTCTCTTTCTTCCCTCTCTCCTCTCTTCTCTCTCTTCCTTCACTTACCATTTTGTTTTTAAAAATATTTTTCAACTTTCCAAGTTTTTCTAAAAATATATTAAAACCTTTTTAAAATTTTTTAAAATATCCTTAAATTTTTAATTTTATTAAAAAAACAAAAAATTTATTGTCTAATATACACACCAAAATTTATCTACATTTCATAGATACTTCTAATTTATTAATTTTTTTTTTGTAAAAATTTAATGTTATCAAATGTTATTTTAAAAGTTCATGACTTTGTATTATAGTAAATTTTTTTATGAGTATTAGTAAAATTTTAGAAAACTCATTGAAATTTTTAAAATACTTTTAATACTATTTTAATTAAAAAGTATTTTCAAACTTTTTTTTTTTTTTTTTTTTTTTTTTTTTTTTTTATAGATATTTTTATTAATTTAAGCTAAAATTAATATATAAGTGATATTTATATCTTCTAAAAATAAAAAATTAAAAAAGAAAAAAAAGTAATATATAAAACCTTACTATCTCTTAATAGAACTCTTCTCCTTTCCTTTCTTTGTGCTTCCAACACTTCACTCTCTCGCCTGAATTCCAAACAATCTTCTTCGTTTGATCTCGCGTCGACGTTTCCATGGCGAATGCCTGGAAAAGAGACAAGTCCCCGAGATTTCTCTCCCCCATTTTCCTCTTCTTCCTCTTTTCCTTCTCCATCCTCATCCTCTTCTTCTTCCTCTTCGGAAACTCAAGCCCTAGGGAGCAATCCGCCCCTTCTTTCACCATCAAACCCCATTTCTCATTTCCAACAGTGATCTCCCCCTTCGATTGCTTCAAATGCCCTCAATCCTACCCGGTTATTGCCAACGTCGTGGAAGGCGTTCGATACCCGTTTCTCTTTTCGATTGCGGATTTGGGGAACTTGCCCGATAAGCCTCACAAGAACATCGTCAGGATCCTTAAGGGAAAGCCCTTTCGGAAGCCTGACATTTCTGTCACGATTCAACAGGTTTTGGAGAAGATGAAGGGCGGCGATTCCAGAGATGGATTTGTTGTTGATGTGGGTGCCAATGTTGGAATGGCTAGTTTCGCCGCTGCTGCGATGGGGTTTCGTGTTTTGGCGTTTGAGCCTGTTTTTGAAAATTTGCAGAGAATTTGTGATGGAATTTATCTGAATAGGGTTGGGGAATTGGTGAATGTGTTTCAGGCTGCTGCTTCAGATAATCTTGGGAATATCACCGTGCACAAGGTATTTAATCTACTTCATTATCTCAATCTTTGCAGTTTTGGTTCTTGCTGCTGAACTTAGTCTCGTTTGTGATTAGATTTGATTAGATCATAAAATGAATATTTGCCTCATTCAAATATGTTGACAAGATTGCATTCTTTTTGGGAGCTAACTGAGTGGGTTGTCGCTGATGAAGATTGAGAGTTAATTTAACTAGCAATGTATTTTTCTTTTTATCAGTTCAATAATTTCAGGGCGAGGAGATCTTTGGAATGGTAATTGGTGTCGGTCAAATGTTGTATTTTAGAAACTTATGTTCAATGGTCTCGAAAAAAAAAATGCAGTTCGTGTTCTATATATCTACACATTTCTATCTTCCAAGTGACCCCCTTGCTTAGAGGTCACATGTTCGAATCTTTGACAAGCTTAACGATCAAAGCCCTTAATTTCTTGAGAGTCTTGAGCTTTTAGTTTGTATAAATTTCTACTAGAGGGTGATTACCTACTTTGGATATTTAAATCTCAATAGTTTCTCGATAATCAAATATAGTAGGGTATTCTCTTCTATGAAATTAGTTGATATGTATTCGTGATTCTTATACTTATAATTTAAAAACGGTGAGATCCCACATTGATTGGAAAGAGGAATGAGCGCCAACGAGGATGCTGGCCCCAATGGGGTAGATTGTGAGATCCCACATCAGTTGGGGAGAAGAACGAAGCATTCTTGTGGAAACCTCCCTAGTAAACGCGTTTTAAAAACTTTAAGGGGAAGCCCGAAAGCGAAAACTCAGAGAACACAGTATCTATTAACGATGGACGTCGGGTCGTTGCAAAATTTTATGTATATTGACATTGGCTTTGAACTC
The DNA here is from genome assembly GCF_057944985.1 of Cucurbita pepo subsp. pepo. Taxonomy (NCBI): domain Eukaryota; kingdom Viridiplantae; phylum Streptophyta; class Magnoliopsida; order Cucurbitales; family Cucurbitaceae; genus Cucurbita; species Cucurbita pepo. The sequence continues at coordinate 11,303,733 of NC_141804.1, read as the reverse complement.
TTGATTTCTTTGCTTTTATAATGAAAGGGCAGCATTGGGCCTTTTCCTGATCTGGTTTTTTCTGTTTTTGGTAAGCTTCTTTCATAAGATTTATGATTCACAGAAATGCTCATTGACTTCTGCTTATTACACAGTTGGTTGGACGGCTTGACAACAGTGCTGTATCAGCAACTGGTGCAAAGTTAGCCTTCAAATCTAATGAAGAAATAGCAGTTCAAGTTCAGTCAATTCCACTAGATGAAGTAATCCCAGATTCAGAACAGGTGCTATTAATAAAAATCGATGTTCAGGGATGGGAGTATCATGTTCTAAAAGGAGCAACAAAAATTCTATCTAGAAAGGGCAGTGAAGCCCCATATCTCATCTATGAGGAAGATGAAAGGCTGCTAAAAGCTAGTAATAGTAGTAAAAGAGAGATCAGAGAGTTCCTTCATTCTGTTGGTTACCATACTTGCATTCAGCGTGGTACAGATGCACACTGCACCAAGACTGCTTGAAATCAAATTCATTTGCAAAGCATGTCCAGAGAACAAAGAATCTGCACTTAAAATCAAGAAAATTTGAGTCATCTTGGCGTCTTATCGTCTAATGATCGTCTAATGATCGACTGCCTTGGAAATGAGCCATTCTTACATCTCAATTGCCAGATGAAGGATGTAGCAAGCATTTCATAAGCTGCCCTTGGGACTTGCATTTTGAAGCGTTGGTTCGATTGGATGAATCCAGCGCTATCGAGTTTTCTTTTCCCATTCATATGGGATGTTCTTGGTTCCTGACATTTTGTTGTAGCATTCTTCAGCTTGTTGCTAGTTGATTTTGTAGATTATAACACTTATTTTCCCATTAGATTCGATGCTTATCTTACCATTTGATAATAGGAAACCATGTGACTGTATTTTGTTGAGCAGAACAATTCCTTTTCTGTGGATCTGACTGAATTCAACCATTCATTTAACAACTATAACTAATAAGAGGTACATCAATCCATTCCCTGAAGGGAGGGATCCAAAAATAAGAGAGATCTTATGGGTATATTTATATACAAATTGTTCATGTCAAGAACTTGAGCTATACTCGATCGAAAGTTTCTAGTACTCCCGTAGTACATACTTCCTTCATTTACACGGTAAAATTTACTTAAATGATGCTGATGTGCCTGACAATAAAAGAGAGTAAACTAAGAAAATTTCGGCAGAATTCAAAGTTCTCATTTCATCATATAAACTTTTCAAATGTCAGGTTAGTATTACCTGATCATGTTTGATGGAAAAAGGGTGTTCTTTATGATTCTTTAGGTCCGCTAGTTTTTGAAGGACCAGCTCTTTCAACCATGACATCATACAGTTGCTTCCCATTCTGATCATTAAAGAAAAATTGTAGTTAACAAAACTTCCCATTCTTCTAAAGAAGATAACAAAACCCTGTTAAGAATCACGACTCTCCACAATGGTATGATATTGTCCACTTTGAGCATAAGCTCTCGTGGCTTTGCTTTGGACTTTTCTAAAAGGTCTCGTACCAATGGAGATAGTATTCCCCACTTATAAACCCATGATCTTCTACTAAATTAACCAACGAGGTACTCACTCCCAAATCCTTAACAAACCCCTCATTTGCATCTAGTAGAACTTACAAATATCACTGGGAAGAAGTGCACTTGGCCTTCTGGCTTTGTTTGAGTCTCTTTAAAGTACACCAGAATGGGGAAACTTGGCCACCATAATTCCCAATTCACAAAAGTTGAATATCTGCAATAAAATAGCATGGATTCAATTCATTTTACATGTATGATTCATTCGGGTGTGTAAAATCACCTACTTCCAACGGTTCTTTCCTCCCACAAACGCATTTTCACCTGACTCCTCAAGCTGATCTCCAATTTTTACCTCCTAAAATCACAGAACACAGGGCTGATCTCAAGAGGATCATAAACAAAATTTAAAATCCGTGACCAAATGCAAAGGGAAGAAATATGTTTCCAGATCCCATAGTTGATACAACAATAAAGAAATATTTTGCAAAATTAAGTGGACATACCAATGCGTCATTGCCAAAGACAAATCTTACACGAGTAGCCTGGAAGAACGAAGAAAAAACCATCAACTGGTACTTCGAAGAACATACATGCATCTTCAATAGCTTATAAAGAAACTTGCGTAGTCCAGAAAAACTTGCAGCAAATATTCTTCTGAGGGTAAAATTTGAGGGCATCTTCTCGATACATGTAACAGCTCAAGCCCACTGCTAGCAGATATTGCTTTGGCTCGTTACGTATCGTCGTTAGCCTCACGATTTTAAAACGCGTTTGCTAGGGAGAGGTTTCCACACCCTCATAAGGAATGCTTTGTTCTCCTCTCCAACCGATGTGGGATCTCACAATCCACCCACCTTGGGGTCAGCGCCCTCGCTGTCACAACGCTCGATGTCTGGCTCTGATACCATTTGTAACAGCCCAAGCCTACTGCTAACAGATATTGTCCGCTTTGGCCCGTTACGTATCGTCGCCAGCCTCACGTTTTTAAAACGCGTCTGTTAAGGAGAAGTTTCCACACCCTCATAAGGAATGCTTCGTTCTCCTCTCCAACCAATGTGAGATCTCACAATACATCTTAAAACCCTGTCGGTGAAAGTTTCTTTCATGAAGATCTATTGTTTTTTATTATTACCTGAACCAGTAGCAGTAGCCCAAGAAGACCAACAGGGACAGCTGCTATCAAATTTTCATTATAAGCTAACCCACCAGCAGCACCTGTTACAATTATGATGTGCTTTAGATGAAGGGGAAGGGTAAATTTCTCAGAAAAATAACAGTGAACTACAAAATGTAGGTTCAAACGTTAGTTTGTTAGAGATGCAAACATAGTTCTACATCAGATCTTAGTAAAAAAAGGACAAATCCTCGTTGATATAAATTGTTTTTGGTAGAATCCAATACTAAATCATGTGAGCTGAAATTTGAAAATATATTGTTGTCGTTTATATTTGAGTAGTGATTTTGAAACTATATGTATGTTTACTTGCTAAGGTGGCCGATTTGGCATGACATATGAGGAATAACCAGAATCTCCATCAATTTTCAATAATGGTTTTGCTCTCTAAACGTCTGAACTTCGAAAAAAAGTGTAAGCCAAGACTTACAGGCAAAGAATTCTTAGTACCCACCAAGTAAGACTATCGGAATTCTGTAATCTGGGTCAGGTATTACAGTCTCTCGGCTGCCCTTGACCCTCCTTCCAAGCTGTGAAACCCAAAAGTTAGCTTTCTTTTTCCTTCTTAAAGAAAAGGCCACAATAGACATTGAAAGTAAATGAAGAAGGGTGAGGAAGAAAACCACTGAGGCCACCGCAGACAAGCTACCACCATTGCCTTTTATGTTTCTTCTCAGAGGACTTTTGTCAAACACTTTATCGGCACCATAAAATGAGCTTCTCAAATTCCTTAGAGAACCATCCACTTCTTTAACTGATCAAACACAAAATTAATGCACTAACTTTTAGTACAAAAATCAATCCCATTACTGCAAATTTTAAATTTAGACTAAAGAACCAAATATCAGAATTTGTGAAGGCATAAGGAAAACCCATCTCCCTTAAAAAAAAAAAAAACTGAAGAACAAAGCATGAATTTAACAATAATTCTGGGCTGAGAAATTACGAAACTCACTTGGGCAAGAGAAAAATCGAGAAGAAGACAAGAGATTGCAGCCCATGATCCTGAATTCGCTTCTTTTCTCTGAAGACAAATCAAATTTGCGGTTTTTAAGAGGGCGAGAAATGAGTGGAAGTGAAGTGTTACCTCATGCACAACGTGAATTTACATAAATACCCCTGAGTCCACTAACAAGTGACTATATAATTTACTTTTGTAAAAAAACCAAATCTCAAAAAATTTTGAAACCTTTGTGGTAATAATGTATGATTAATGATCAATTAGTAAAAATTTGGGATCAAATTCATCCTCTCTCCCATAAATTTCATCTATTTGAACAAACGTTTCCATTTTTACCCTTTATTTAAATTCCGTTACATCTACCTATTTCATTCGATAAATAACAAGTAATCGACACTCAAAATTCTGTAGCTATGTGTATAAGACTTTATAGCTCAAACCCGAGCACGAAAAATTGAGTCTCGATCAATATTCTTCGACGGATTTTGTGAGGTAAAAAGTTAAGAGTAAAATTCAAAATTTTTGATGGAGGGCAATAAGGTAATTAAGGTGGAGGGGATAATGGGCCTTATCTAGTTAAAACCACAAACCAGACGATCACTCACCGCTGAAACAGAACGCAAAGTTCATCACAAAACTTTCTGAATTTCACTCCTCAACAACAAATCCCAAGAATTTCAAAACCCCATTTGAATGGCATATTCTATATGTTCTTCCACACCCATTTGCTCCTTTAATGCCTCAACCAAGCCCAACCCTGGTATGTTCTTCTCTAATCCTGCTTTTGCTTCTATTAATTCCCTTTTAAGATGTGTTCATAGCCATTTCTTTTCGCATTTTGTAGGGGTTTTTGTTGGCAACTCAGTGCCCCAGAAGGCTTTTCGGATCAATGAAGCGTTTCAAAGAACAAACCCCAGGAAGCTTTTGTCCGTTGAGGTCAAGGTATGGTTTCTCTGGACATTTCTTGTTAACTTCTCTTCGTTCTTGTGCAATGAACTTGATTGGTTATGGCTGATTTATGTACAAATTGTAGCACTGGAAATCATGGGATTGTCTGTAGCTCTATACTGAATGTCCTAGATGAAGGATTTAATTAGGAACTTCTTAATGTAGGAATGGAAGAGCATGTTTGAACAACCATTAGCTAGGTAGATGAGAATTAATTGAGTTTGAAATAAGGTTTGCAAATCGAAACTGTCTGAATCGAGTTAATTTTATCGTTTTTTCATCGTAGAGATTTGATTCTCTAAGTTTTTGGTCGAAGTTACAATGTCTTAACTATTGGTTAGAGAGGGGAACGAGACATTCCTTATAAGAGTGTGGAAACCTCTCCCTAGTAGACACGTTTTAAAATCGTGAGGTTGACGGCGATATATAACGAGCCATAGCGGACAGTGTCTGCTAGCGGTGGGCTTGGGCTGTTATAAATGGTATCAAAGCCAGTCACTGTACGGTGTGCCAGCGAGGATTCTGGTCTCCCAATGGAGGTGGATTGTGAGATCCTACATTGGTTGGAGAGGGTAACAAAACATTTCTTATAAGAGTGTGGAAACCTCTCCCTAGTAGGCACGTTTTAAAACCGTGAGGCTGACAGCGATATGTAACATGCCATAGCGGACAATATCTGCTAGCGGTGTTACAAATGGTATCAGAGCCATTCACTGGACGGTGTGCCAACGAGGATGTTGGGCCCCAATGGGGTGGAATGTGAGATCCTACATTGGTTGGAGAGGGGAACGAAACATTTCTTATAAGAGTGTGGAAACCTCTCCCTAGTAGTGCATTTTAAAATCGTGAGGATGACAACGATACGTAATGGGCCAAAGCGGAGAATATCTACTAGCGGTGGACTTGGGCTGTTACAAATGGTATTAGTGCCAATCACCGGACGGTGTGTAAGCGAGGACGCTGGGGTCCCAATGAGGGTGGATTGTGAGATCCTACATTGGTTGGAGAGAGAAATGAAACATTTCTTGTAAGGGTGTGGAAACCTCTCCTTAGTAGTGCGTTTTAAAACCGTGAGGCTGACGGTGATACGTAACGAGTCAAAACGGACAATATCTACTAGCAGCGGGCTTGTGCTATGTTTGGTTCAATGGATTTGAAGTGTAATGGTTGTTGGTTTCATTTTTTCGATAAGTTGGTAATGTCGTCGATTTTGGCCTAACACCAATCAAACTGAGCTGATTATACCTCTAATGAACTTCACGATACTTTGAAACAAAGGAAGAACACAATTTACTTTTCTTTTTCAGTTTGTTTGAATGTGTTATAATCTTGCTTTGGCAGGCTTCAAATGATGCAGATAGTACTAAACCAACCACAAAATACAAGAGCATAGTTTGCACAGACTGCGATGGAAATGGTAAGTGAAATCCTTATACAAAGTTGAGACTATGTTCATACTTATAAGAAACCAAATATGGTAGGAAATAGAGCTAAAGATCAACTGATTACCTTCGATCTTAATTCTTTTCGCATTCGGGGCACAATTGAGATGCCGTTTCAAGGGTTATCATAGAGGAACTGTCCGACATAAGGCAAGTGATAGAGACATAGAAATTCCCCACGATGAGAGGGACGGCCTTGGTCCAATGGCACTCAGAAGTGGAAGGTGTGGGCTTCCGAGAGCCCCAGCACAAAGGATCACCTCTCCCTTTTCACGCACCATTGTTTACATTTTCGTCTACACGTTCGTTTCTTGGGGCCGTGTCTCCAATGTTCTTGGATCAGCTCGAGGTTCCTCGTTTCGTAGATAGTTTGAGTTTACTGATTTTTTTCCCTCGATTTTCAGGTGCTGTCCAATGTGCTCAGTGTCAAGGAACAGGAGTGAATTCAGAGGATCACTTCAATGGACGGTTTAAAGCTGGTGGCTTATGCTGGTTGTGCAGGTATGCACAGAAAGCTCTCCCTGCTTTTAATGATATTTTGTCCACCTTACTCTTTAGTAGAACTATAAATTACCATTAGCATGTCCTTAAACTCTCACAAGCTCGACTATGGTAACTCGGAGCTAAAAAGGTCAAATTTATGTTATGTGGGTTAAAGTCCGATTCTGATGACTCAATGAGTCATTTATTTAGAGGGCGTTTAGCTCTAACTAGAGTGTTGTAACTCAGAGTTGAAAAGGTCGAACTTATGTTATGTGGCTTAAAGTCCGATTCTGATGAGTCAATGAGTCATCTCCTTTGAGGGCGTTTAGTTCTCTAACTAGAGTACTGTAGCTCAGAGCTAAAACAGTCAAACTTGTGTTATGTGGGTTAAAGTCCGATTCTGATGATTCAATGAGTCATCTACTTAGAGGACGTTTAGCTCACTAACTAGAGTACCGTAACTCAGAGCTACAAAAGTTGAACTTGTGTTATGTGGGTTAAAGTCCGATTTTGATGATTCAATGAGTCATCTACTTAAAGGGCGTTTAGCTCACGAACTAGAGTACTATAACTCAGAGCTAAAAAGGTCTGATTCTCATGACTCAATGAGTCATCTACTTAAAGAGTGTTTAGCTCACGAACTAGAGTGCAGTAATTCAGAGCTTAAAAGGTCAAACTTTTTTTATGTGGGTTAAAGTCCGAATCTGATAACTCAATGAGTCATCTACTTAGAGGGCATTTAGCTCACTAACTAGAGTACTGTAACTTGGAGATAAAAAGGTCAAACTTATGTTATGTGGGTTAAAGTCCGATTATGATGACTCAATGAGTCATCTACTGGAGGGTGTTTAGCTCTCTAACTAGAGTACTATAACTCAGAGCTAAAAAGGTCAAAACACCTTGTGTTACGTGGGTTAAAGTCCGATTATGATGACTCAATGAGTCATCTACTTAGAGGGCGTTTAGCTCACTGTAACTCAGAGCTAAAAATGTCGAATTTATGTTATGTGGATTAAAGTCCTGTTTCGATGACCTTGATGAGTCATCTACTCAAAGGGCGCTTGGCTCACAAGCTAGACTACTGTAACCCGAAGCTAAAAAGATCAAGCTTATGTCATGTGGGTGAGTGTAGTCAAGTATGCATAATCACGACCATGGTTCATTTCGGGTCTTACGAGATTTCGTATAGAATTAATAATACTGAGGGTACCGTGATGAACATTGCAGAGGCAAAAGGGACATCCTGTGTGGTGGCTGTAATGGAGCAGGTTTTGTGGGTGGATTCATGAGTACAGCTGATAGCTAGTTCTTTCAGCTGCACCACAAATTTGAGTATTTTAAGATGAAAAAGCCTATTAGTTTCAGTAGTTTTGTATAATGGGTCACATTATTTCTAAGTTTGTATTTGAAAATTATGAATGTTCTTGTTTTGCTATATTGTTTTGTTGCATAATTTGATATCGTTCAACGTAATGAATGATTTAAAACGATGAAAATTGCCTATTTTAGTCGGCAATGTTAATCCGAACATAACTAAACTAATTAAAATATTATAACCTCGATAAAATAAACGGTTGATTTGAATCTTTGTTCTCATCGTTGAACTACAAAAAAAGTAGTGGTGAAATGAATGACGATGTTTATACTATAGTTTTTCTATTTTCTCGTGTCATCACTAAAATGAATGACGATATTTTCTATTTTCTATTTTCTCGGCCGGCCTTCCTTTTCCCACCGCCCGTCTGTTAGGAATCAGGACTCTCTACGATATTATTGTCCACTCTCGTGGCTTTGCTTTGAGCTTCTCCAAAAGGCCTCATTAAACCCATGACACTTTAGAGTATTCCTCACTTATAAACTCTTTTTCTGGAGCCCTTGAACAAAGTACACCATTTGTTCGACGCTTTAGTCACTTTTGACTATACCTTCGAGGCTCACAATTTTTTGTTCGATATTTGAGGATTCTATTGACATGGTTTGGCTAAGTTTGAGGATTCTATTGAGATGGCTTGGCTAAGCTCACAATTCTTTGTTCGATATTTGAGGATTCTATTGACATGGATTGGTCTTTGTTCCATATTTGAGGATTTTATTGACATGACTTGGCTAAGTTTAGGGCATAACTCTGATACCATGCTAGGAATCACAACTCCTTGAACATAAGCTCTCATGGCTAGTTTGGGCTTTTCCAAAAGGCCTTTCACTTATAAACCCATGATCTTCCGTGAGATTCACGTAAAGAGTGCTTTCTTCTTACAATCTCCTTATGAGATCAGCTTCCCCTTCTTCTTTCACTACTTGGGCGTTGTTATTTCTGTAAGTTCGTTCTCCATTTTTGAAGTTCTTAGCTTCTTCCAATTGCCAATTTGTGAATGATTTTCTTTGGGATTACCTACTTGTATTATGGATCATGAAACACTGCCCGGAAATTTCCGTTCCATCAAAATTGGGCTCTGATTACGCGGGCTAGTTAGGGTTTGGGATGAATTATTGAGAGAAGTATTCAACGGCCGCATTGCGGTGGTCGTTTTCAAATTCCATACTTTCTTGCGTTGCGGATATTGGACATTGCGTAATGCCCACCAACTGTTCGATGAAATTCCTCTATGAAATGGTATATTTTACTTCTTCATCCGTCTTCATTTCCCCTCAATGTGGCTGTCACTTTCCAAAATTCTGCTATTTTCGTGTGACGAATATCGAACTTTGCATATTGCCCACCGAATGTTCGGTGAAATTCTATTATAAATTGGTATAATTGTACATATTCTCCCTTCTTCATTCCCTCTCAATGTGGCTGTCGCTTCCAAATTTATACTCCTTTCTGATGATGAACATTGAACATTGCATAGTGCCCACCAATTGTTTGACTAATAAGTGGTATGCTCTTACATGTTCATCCTTCTTTGCTCCCCCACACATAAAAGGAAAAAAGTAATCCATTGAGAATTGAAAGGTTTTAGATTCAAAAGGTAGCTGTTTTCTGATGATGAACATTGAACATTGAACATTGAACATTGCATAGTGCCTACCAATTGTTTGACTAATAAGTGGTATGCTCTTACATGTTCATCCTTCAAAAAGTAATCCCCTGAGAATTGAAATTTGTGGTTTTAGATTCAAAGGGTAGCTGTTTTTCTGTTTGGTATATCAAATTTTCTCTAGAACCTTTGATTTTGTAAGTACAAGTTATGATGTCGGATCTGTACAATGAAGAAAGGCTTGCACCCTCTAATGCAATGGATATCATAATGTCACTCAGAGTGGCAAATTGATGCACGTCAATGATGACCAAGGTACACCTTCTTGGTAAAGTCTACCACTTCAGAGCCAAGCGTCGACCGGCTGAAAATGCTGGGCAAGTTGCCAAGTTCAAATGACGTGACGAGATGCAGCTCAAGGATCAACTATTTCCTTGGATCATTATGGATTCGTTTCGATAACATGACCTTGTGAATATTAGGAATTCAAAGTTTCCTTCTACTCAATGGAGTTTATCCCTTTTCATAGTCTAGTGTTTTATAGGAAACTGAGTTCATTCCTATATTGACTTTGATGTGCTTTTACCTTTACTATGCAGCTCAAGGATCAACTGTTTCGTTGGATTATTATGGATTTGTTTCGATAACATGGCCTTGTGAGTATTAGGAATTTAAAGTTCCCTTTTACCCAACGGAGTTCATCCCTTTTCATAGTCTAGCATTCTATAGAAACTGAGTTATTTCTTATATTGGCTTTGATATGCTTTTACTTTTACTATGCAGCTCGAGGATCAACTGTTTCATTGGATCATTATGGATTCGTTCGATAACATGACCTTGTGAGTATTATGAATTTAAAGTTCCCTTCTACTTAATGGAGTTCGTCCCTTTTCATAGTCTAGTGCTTTATAGGAAACTGAATTCTTTCTTATATTGACTTTGATATGCTTTTACCTTTACTATGCAACTCAAGGATCAACTGTTTCGTTGGATCATTATGGATTCGTTTCAATAACATGACCTTGTGAGTACTATGAATTTAAATTTCCCTTCTACTCAACGGAGTTCATCCTTTTTCCTAGTCTAGTATTTTACAGGAAACCGAGTTATTTCTTATCTTGGATATGCTTTTACATTTGTAAAAGCATATCCAAGTTGCATTCCTTGCATTTGTGTTCAATGAATATGATCGTTTTCCATCTTATGCATCAAATTGTATAATCAAACTCGCAGGGCTTGTTATGCCACTAAGAGCTTATTAGAATAGTAGAGTTGTTGACTTAAGTATACCTTAGTAGTTAGGTATTTAATATCTCCCCTAGTTCCTATGAATTTTAGTTTTGAATCCTTCCTCTTTTGTAACGTAACATTGTGAAAGAAAAGTTGGGTATTTTTTTCGACTACTTCGGTGCCACGAGAGGGAATAATTATTTGGAAAGTTAGAACAACGTAGCCGAAGATTTTATACCGTTGGATGTTAGAGAGAGAAACAAAAAACTATCGGATAATTATGCATCAAAGGTTTAGAAACACATTGTTTTTGTTTTTTGGAGCATTAATTTTGGACCCATTTGGTAACGTTTTTGTTTTTGTTTCTTGTTTTCTATCGCTCGTCACTCTTTTTTAATAAAAGAAATGAATATCCAAAATTTTAGTGTTATATTTATTATGCATTTTAGAAGTAATAAAATGATAAAATAATACTTTTATTTATATTTTGAAAGAAAAAAAAAAAAAAAACTAGATTTTTTAGTTGTTTTAAGATTTTCACGCATCGAGTGAGAGACTAGAAACAAGAACAGGTATCAGTTTTTCAAAAACACACGAAGACTTCTATGTGTAATGTTTTGATGCATTTGTTTCCCTTTGATTCTATTCATTACATTTTTCAAAAACACACGAAGACTTCTATGTGTAATGTTTTGATGCATTTGTTTCCCTTTGATTCTATTCATTACATTAACATTCCTCGGCCCCTCGAAATCTCTTAATCATTAAATCAAGTTTTACTCTCATCATTGGTTGGAAGAAAACGGTTTCTAAAGATCTCGTGAACATTAGATTTACCATTCCTTTATAAGATTCTACATCATTTGAACTTTATATATCAGTTTTACGTGTTATGGTTAGTATCAAAAGTACTTCACACGAACATCAAAGGAAGACATACAAAGCTATAAGGGAACTTCCTTGTAGTTGGTGATACCTGGAACCATCCTACTTAGCTACTTCTTCCAGCACTGGAACGTTCTTCCATGTATCTTCTAATCCGTTCATTTGCAACGGTGGCAACGAGAAGACGCTAACGGTCGAGCTCCTGCTTCGGATTTCCTTCAAAACCCGTAATGCAGATACAGTGCTTTTCATATAAAGCGACTCCATATACTCTATCTCTGAAAGTTCCTTGGTTGCCTTGAGCAGATCATCAATGTTGGTGGTGGCAGCCTTCGTAGGAGCACCGACTTCATCGACTCCATTCGAACCAGAAGGAGGCTGCTCATTCAAAGGGAAGAGGAGATCCAACATCAGCTCACACTGCTTTACGAGCGTGTATAGCAAGTCGGTCGTAAAGAAAGGCTGTTGCAGAACTTTCTGACTGTAGGGCAAGCGGATGAGCGCGCCAGTCCTTTTGTCATACTTCTTTAGAATCTTCACAAGCCCTATAAAAAGGTATGCAAATTGTCGCTTAGATGATTTGAGCAATAACGAATTACTTCAGTCTTACAGAGTGTTCATCTTTTTCATAGGCAACTGAAGCATATTCTACGCACAAGGAATTGATTCAGCGGCATGTGGCCACAATTTCAAGATCCCAAGTAAGTAAAGAAATCATTATGTGCCGTAAGAACATAAAAAAGCATAAAGTTCATCAATACTGAAGAATTTTCATCATAATGAAAGATGGAGAGCTTGACCACAAAAGGGTGTAAATGCATTCAACCATGCCAAGTGCACCAATCAATGCATAAACGTAGAGAAAGGGTAAAGGAAAAGCAAAGGGAAAATAATGCATACCTGTAAAGTTAAGGGCACTATAATTCTCCAGTAGAACCATTTCTCCATGGAAGTCCACAATTTCCTTGCGAATTTTAATCATCTCTTCATTGGAATCCATTGCTTTTCCTACCCTGTCCTGTAGCTCCTGAATTATTCAAAAAGGAAAGTGGAAGCAATTTGGTTATCAGCTTGAAGACCTGTATTGTTTGATTGGTTGTAGTTTCTAGAGATGAATTTAACAATTTAATCAAACTATTTTGGTGTAAATTTCTCGATCATGAGGTTTTTCTCTACCAGCAATCTGGAATGAATGTGGATCATCAACTAGTTCTACAGATTGGCAAAAAAACAACATACATGAACATTAAACGATTACTGAACATCTTGTTTCAAGAACCATAGGATTAAATGCCTAAATTGATCCGTAGACATCTAAGAATTGGATTTTCTGGTGATCATTTGGCTAGGTCAAATTCCAGAATTGAATCGTATCTACTTCATTAATTGCAAGACTAATGAAATTCGCGGCAGCAGAACAAAACACAGATCTCAGCTCTCTCCAAGATAATGAGGAACTAAAAAGTAAAAGCAGAGAAGAAAAAAATACCTTCAATCTAATGATGTACTCTTCCTCCTTCTCCACAAAAAAACTATTAAATTTCTCAAGCTCATCCTCCAACAGCTTAATGAAATTCATCTCCTCGCTCGACGAAAAATCATCCTTCTCTCCATCCGCAGCAGAACTCCCGACGGCAGCATCAATTCTCGGTCGCTTGCTCGGCCGGTCACCGCCTTTTGGCTCCACAAGCTTGAGCCGCTTCTTCAACTCCTTGTATGACAAAAACTTGTCCCGCCACTCCGGCAAAGTTTCTTCGATCTGGTTGCTCAGACTCTTGCCGAACTTCATAACCACGGTTTCCGGCGCCGGAGAAACAGAAACGGAACGGGAAACGAGAGAGAAATTGGAATTGGAAATGGAATTTGTGGTGGTGGGAATGGCAATTGTGAGGTCGAAGCAGTTGGAAAAAGAAAGGAGAATCGAGGGAATATAACGGTAGGCGAAGAATATTCGAAGAATTAATCTGCGAATATCCCTTTTAATCTTCTTTCAGCATATTTCGCGTTTTATTCCCTCAAAGCGATAGTTGAGGATTTATTATTTTTTTAATATTTTATTTTCTGTTTATTTATTACATGGTGGCTTGTGATTGGTTGGCTATATTTAAATAAAATATTCTCAAACTTTTTTTTTTTTAATTAGAAAATTCTAAAAATTAAGCTTTAAATGGATAAATTGTGTTCAAAAGGCCGTGTTATGAACACGACTCTCCACACTGGTATGATATTGTCCATTTTGAGTATAAGCTCTCTTAACTTTGCTTTAGGCTTCCTTCCACAATGGTATGATATTGTCCATTTTGAGTATAAGCTCTCCTAATTTTGCGTTAGGCTTCCTCAAAAAAATATGGTACTGATAGAGAGAGTATTTGTTCATTATAAACCCATGATTATTCCTAAATTAGGTCCAACAAATTGAAGGTTTAAGATATAAAAATGTTTAATAAAAGGAAATATATATATATATGTATATGTATGTGTGTATATATATATATATATATACATCCTTTATCAAGTTTTCGAACGTTTTGGTTGTTTTCCTCTTCTAATTATGTTTGGCTCGTAGATCAAGATTTTGTCCGGTTGATTGATGTCAACTAACCATTAGTAAAGATAAGTCTCAATAGGGCCTAGTGTTCATATAACTCGATAACCCGATCAACCCGAACTACAAATGTTGGGTTTGGTTAGTTTTTTTTTTAAAAAAAAAAAATTGGATTTGGTTGAATTTTTTATTTTTAAAAAATTCAGTTTAAACTTTATGAACGTTTGATATTTAACATTTATAATCGAAGTTAGTGGTGTGTTATAACTAACATTTCATATTTGAACTTATGTAAGTAATTTTTTTAAAAATAATTAAAAAAAAGAACAGCCTGACAATTTCAGATGATTTGTGAGTTGACTTTTTTATTGTCGGGTCAACCCAATCAACCCAAAACTAAGGTTACAATCCCGCCATTTTTTAAAAAAAATTAAAAATATTTAACATTTGTAACGGAGTTTTCCGTTTAGTGATGTGTTCAGTAAATATTTTATATTTGATTTTATGAATTTTTAGTTATTAATAGTATGGATAAATAATAATTAAAAAAAAACAAGTTATTATAATATTACAAATTTAAAGATAGTGGGTTCAATAGGTAATTCTATGAAAGTATGGGGGGTAGTTTGCAAATATTCAACAAATAAATAGTTTATATCAAGAGGAAAAAATAAGTAAATAAATAAAGAAGGAAGAAGAAGAAAAGATGAACACGCGGTTGCGGTTTGTTTATGTTAACTGCTATTAACGGTATAAAATTACGGAGTTCCGCGGGATTCCGTAAAGTTTCAATGGAAGTCGCAATCGCAACAATATCCTATCCATTCATACCTTGTTTATCCCTTTCTATCCGGTATTAGGGATTTCGATTTCGGTTTTTCGATTTCGGTTTCGATTTCGGCATGTTTCTATGTTTTGATGTTTGTAGTTTGATTTTTTGCCGAGTATGGTGACGCCAGAGAGCTGGATTTCTGTTTGGATCGATCGATTTCTCTCTTGTTTGGGGTAAGTTCTCTTGCTCTGTGTCGATCGCCCTATTTCTGTTATCAATTTCTCTCTGGTTTTCGGAATTCTTTGATTCGAAGCATGCGGATTAGGAACTTAAGCGTTGCTCCGGATTGTCTGCTGTTGATTAAATTTGGTCGTCTGTGGGGACTTTTTATGGATTCGTGATATATTCATCTTATGATTGTCATTGTTATTTCAGAGGTTATATTTTGGATGACTGTTTTTAACTGATGGATGAATTTGTTCTACAAATATTTTCGGCTTCTCTTATGAATAGTTAGGAGCTTTGGGAGAGATTTCATTGATCTTAATCTGTAATTAAGGAATTTTTTTAGTGAAACAAATACCAGTTGGTTCTTAGTAGCAAGTCTTCATCTCTGAAGAAGGAGATGAAGATAGCTTCATTTGTCTTCCATGGATTGAACATTTACACATTGTGGCAGGCATATTTTTAATTAGGTTAATTTGTTCCCTTACTAATAAATTCTTTCATGACGAAGCATTGATCGAATTATGTCAGAAATGGACAAGTTTAAGTGAAAATTTGGGATATTATAGGAAACAGAATCCATGATAATCCAAGCAAAAATACATCAGGATATTTCTTCGTCTTGGCAATTTCGTGACCTCGTTGAAGAAGATGGACTATGGTAGGAGATCAAAGCTCTTAGATTGAGTGGATCATAATTGAACTCATCATTCAAATCGACTCTTGCTCACAAATGTATGCTCTTTAAATTAGTAGCAAGCTAACACATGTCGTATATCGTTAATTTATCAAGTGATTGATCATTTATCTTTCTTCAATTCACTAAAGTAGTTCACCTCTCTGTTACAATGTTTCATGTTTCGTTGTCATTAACTGAGTCAATGACATTGAGGGTTCATTTTTCTAAGTTAGTGATCTGCATAGTCGGTTTATTTCAAACTTCATTGAGGTCCCGAAGTTTAACCGTGTTATTGAATTCCTCTCTCGACTTAAAAGTATGATGGAGGCAATTAGAAATGGCAGTATCATGATGTTCATGCATTTGCATTTATCATTAATTCAACTGTTATGTTGTTGTCTGTTCTGCAATTATCCTAACCGCAGTTTTCAATATGATTCTAACAAAGGAAGTGTTTCTTTTTGTAGGAGCACCAAATGTGCACCTGCTATCTCCGGGAATAATCTGAATTCTAGGATGCCAAGCATGTCAGAAGATTTTTGGAGCACAAGCACGTGTGATCTCGATGAGTTGATTACGCTTCAATCTCGACAGAGCTCATTTATCAGCATAATAAATCACAACCCTAAACATGGAGGTGGCACTGACGATCTGAGCAATCATTCTGACTTTGTAAATCATGGTAAACTCAGATCTTATTTTCCACTGCTTGCTGGAAAGCAAAAAGGATGTTCCTTTGTTTGCACTTTCATTCGTCATATAGCTTTAGTATCATTAGTTCTATACCTGCTCTAGTCTGGTTTAAAGTGAATCGATTTGTGTCACACAAGCTTATATGCCAAATTGCAGGTTTGATTCTTTGGACTCAGACCAGGCTTCAATGGATCGGAAATTATGAGCCTGCGAAACGAACCAAAAAAAATCATTTTACAGGATTAAGGTGAGTCTAATTTTGACACAGCTACATACTCGTTCACGGCATCAACCTCGCTGTTAAATATGTCCACATGCTTATAATACAAATGAAATCTGTCTCTTGCCGATATTCCTAGTAATTAACTGAATATTTTCTCATCGTATTCGCCAGTTGTTCGAAATTTTAGGTCATTACAAATCAAGTAGAAGTTTTTGAGTTGAAGCACACCCATTTTGGAAAGTCAAATTTCCAAATTTTGAGTCATTGAAAATTTTTGCCCCAACCATATTGCTTGGTTTCTGTTTGCAGTTGGTATATGACCAAAGACCTCTTGCTGGAAAACAAAAAACCTTTTCCTCGGCCCATACCTTTATCTGTAAGGCTGCTCTTTGCTGTTTCCTTTAATTGAGTACACATTCAAATCCTCTGCTTTGAATATGTAATCATGATACATTTGACAGGAAATGGTAGACTTTCTGATAGAAGAATGGGAAGAAGAAGGGCTGTATTATTGAGCCAATCAATGGAAATAAAACGCCATCACCTTGTACATACACCATGTTTGTGACTTTTTCAGAGTTTAATTAAACGGCCACTGCCTTAACTTGGGATCAATTCGGTATTAACAAACAAAATGACACCACCTGGTTGGCGGTACATTGAAGATCTCTAGGGGAGAAGCCAAGTGTGGAATAAACTGAAATCCAAGTTCTTCTGAACGATCGGCGAGCTAAACGGTGAGCCTCCTCCGACCATCAGCTAATATATATACTTCATACATACATATCGAGCTTTTTTCATTGTTTCTTCTACGCATGACAGTATGCATCAACTTTGTTGTGTGTTTAATACAATGTTGATGATTGACTTGTTGTAATTGATGTATAAGAATAGATATTAATCTCTAACCCACAAACTCTCTGGCTTTGAATTCTGATAATACTGAGCTTGATTTTGTGGTGATATTGCTGTCAACTTTGTGTTGGATGGTAGAGAACAAATAATAGACAAAGTCAAGTCCCCATTGTCCTTTTGTCTGGTGGTTGTGGCATTAAAAGACTATAAATTTTGAAGGGTTTATGGTTGAAGATGCAAAGATGCTTTTGAAACTCATTTTCAGCTGAGAATACTCACTGTTGTTAGCATATGGACCCTACCTCTTTAGATCAGAAATCTTATCTCCCATTCTGATAATATAGAATGTAGGTAGGAGGAAGTGGAATCATTTTTTGGTGGCATAAATGTTTTCACTCAAATTATGTACTTTATGAGTCACAATGAGAGAGAAAATGATCTTTGTTTTCTTTTTCAATGGTTCATATATATTGGAATATAATGGTACTCATCCCGAGTTTGTATGTTGCAGCAGTCAGATTCAAAGTATGATAGTGGCCTGCATAGAGATAGTTCCCGGTAAAATTTTCATTTTCTATAGTTGTTATATAATCTCTATGCATAGAAATATAATGGTATTCATTATGAGTTTGTACGTTGCAGTGGTCTGATTCGAAGTATGATAGTGGCTTGCATAGAGATAACTCCCGGTAAAATTTTCAGTGTTTAGGGTCAATAACTTATCTTATGAGATGAGTTGAAGTACTCATAGTACTCGTAGCTAGGTTTTATAAAGGTGAAAAACTACTTAGATGGTGTACGGAAAAAGATATCAATTTCTAACTATTGCATAGAGATAACTCCTGGTAAAATTTTCATTTTCTATAGTTGTTATATAATCTCTATGCATAGAAATATAATGGTATTCATTATGAGTTTGTACGTTGCAATGGTCAGATTCAAAGTATGATAGTAGCTTGCATAGAGATAACACCCGGTAAAATTTTCAGTGTTTAGGGTCAATAACTTATCATCTTATGAGACCAATTGAAGTACTCAGAGTACTCGTAGCTAGGTTTTATAAAGGTGAAATACTACTTAGATGATGTACGGAAAAAGATTTCAATTTCCGACTATTGCATAGAGATAACTCCTGGTAAAATTTTCAGTGTTTAGGGTCAATAACTTATCTTATGTGATGAGTTGAAGTACTCATAGTACTCGTAGCTAGGTTTTATAAAAGTGAAAAACTACTTAGATGATGTACGGAAAAAGATTTCAATTTCCGACTATTGCATAGAGATAACTCCCGGTAAAATTTTCAGTGTTTAGGGTCAGTAACTTATCTTATGAGATGAGTTGAAGTACTCATTCATAGTACTCGTAGCTAGGTTTTATAAAGGTGAAAAAACTACTTGTACGGAAAAAGATTCAATTTCCGACTATTTATTTAAAGATTACATGAACTTGACTCGAAAAGTCTGTCGTTCAGAGTTTGACTATGGGCAATGAACTTTATCCCTTCATCTATATTCAATGAAAATTATGAAAAGCAAGCTGTCCGTCCTTCTTTGACTTTTTGAGGCCATTTAAAGAGATGAGACATTGTTGAAGCATGATGTGAACTGATTGAGAACTACTTTTTCTTCAATTAGCTTCACAAGGGACCCTTCCCAAAGAGATGAAAATCAAAATGAAATTATTTCATTACTTTATACTCCAAAGTTTGATCTCAAACAACGACTTTAAGATGATTATGTCGTGTTATTTCATATCAACTATAATTATTTCATTTACATTTTCTTAATGTTTTTGTCGTTTTTTCATATATACATAAGATGTAAAGTGTCATATCAATATTATGGTTGGTAATCAATAATCTCGAGATTGTTCCAAACGTTGCTTTAATTTTTCTCTTAGAACTTTTTAATAGCTACATTCGGACAAATCATTTACCACAATGTTTTTGTAACGCTCCATACCCAAGACTTAAAATTCGAATACAGCTCCTGATGGTATCAACATTTTTATGCATCTCTCAAAAACGTAATCATGTTACTTACTGCCCACTACTAGTAGATATTGTTCGTTTTGGCTCGTTACGGATCGTCATCTACCTCACGGTTTTAAAATGCTACTAGGGAAAAGTTTTCACACCAACACGTGGTCTTAAATCATAATAATAATAATGGTTGGGCATGTCTAAACCAATCTTGGGATTCATTACAATGAACCTTGCCTTCTTAAATCTTTCTAAATTCAACAAACATATCCAAAGAGACCAAATAAAACCATGTGATTCTCTCTCTCTCCACATGAGAATTCTTATTTTTATTTATGTTTTTGAAGATTCAATGTGATTTGTGGAGATTTGTAGTTGATTTCATCAATCTTCATTTATAGATATATATATATATTTATAATTTGCTATTTTTAATAGATACGTGTATTACGTCTTAATTAGGTTGAGGTAGGTATTCGATTCAAATTGCTTGCTTGATTAAGAGAGTATGAACGGGACGGAAAAAGAGTTTCGATACAAAGTAGATTTCTCACGACCCTCTATATAAAAAAAATTAAAAAATCTAAAAATGATGAATATTAGTAGAATCACATGTAAATAATTGAATAAATTAAATTAATATTATAAGAAGTGGGGGCAAAGAAAAATACATTGAATTTTTAACCTATGGTTTTATTAATATTGACCTCATGAAATGGTCTAAATTGGAGCTATATATTTATTTATTTATTTGTATATTTCAGATTCAGATTCATTGCACATTTAATCTATAAAAAATTTGTGAAAAATTAAGAGAACCATATGGTTTGGAAGGCCACCCTATAATGACCTCTGTCCTCCCTCAAAATCCTATTTTTTTTTAAATATATATATATATATAAAATGAATAAAAAATGTCTATAAATTTAATACTTATTATATTTAAAAAATACTTATAAAATTTTAATTTATATATATAAAAAAAAAAACTTATCGTAGATTAAAACACCTTATAGATTATCTTTAAATTTTTTAATGTTACTTTTAAAAATTCATGGTTATTTTTTAAATGTGGTACTAATATTTTTTGTTTTTTATTTTTTAAAATAATTTTAAATGTGTTTTTAAAGTTTTTAAAAAAAGTTGAGTTATTTTTTAAACACTTTTGAAATAATTTTAAAATCTGAGATTACACGTTAAATGAAGATAGAGAATAAAATATTTTTTTATAAGGATGTGTAAACCTCTCCCGAGTAAACACTCAAAGATAATATCTGCTAGCGGTGGCTTAGATTACTGTAATATTAATGATCCCGAGGTCTTTTTCAATTTTTTTTTAATTAAGGATTTTGAGGTTTTTTTTTTTTTTTTTT
Organism: Cucurbita pepo subsp. pepo; assembly: GCF_057944985.1. Taxonomy (NCBI): domain Eukaryota; kingdom Viridiplantae; phylum Streptophyta; class Magnoliopsida; order Cucurbitales; family Cucurbitaceae; genus Cucurbita; species Cucurbita pepo. The sequence continues at coordinate 11,282,749 of NC_141804.1, read as the reverse complement.
AATAGATAAAGTGCTTTATTTATTTATTTTCAAACATAATTTTATTTTTTTTTAAAATTACATTTTAAAAAATTAAAATTTTAATTTTAAGAATGATTAGAGAATAAATAATTATAAAATATATATATGAAAACTAAATTAAAAACAAAATATAATAATTACAAATAGAAAGTTCTAGACTGATTTTACTTGCCTTAATTAAAATTGTTTTTTTTAATTAAAAAAAATTAGTTTATTCCATACTTTTTATTTTATTTGGAAAAAGTATTTGATAGATTTTTTTTATTGGAATTATTTGGTAGATTTTATTTTAATAGTTTTTCTTAATTTTTTACTCGTATAACGATAATCATAGTTCAATAATAATTGATATATTACATTATTAATTAAGCGTTCATACATACAAAAACAATACCATTAATAACATTTTTTAAATTTATTTAAGGATATTTATATTATCTAATGTGAACAACTCAAATTACTCCAGAGTTACATTTTTTTTTAAAAAGTACAAATTTGGTCTCGTTCGATAAACCTGAAAATGTAGGGTTCACAACTGAACCTAACCAAACCCGAGAAAATGGAAAGTTGGGTTTTGAGACAGTGAATCATTTTCAGGTCATTCGTGTCACAAATTCAATTTCAATTTCACAAAATTTTTTCCCGACTTAACACAACCCAATCTAACCTGTATCAACCCTCTACTAACAGGGTCGGTATAAAAAGAATTAATTGTTCAAATTTTCGATCGTGTGACTCGTTGAATGAATTAAATATGACATATTATTACCTAGTATTTCCAATTTGCCAACTACATACATATTTTAATTTAGAAGGAGTCAACAGCTCATCATTCAACTTTTTGGTTGGGATTCATGCACTATTTGAACCATAATATTATAAAATTAAAAATTAAAAAATAAAAATAAAAAGGGGGAAGTTCCGGTAGCCAGTAATGGTGAGGTTGTTCGGGCAAGCGGGCAAGCGGGCAAGCGGGCAAGCGGGGGTCGGCTGCGAATTTGCGGTTTTTGGGAAAGATACAATGCACATTCACAAACCCACCTTGAATTCATGCCCACAATATCGACCTCTTTTCATCACCCACAGTCACTGAGAGTGACGTCTACCCCCTGTTTCTTGTTTTATGTAATAATCAATTCTATAATCGAAATATATATACTCTTTTCATTCCATTTCTTGTTCCCACATCTCAAAATTTCCCTCTCCTTCTTCCCTTTTTTCCCCTTTGCTTATTGGGGTTTTCTGTAAATGCTCTTCTTCCTTCTCCCCTGCTTCTTCTCCGTGTTCTCTCTCGTTTTTGAGTTCGATTCCTGCTTCTCGGAGCTTTTTTCCTTGCGATTCTTCTCGATTCTTGCTCTGTTCTTGTCCCCATGCCTGCTCTCGTCAATTACGGTGGTGAGTTCTTCGATCTTTTTCATTTTCAATCGGTTTTCCTTGATGGGTTTTGAGTTTTTTCTGTTTATGAATCTGTTTCTGCGATTTTGTGATCTGGGTTATGGATATTTAGTCCTTCATGATAGTTTACTATATATATCCATCAGCAAATGTCCTTCTATTACGGTTTGCACAATAGATATCATATTTGCAGTTTTGTCTTGTATCCATTTATTGTTCTTTCCATATAAAGGATTAAGGGGTTGTTTTAGCAAATATTCTCAAGTTTGGTGGTGAGTTCTTTGATCTTTTTGATTTTCAATCGGTTTTCCTTTATGGGTTTGGAGTTTTTTCTGTTTATGAATCTGTTTCTGCGAGTTTGTGATCTGGGTTTGTTTGAGAATGGTTGATTTGGATGGAAATATAGAGATCTTTAGCTAGTTTGTGAGTGGATCTGTCTTAGAATTTGTTTGGTTGAGAATGTTCCAAGGATGAACTTAGTTTTCTTATGAACTGTTGGATATTAGAGGCTTTTAGGAGAGTAAGAGTTTTAGTTTGGAACTTTTGGCTGATTTTTGTCGTTGTTATTGGGTTTTAGGTGATGATGAATGTTACCCTGGGGTTTCATTTTACCCCAGTCCCATGGATTTGGATGGCTTGCTGCCATCTAGCTCTCATGTCGATCTGTATTTTCGACCTAGTAAGAGAGCTCGGATCGGTGCTCCGGTCGTGTTTGGAGGAAGAGCAAGTGAGCAGGTGTGTAAACCATCCATTGAAGCTCTTCCTGATGAGTGTCTCTTTGAGATCTTCAGGCATCTGCACAGTACTAAAGAAAGGAGCTCGTGTGCAGGCGTCTCGAAACGGTGGCTTATGCTTTTGAGTACTATTCGTAAGGCGGAAATTTGCAAGAGCAATCGTGCATCGATCAATCCGTTGGTTGAACGTTTGAATGTTGTGCAGAAGAAGCCTGAATCTGATGAGATTTCGGATCATGAGGATGAAAGTAATGGTTTTCTTACAAGATGTTTGGAAGGAAAGAAAGCTACTGATGTAAGACTTGCTGCTATTGCAGTAGGAACTAGTGGACGTGGGGGTTTGGGTAAGCTTTCGATTCGAGGAAGTAACTCTACTCGGGGAGTTACCAATCTCGGTATTTCGGCGATTGCCCATGGTTGCCCTTCTCTTCGGATGCTTTCTCTGTGGAATGTACCATCGGTCGGGGATGAAGGATTGTTTGAAATAGCTAAAGAATGTCATTTGCTCGAGAAACTTGACCTCTGCCACTGCCCTTCGATATCGGACAAAGGTTTGATTGCAATTGCGGAGCGATGCACAAATTTGACCTCGCTAATCATTGAATCATGTCCAAACATTGGAAACGAGGGTTTGCAAGCAATTGGAAAATCGTGTTCTAAACTACAGACGATCTCTATCAGAGATTGCCCTCGTGTCGGGGATCAAGGTGTGTCAAGTCTATTCGCGTCATCTACTTGTGCCATAACGAAGGTAAAGATCCAAGCAATGAACATAACGGATTTCTCTCTTGCTGTGATTGGACACTATGGCCGAGCCATAACACACCTAACCCTTAGTGGTCTTCAGAACGTTAGCGAGAAGGGGTTTTGGGTAATGGGAAGCGCTAAGGGCTTGAAGAAATTAACGTCGGTGACAATTGCTTCGTGCCGAGGGATGACCGATGTGAGTCTTGAAGCAATGGGAAAGGGAATTGCAAACCTGAAGCAGATGTGCATTCAGAAGTGTTGTTTTGTATCAGACAACGGATTGATAGCGTTCGCTAGAACTGCAGGATCGCTCGAGACCTTGCAACTAGAGGAGTGCAACAGAATCACGTTATTGGGCATCGGCGGTGCCCTCTCGAACCATATTCGGAATTTGAAGTCTCTTACTTTGGTGAAGTGCATGGGGATCAAAGATATAGCTCAAGAAGTAACATTGCCCTCTCTTTGCACCTCCCTTAGATCCTTATCTATCCAAAACTGCCCTGGCTTTGGCAGTGCTAGTCTTTCAATGGTCGGGACGTTATGTCCTCAACTTCAGCACGTCAAATTGATTGGCCTTTACAGTATCACGGATGCCTCGATGCTTCCACTTCTCGAGACCTGTGAAGGGCTCGTGAAGGTGAACCTTAGTGGTTGCGTAAATTTGACAGACGAAACGATCTCAACCTTGGTTAGGCTACACGGAGGAACGATTGAAGTTCTGAATCTCGACCGTTGCAGAAAGATCACTGATGCAAGTTTGGTAGCTATTGCAGACGCGTGCTTATCATTAAACGAATTAGATGTTTCGAAGTGTGCAATCACCGACGCAGGGCTTGCAGTTCTTTCATCTTCAGAGCAAATAAACTTGCAAGTCCTCTCCCTATCGGGTTGTTCCGAAGTATCGAACAAGAGCTTGCCGTTCTTAGAAAGATTGGGAAAGTCACTCGTTGGCTTGAATCTCAAAAACTGCCACTCGATCAGTAGTGGCACGGTCGGGATGATCATTGAGGACTTATGGAGATGCGACATTCTCGTCTAACCACGAATGGTCGGCGAGATCGACAAGCTCTTAGGTACGTCAAGTTTATAGCAGCAGCACTCAGCAAACTCTTTCCTCCGTAAGCAGCGGGCTTCGGGGCAGACGGATTACTCGATGTGTGGCTTGGTTGTTTTAGGGACCTATGGCCAATTACCTTCATTTTTGCAAGCTTTCCCTAGCTTGTTCAACTGTTTTGGGTCTCCCTTGATGGAAGGCGTCCTCTTTTATGGCCATGGGTCCCTAAGAAAATACCATCACCAAGTCACAGTTAGGATTTGCCTGTCTTTATTGGCCCACTGATCTAGCTACTGGTTTTGTCAAGCTGAGATTGTATGACACATTCCTTCTATAACGTGTTTCATATATGTCGTCTTCGGTTAAACGAGCCCGTGTCCACTCTAGTGTCTGTCGTTCATGTTCTCGTGTATGTTGTGTTGCTTTGAGTGTTCGGTTAAACAAGCCCCCTCACGTCGAGTCTTTCGTGTTCTCTTGCATATGTTGTGTTGTTTCGTGTCGGTCATTGTAAGTGTAAGTGTCGATGTCTGTTGAACGTGAGCTTCGGTATGCCGTTACAACCTCTGGTTGTTTTTTTTTCATTCCGAAGCTACTTCGATATAGTCGTGTTTGGTAACTATTGTGTTTGTTTACTACTAAATAAAGAGAAGAGATGTCCTTCTTTTGTCTCGTAAATTCATTCTTTTGGTATAAAATGTCGGATGAAATCTATAAACCCAAATAGGATCGTTTTGATCAGAAAAAGTTTCTACTCGAGCGTTTATTTTTTAGCTCAATCTTAGCATGGTTTGATTCGTTAAGTCGTATATCTTCAAGTAACAGGTACGACATTTGAATTCCTTCAACTCACGTGTTGCTGAACTCATAATAAAAACGAACCCGTTTGGTAATCATTGAAATATTACTCTTGATCGAGGCTTAAATTCTCGACCGAGACCTTTCTTAAGATAGTGCAGAAGGTCTTTTAGGGCGGGTTCGCATCCTTGGACTCAATATCGAAGGCTTAAATTTCTATTTTAAAAAATGTTAATAAATTTTTAAAGATTATAATTTTTTTTTTTTTTTTTGCTCTCCATCTTTTCTTATAAATAGAAAATTATTCACAAAATAAAAACCATGAAACCCCATTTGAAAGAACCTTCGCCGGAGGCCGAAATCCTCCACCAAGTCCCTAAATTCCGGCCCCTCGCCTCCGACGATCGGCGGGCTCGGAGTCCGAAAATGGATGGGGGAGGATTGTTCTGTGGTGTTGAGGGGAGAGTTCAGATTGCGGTGGCGGAATGGTCGGCGTTTTGGTTGATGGTGGAGTGGGCCGCGGTGGTTGTGGTGGTGACGGCGGTGGCTCGGATGGCGGCGATGATGGTTGCTCATTCGTTGCTGTTAAGCTATTATGCTTGGTTGTTGATGGAGGTAAATGCTTTGAAATTCCATCATTCTTTAATTTTGTTGAATTTCCTTACCATTCCTTTGATTCTGTTTATTGCATTATGTTTGGTTTATGAAGAAATTGTGGTAAAAGAATGAAATGAGGGATGAGGATCCATTTTTGTGAGATCTCCCGTCGGTGGGAAAGAGAAACGAAACATTATTTACGAGGGTATGGAAACCTTTCCTTAACGGACCTGTTTTAACACGTTGAGGGGAAGCTTGGAAGGGAAAGTCCAAGAAAGACAATATTTTAGTGGCGGGTTTGGGCTACTTGAAAATGGTATCAGAGCTAGACACCGAGCAGTGTTTCAGTGTGGATGTGCTGGTCCCCAAGGAGGTGGATTATGAGATCCCACATCAAGGAACTCTGGCCTCCAAGAGGGTGAATCGTGAGATCCCACATTGATTGAACTAGCCTCCAAGGTGGTGGATTGTGAGATCTCACGTTGGTTGGAAAGGGACTCTGGCCCCCAAGAGGTCGATTGTGCGATCCCACATCGATTGAAAAGGGAGGCTAGCCTCCAAAGTGGTGGATTTTGAGATCTCACATCGGTTGGAAAGGGATTCTGGCCCCAAAGGGGGTGAATTGTGAGTTCTCACATCGATTGAATAGGGATGCTGGCATTCAAGAAGATAGATTGTAAGATCTCACATCGGTAGGGGAGGGACTCTAGCCCCAAAGGGGTGGATTGTGAGATTCCACATTCGTTGGAGAGAGGAACGAAGGAAACCTCTCTTTAATAGGTACGTTTTAAAACTTTGAGAAAAAATCCAGAAAAGAACATCACCAATAACAATATCTGCTAATAATGAACTTGAGCTGTTCGAACCGTTGAAGAAATTTGAAGTATTGTTTCACCATTGTAGGCTTGTGCTGAAAAGAAAGGAGGGCTTATGGTTAGTCTTAGTTTCATTCTTCTCAGCAATTTGATGGGTTTTCTCAGCTAAACAGGTTCGTGGAGACTTGATAAAAGCTTAAGAGTATTGTGGAAGAGCGATCTCGGCAAATCCAAGCGATGGGATTGTGTTATCGATGTATGTCGATTTGATATTGAAGAATCGTAAGAATGCCTCCCGAGCCGAGAGTTACCATGTTCAAGCTGCTAAAGCTTCCCCTAATCTTATTGACCAAATGGGACATGATCCGACTTTTTTATAAACTAAAGCTACATAACCGTGCATGAGCTCAAAGAGTCAGAAGTTTGAATTGGTAAATTAGGGGACAGAGAACTATCTCTTAATTCTCTGGCCTATTTTTGTCTGACTGAGCCAATTGTTTCTATTTGTGGGGTTAAATTGCAGTTTTGTTTGCCTCTTATGCACGGTTTCTTTGGGATGATGAAGAAGACGAAGACGAGGAAGAAGTTGATAGCTTTTGCGAGCCGTTTGGTGTTCGACTTCAGCCTTAGCTCACTCCTATACCTGCGGCTTCTTAGGTTCTTTATCAAAGTGCATTCATAGTACAAATCTTCTTTGGTTGTTTTTTTTTCCATGAAAACACGATCCCAAAACTGTATGAACTCTATTTGTGTAAGTCAGTTGAACACCGTGATTGATATGTGGGTAGGTGCACCTCTTCTTACCGAGTGGCTCCTCCAAAATGAACCTCTTTGGTCGGAGAACACTTAAAGTTATTTACCTTAACCAATAGAGCTTGGCTTAGGCTTTCACGAGAGCACCGCACCGCCCGTCGATGCGAGAGGAAAATGAAGAATGAAGCTATAGCTGCTCACTTTTTTTTTTTAGACTCCAAGAATGTTGTAACATGTTGGGCTCAAACTTTACACCTAGTTATAGTATGAAGGTCCTCTTCATATCTATTGTTAGTTTCGAGTTGAGGTCGGTGGATAAGACAATAATCATTATTCCAAAAATTGATATGCATCGTAAAGAAATCATATGAACATGAACCAAAATATGAGACTCGAGTAAACGAGAGGTACATAAATGAACTGAGACCACATCTAAATGAAAGCGATCTTGAGGATAAAATGATTAAGAACTATATCAACAAGGTAATCTTCCTTTTCGAACTCTAACATTAAGTTCTTCCTTGATTCAAAATAGAATGATCGGTTTGAACGATAAACTTCTTTTTATAATGATACAATATTGTTCGATTGAGTTGGGTATGATTTCATTTTTAAACCCTTCGAAGCGTCTTTACTATGGAACGATGAAGTTCAAATTCCAAACCGAGCTAGTTAGATCAAGAAAAGAAAACGAGTCATATTAATAATGGATGGAACAGGAATGTGATGGGATGTTTGATTGATTCTAAGAAACATAAGAAACAAAGTGTGTTTGGGATAATATATAACACTGACTTTTAGCAGCCTTTTTCCATACACAAAAAACACATTGCCTTTCACACATACACACATACCTAATTATTCTCTTGTTGGGACACCCCAAATGGCTACCCGCCAATCCTCTCTCCCCCGACACGAAATTATCGATCACGATAATGTAGGTCTCGTTCGATAACAATAATGTAGATCTCGTCCGATAACAATTTCTGGTTTCAAAAACTAAGTTTCTCTTTAAGGGTGTTCTTGAGTTAAGCTGAAACGTTTTTTTAGATCAAACCTAATTCTTCGGGTTTTAAATTTGTTAACCTAAACAACTTTTATTAAAGTTTTATTTTATTTGAACTAAACCCAAATAAGTTCACACAAACAGTACGATTTGGTTGGGTTGATTGCGTTTTTTGGATTATCGAGTTTCTCGAACATCCCTATCTTTTACCAATGTTTTCAAAATCTACTACAACCTAGTTTAAAAGGCGGTAGTTTTTTTTAGAATTTGACCGTTAACAGATATTGTCCTCCCTTTCGGGCTTTAAAACGCGTCTGCTAGGGGAAGGTTTCCACACCCTTATAAAGGTTGATTTGTTCTCCTCCCCAACCAATGTGAGACATCACAATCCACCCCCCTTTGGGGCCCAGCGTCCTCGCTGGCAGTCGTTCCTTTATCCAATCGATGTGGGACCGCCCCCAAATCCACCCCCCGTTGTGGCCCAGCATCCTTACTGGCACACCGCCTCGTGTCTACCCCCCTTCGAGGAAGGGCGAGAAGGCCGGCACATCGTCCGGTGTCTGGCTCTGATACCATTTGTAACGACCCAAATCCATCGCTAACAGATATTGTCCTCTTTGGGTTTTCCCTTTCGGGCTTCCCCTCAAGGCTTTAAAACGCGTCTGCTAGGGGAAGGTTTCCACACCCTTGTAAATGGTGATTTGTTCTCCTCCCCAACCAATGTGGGACATCACAACAACTACATTAGTTTTTTTTTTTCCCGAAACTCGAAATGAGCAAGTGACCCAATGTTCTCTTTCTCTTCTATAGGACGAGGGCCGACATTGAATTTTCTCGCTCTTATCTATCTTTCTCTCCTATAGGACGAGGGCCGACATTGAATTCTCTCGCTCTTATCTATCTCCACGTGGCGAAATGGGAAACCAATAGATATGGATAGGGACTAGAGGGGGACATACAAAAGGATATATGAAGATCATTGACCAAATTGGCACTATGGAATAGAGAATGGAAGGGCTAGGAAGAACTTGTCCTTTTGTGTTCACATTGGTTGCATTATTGTCTATCATTGTGCTTCAAACCCACTTTTTCTTCACATCTCTTCTCCACAAACACCAACCATCTCATGACAGATATTTTAGTTTTGGAAGATATTTTTCACATGACCGACCTCGTTTAATTTACCCGACAAGATTAAGTTTCGTGGGTTTAGTAGTAATTTGAACGTAGTTACGTAAAAAATAAGAAATTGAAGTAACCTCTCATGCCTGAGATTCAAATCAAGAGCTTGGAATTTGTTGGAATTTGGATTTGAGATCTAATCACCCGACATTCTTTTGCGATATTATCACGTTATTTATCTATATTAAACTATTTCTAAAAGTGATGATCGCGCCGCCTGAGAGGAAGTAAGTCATCCCGCTGATGCTCTTACGATCATCAATGTCACTGGCCATGTCACTATCATTGTAGCCGACCAGCTCAAGCTTCTACTTCCTCTCCTTGCGCAGTATCTCACACCCTAGCCTCTGGAGCCTCTGGTTTCAACCATATAACGCAAGATGCGTTTGACAGCCACAAGATGCTCCTCCCTAGGTGCTTCCATAAACCTACTCACGTATCCAACGGAATAAGCAAGGTCGACTATTCTCATAGACCAATATAGGATTGCTTCAAGTCAAATGTTACAATCTCACTCTTGTGATAACAGGATAGCTATAGTGTGGTATTTGTTCTAACTCAGTGAACAAGTCAGACGTATGATTAAGCCTCGATCACGTTTGAGAGAAACTGTCTTAGAGAACGTGAGCGAAGAAAAACGTTGAAAACGATTTGTAAGAAGGCAATGTTAAAGACTAAAAGCAAACAAGCAACAACCACAGTTTCATAGCATATAGTTAAGTAGTAAGAATTGACGACTAGTCACATTCTCTATGGTACATTTTAGGGTATTTTAGCTTGCTCGGGTTTCGACATAATTTTGATAAACAGTCATACACCCTCGTATTAATATGATACGACTAATAAGACCTAACTATATATGAAAGCAAGTTAAGACGGGAACAGGTGAGAGAAAAATTAAATAATATATGCATAGAGAGAGAGAGAGAGGAGATGGAAATGAATGCCAAAGAAGTATGAATTTGACGTTTCAGATTCTAAGTGTCAGAACATGTTTTTATGATAAATCAGTCTGAACAATTTACCATAGATCTCAACACTCCCCTTTTCTCTTTCTATCTCTATATTATTTTTTTTAAATACTATTTTTTTAAGCTTTTAGTTAAACGGAAGATCCGACGTTGATTGTAGATGGTAACAAAATATTATCTATAAGCATATGAAAACCTCTACCTAGCAGACGCGTGTTAAAATCATGAGGTTGACGGTAATACATAATGGGCTAAAACAGACATAAAAGTCAAAGATTCAAGTTTCTGTCCACATGTTGTGAAGCCCTAACATCATAGTCCCGATACCTGCGTCGTTATCTAACACGTTAACCCTAAAAATTAAGAACTTTGGCAATATTCTCAAGGTTGTTTACCCTAAAAGAGGACAATATCGGCTAGCAGTAGGGTTGGACCATTACAGTATTTCTTTTGTGTTTTTTTATGCTCCTTTTATTAATCACTATACCTAAGGTTGAAAATTTTAAGACGAAACGTAACGTCTGATTTATTTTAAAGTTTATATTTCGGAAAAACAAAGCACCAAATATGTTAAATCAATTGAACGATCAAATAATGAGAGACGATCTCACATGAAGAGCAACTTCTTGTTAAGGGTTAAGATCAGTCCGACTAAAAGTTGCTTTGATATGCTACACATCAAATATAGAACATAGAGTCGGGATAATAACTTTTTTGGAGGGTCAATAATTGTGAGATCCCACATCGGTTGGAGAAGGGAATGAAACACTTCTTACAAGGTTGTGGAAATCTCTGTTTAACAGATGCATTTTAAAACTGTGAGATTGATGGTGATACGTAACGAATCAAAACAGACAATATATTGTAGCAGTGGGCTTGGACGGTTACAAATGGTATTAGAGTCAGACATCGGGCGGTGTGCCAGCGAGGACATTGGGCCACTAAGATCACCTCTTCCTAACATACGTATTTTGAAACCGTGAGACTGACAACAATACGTAACAGGTCAAAACAGACCATATATCTACTAATGGTCTACTTTTTTTACCAGTCCTTCTCTTCATTTGTCCGGATATTTTTCTCGAGTAAACACAAGTCATTTCAAAGGTTTATCTCTCTTTGGTGAACGAATTGACATGGAGCCTCTCTCCAGCATTCAGATGATCACTGACATGAGCTCGATATCCAGCAAGTCGTATAGCTGCTTGTCTTAGTTCAACTAATACAAATAGAGCCGTATGACACATATCTATAGCAGACGGTCTCGTCTTCGATATAAAATCAATTTCGTGGTATCAATTTGGATATGAGCATCATAGAATATGATTAAAAATGTATATATGTGTGCCCATTTGCTTCCCTCATTGCATGAAAAGCATGTAAAGGCAAAAGAAGAACTGAGTATATATAAAGTTTTCCTTTTAGCCCTTTATAATTATTAACCTTTACAAATAAGCCCATCTGTCTTTTGGCATAAAAACAAAAGCTATTGTACCAACATTAGGGTTTCATTGGTTCAAAAGGAGAGAACTTTGATAACTAGTTATATGCTACTTCAACTACAAAGTTATTGCTACCAAATTTAAGTTTTGATATCAACAAAAAATGATTGGTAGTCAATGATAACAGTGTAGGACTGATATTGATACGCGCTAAACGTCTTTCGATTTTTATATGTTTGGTTTTTTTAGTCTCTCAATTTTTTATCATCGGACTTACATGTTTAAGAGAAGAACTTTCGCATCACCCTCACTCCTACGGTTTTAAAATCTTAGCTATTTTTATATTGATTTATATATACGTTTTGATCCCAAATTTTGCCCCTCAATTTTTGGGTCGTGACAAAAATAGTTTCAGACGCCACACCCGATGGGTCGTGACAAAAATAGTATCAGACACCGGATGATGTGTCAGCAAGGACCAAAGCCAGACACCAAATGGTGTGTCAGCAAGGACCCGAGCTAGACACCGGATGGTGTGTCAGCAAGGACCAGAGCCAGACACCAAATGGTGTTAGCGAGGACCAGAGCCAGACACCGGATGTGTCAGCAAGGACCAAAACCAGACACCGGATGATGTGTCAGCAAGGACACTGGGCTCCAAGAGAAGTGGATTTTGAGATCCCACATTGGTTGGAGAGAGGAATGAAGCATTCCTTACAAGGCTGTGGAAACCTCGGTTGGAGAGGGGAATGAAGCATTCCTTACAAGGGTGTGGAAACCTCTCCCTAACAGACACGTTTTAAAACCGTGAGGCTAATGATGATGTGTAATGGGTCAAAACAGACAATATCTGTTAGCGGTAGACTTGGGTTGTTACATGAACGATTTCATTTTTTCAACTTTCTTTTTGTTGTTTCACTTAAAGATTCTTAACATCGGTATGAACATATTCATTCTGATTAATCCGTTATTCACTTCTTTAAAGAACAGAAACTCAAATCTTTCATCTCTCATTAAACAAAAGAAACAACATATTAAAAGACGGTATTCCACTAATTAACTTACATTCTCGAGTAAAACAGGGATACATACATAATAAAATCAAACACATTACATTGTAAAGGAAATTAGGGCAAATTTGAGTCATAAATTGAAGAACACATTCCCCTAAGAATCAATAAAGTAGTTTGAAGTGAAGATAGAAAGGAAAGGGAAAAGGAAACATATGGTGCATGGCTGTTAATTTTGTCCTTAAAGAATACCATTTTCAAGTGATGAAGGTCTTGAATGGGTGGAGAGGCATCATGAGATGATATCATTTTCATTATCATTTCTTCAATCAATAGTGCAGCCCTGGCACTGACATATAATGCTTCTCAGATCCCTATCAATCAAGTCATCAAAACCCAACTCAAAAACTCACTCATAATACCCAATAATCCCTCAAAATTCCATACAAAAATAACCTTTCAAAAAAAAAAAAAAAAAAAAATCGAGACTAGCCCGTTTTTCATTACTCGATCAAGAAAATTCTGATGTAGCTAGTCGGGTCTCATCTTGTAATAGCCCAAACACACCGCTAACAGATATTGTCCTCTTTGGACTTTCTCTTTCGAGTCTCCCCTCAAATGTTTAAAACTCATCTGCTAGGGGAAGGTTTCCACCCCTTATAAAGTTATTTTGTTCTCCTCCCAACCAATCTAAGACATCATACATCTAATAGCTACAAATATCTCGAATCTTAAGAAACAAAGCGAAAAGTAGTTTTCAAAACCATATTTTTGAAAAGTAAAGAACATTGATGTTCAACTAGCAAAAAAAAAAAAAAAAAAAAAAAAGTTTAAATATCAAATAAACTCGAAAATAATCTCTCAAAATTCCAACTTTCAAATTTCCCACCACTATTTAAACCCCTTTTCAAACAAAAATAACCCGACTAGCTCGTTTCTCATTACTCGACCAAAAAAATTCCAACGTAGCTAGTCGGGCCTCATCTAATAGCTACAAATTCCTCGAAACCCTATTTTTGGAAAGTGAAGAACATTGATACTCGACCAACAAAAAAAAAAAAAGAACCGGAAACAAAATCGAACAAACACTTATAGATATCAAATCAACTCACATCATTCTGAGTCTTGAGATTGTTGGCTTCCAGCATGAGGCATTGAATGTGTGGGTAATGTGCCCACTGCCATTTTCAGAAACAAGCAAGTCAATACCCAAAAGATTGCCATATTTTCCAATATTAAAAAAATTGAATGCTGTACTTACATTTTTAGCAGCAGTACTGAATGCTTCCCTGTGGGTAATATCTGGATTATTTGCTTTGATCCTCTGGATTTCCTCTCTGAATTTTAGGTAATTTTGTCAGATTTCAAAAGTAAAAGTAAAATTAAAATGACCCATCAAAAAAGAATTTCATAAAAATCAACAAAATTTCATTTTTTTTTTTTTTGCATACTTTATGAACTTATTGTATGCAGAAGGTACTCTCTGCTTCTTCTCGGGAGCTGAAAGTTGAAAATAACAACTCTTAGGCCATATTTTATATGAGGAAAGACAACAACTCATAGGGCTTTTTTTGAAAAACTTACGTCTGTTGATTACTCTTTGATCATCATTTGTAGTGTTTTGAATTGGTGCTCTCGTCTTCATTTTGTTGTTGCATTTTGATGATGAGCCCAATTCTACCCTGTAATCAGCTGCATTTCCATTGTGGCTGTGGCTTGATGCCTATAGAGAGAGAGAGAGATTAAGCTAATCATGTTAGAGAGATATGAAGTTAAGTGTTTATGTTGGATGATGAAAGTCTATCGGCCCGCTAATTTAGGGAATGTTCATGGGTTTATAATCCAAGAATACTATCTCTATTGGTGTGAGGTCTTTTGAAAATGCCCAAAGCAAAGCTATGAGAACGTATGCTCAAAGTGAACAATATCATACCACCGTAGAGAATCGTGTTCATCTAACCTATCGGTTTAAACCCATTTCATAAAATGAGTTTTTGCTTCATGGGTTTGCTTCTTTTTTTAGAAAGGAAACAAAGAAGCTAATTTAGAGAGATCAAAGTTAATAATATGTTCTAGAGAGAGATATTGTAAGATCCGAGGTAGTGTGAAAATCTTTTCCTAACAGACGCGTTTTAAAAACCTTAAAGGTAAGTCCGAAAGGAAAAGCTAAAAGAGAACAATAATTGGTAGCGGTGGGCTTGGATCGAAACACTATCCATAAGAGTGTGAAAACCTCTCTCTAGTTTTTAAAACTTTGAAGGTAAGCCTGAGAGGAAAAGTTAAGAAATGACAATATCTGATCGCGGTGGGCTTGGACCGAAACACTCTATAAAAGTGTGAAACTCTCTCTCGAGTACGCCCGAAAGGAAAAGCTCAAAGAGGACAAATATCTAGTAGCGGTGGGATTGGACCAAAACACCTCTTATAAGAGTCTGAAAACTTCTCTTCACACGTTTTAAAAACCTTGAGGTAAGCCCGAAAGAAAAAAAAAAAAAAAAATTCAAAGAAGACAATATCCGGTAGCGGTGGCCGGAACGATTACACGTATGAAGCTAATTATTCAAACCCATTTGGAGATTATAAGCTATGATCTCAAACAAATGGTTCAAAATTTGAGGTTGAAGAAAGACAATCCAAAAGAAAAGATGAGAAACCATCGGTTCATCGATCTGTTGTTTCAACAGCAGAAGACAAAAGCTTTGGAAAAGACATGAAAGATTCAACCTAAAAATCCTAACACCAACAACAAATCAATCAAATCAAATCAACCCAATTGCCTCGAATTTTGAAAACTTTCTTTCTTGATCTTAGCAACCCTAAAATAGGTTATGGGTTATGGCGGCCACCGCCGCCGCCGCCGCCGTCTAGGGTTTTCAAAACTGACCCATGTTCAAAATTCAAGAGAATCTTTGAAATAAATAAATTAATTACCTGAGAATTTTTCCACGAGAGAGATTGGAAAGCGGCGGCCATGTTCACCGACCAGAGGTTGCTGCAGTGACCACATCGGACTGTCACTATGTCTAAGAGATTGCTGCATGGAACACTCACCTGTTTGATCATACATCATTTTTAATTTCATTTTCTGAAGAACAAAGGAAATTAAAAGAACCCCAAATGTTAATTTTTGTTTAAAAAGTTCAAGATTTTAACCCAAGCTAAGCTAGTTTGGAAAAAAAAAAAAAAAAAAACTCCATAATCTAAGTGGGTTTCTAGTTCTTTCTTCGATGTTCTAAACCCTTTTGACCAATTTGAACATAATTCAACTTTGTTCAAAGTGATGCTCGAAACCATTTCGACCAATTTGAACATAACTCAACTATTTTTTTGAAAACTTACTCAATTTCGATCCTCGAAACCCTCTCGACCAATTTGGAGATTTACTCTAGAACTTCGACGCTTGAAACCCTCTTGACCAATTTAGAAATTTACTTAAGAACTTCCATCCTCGAAACCCTCTTGACCAATTTGAACATAACAAATATACTCTAGAACTTCGATGCTCGAAACCCTCTTGATCAATTTGAACATAACTAAACTGATTAAGGTTAAGGTATTAGTAAACTTCGAACCGATCTCGGAAATGGGTGCAAAATTAGAAGAAAAAGAATACTCTTAGAGAAGCAAAGAATGGCCTTTTAGGGATCAAAGATCTCTCTCTCTCTCTAGAATGGCCATGCTTTAGCAGCAAAATTAGAAGGAAAAAAACAAACCCACAAGGCAAAATTACACAACAAATCCAATAAAAAAGCAAAGGAATGGTCTTTTGGGTTCTATCTCTTCAAAGCAAGTGATGTATATCTGAAAACTTCAAGAGATAGGGGAAAAAACCAGATCTTTATGGCAAAAACGAATGAATTAGACACCAATTTGGAGTGGATGAAACTATATACCGCAAGAACAATATTGCAAAAATTGCAGGGAATATAGCAGAGTTGCTCCTGTGCACTGTTGATGCAGCTTGACATGATTGAGCTTAGAAGAAAAAGAACAAAAAAAAATGAAGGTTTTAGAAGTGAATGGAGATTAAATGAGAAAACCCTCCAATTGAAATGAGAAATAGAGCAAGAAGATAGATGCTTTATGTTCTTCTTCTGGTTTCAATGTATCAAAACAGTGAAACTTCTAGCTTATATATAGAGAATAAGGCTTGTGCTTTAGAGAGAGAGAGAGCCAAAATAGGATCTAAAAGCCAAGAAACAAAGAACCAACTTGTAACAGCACAACAAGCACACCGCTAATAGATATTGTCCACTTTGGCTCGTTACGTGTCGCCGTCAGTCTCGCGGTTTTAAAAAGGAATGCTTCCTTCTCCTCTCCAACCGATGTAGGATCTCACAATCCACTCTCTTGGGGACCAGCGACTCTGATACCATTTGTAACAGCCTAAGCCTACCGCTGGTAGATATTGTCCACCTTGACCTATGACGTATCGCTGTTAGCCTCACAGTTTTAAAAAGGAATGCTTTGTTCCCTCTCCAACCGACGTGGGATCTCACAATCCACCCCCTTGGGGGCCAGCGTCCTCTAGTGACTGGTTTTGATACCATTTGTAATGATCTAAACCCACCCGTAGTAGATATTGTTGCTTTGGCCCGTTACGTATCGCAGTCAGTCTCACGATTTTAAAACGCGTTTACTAGACAGAAGTTTCCACACTCTTATAATGAATGTTTCGTTCTGCTCTCCAATCGACGTGGGATCTCACAATCCACCCCCTTGGGGGCCAGCGTCCACGCTGACACACTGCTCAGTGACGGGTATTGATACCATTTGTTATGATCTAAACCCACCGCTAGTAGATATTGTCCGCTTCGGCCCGTTACGTATTGCCGTCAGCCTCTTGGTTTTAAAATGCGTCTGCTATGGAGCTTATAAGGAATGTTTCATTCCTCTCCCCAACCGACGTGGGATCTCACAATCCACCCCATTGATGACCAGTGTCCTCACTCGCACATCGCTCAGTGACTAGTTCTTATACCATTTATAACAGCTCAATCCTACCGCTAGTAGATATTATCCGTTTTAGCCCTTTACGTATCGTCGTCAGTCTCACGGTTTTAAAACGCATATGCTAGGGAAAAGTTTTCACATCCTTATAACGAAGGCTTCATTCCACTCTCCAACTAACGTAAGATCTCACAGAACCAAATGGTTATCAAACAGTGTTTAAATTATAAAACTTTTCTCGTGCTCGAGAAAATTTATGGCTCGACTCCCGAGTCGATGCTTTCGAAATGACACATTATGTAAAGATTGATTCTTTTACAAAACTCAGATGAGTATATTTAGTGTAGAACTTATGGGATTGGCAATAAAGCAATACTATTATTTGTTTCTTTTTTATTTTTGGGAGGAGAAAAATTATGGGGTTTCAGTAGTGCCCACGGCAGGCAGGAAAATGCTGGGACCAGCAAGCCAAAAAAGAGAGATGTTAAGTGTGGTGGGTACTTATAGTGTTTTTATAAGGGAAAAAAGTTGTTTCAGCCATCGATGTGCTGTGCTTTGATGTGATACAAGCTTTTGGATTTGAAGAACAAGATGAACATCAACAAGAAGAAGATGAAACAGGCCTTTGGCTGTATTGCCATTTCGTTTCGAGCTATGATTTCGATAATAACGATGAAATGATTGATCTATAACACCTCAAGTCCACTGTTAGTATATATTGTCCGCTTTGGCTCGTTATGTATCGTTGTCAGCCTCATGGTTTTAAAACGCGTCTACTAGAGAGAGGTTTCCACACTTTTATAAGGAATGTTTCGTTTCCCTCTCCAACCGATGTGGGATTTCACGCGATCTCTCTTTCTCTCGAGCTAAAATTTCACAGTATACAAGAAGAGAAACTATTCGATGTGACTGATACAATGTAATTACTTTTATAATTTTTTAGTTATGAAAAACGAGTCGACTTAGAGTAAGACTTAGCTAGTTATGATATATATCGTCGATCAACGACATCCACATTAGGTTCTCGTATTAGATCGAGTTCATGAATTTAATATCAATTTGAAATGTTGACCTGTTCGAAAATCTTTGGATCTGACTTATTTTCAATTCTTTGAAGCATTTCATTGCTTACTATGTCCTTCCTCGTTTCTGGGTGTCTAGGTATTTACGGTAAGCTTCGGGAGGTTAAATATTTAAAGCTCTCTCACTCTCTAGCATATGAAAAAGGGAAAAAAATGAATAAAGTAGGCAAATTACTTTTAACATAGGTCCAAATTTGCTTTCAATTTTGTGGGCTTTACCCTAGAATTTTCTTAGGGGCGCAAAACATGTTGGAAAGACTTGTCCTAGTTTGTATGGATATTCTTCACTCTTAAGAAGCGAATAGTAAGTAATATGACCAAGTTGTAGGAGAATGTCGGAGTCATTAGGTGTTGGATCTAGATTTCGAATCCTGGGCATGGACCGTTACAAATGGTATAAGAACGGTGCCTCTGCTTTCATATAACAGTCTAAGTACATCGCTAGCAGATATTGTCTGCTTTAGTCCGTTATGTATTGTCGTTAGCTTCACAATTTTAAAACGCACCTGGAAGAGAAAGGTTTTCACACCCTTATAATAAATGTTTAGGTGTTGGATCTAGATTTCGAATCCTGAGCATGGACTACAAATGGTATGAGAACGGTGCCTCTGCTTTCATATAACAGTCTAAGTCCATCGCTAGCAGATATTATCTGCTTTAGTCCGTTATGTATTGTCGTTAGCTTCACAGTTTTAAAACGCACCTGGAAAAGAAAGGTTTTCACACCCTTATAATAAATGTTTCATTTCTCTCTCTCTCCAGCCAAGGTGGGATCTCACAATCCACCCTCAGTATAGTAGACACATTTTAAAATCGTGAGGTCACACTCTTGTAAGAAATGTTTCGTTCCTCTCTCCAACCAACGTGGGATCTCACAATCTATCATCTCCATATCAGACACGTTTTAAAATTGTGAGGCTGACACGATACTGAACGAATTAAAGCAGATAATATCGGTTAATGTAGACTTGGGCTGTTACATTTCATCTCTATCGTTGCTCTTATTTGTATGTTTCTCGCATATGTTCGTTGATACCACGGTTTCTAATTATTAATTTTTAAAAAATATTAATTAGCCCTCCCTTTCACTTTCCTATTTATTAGTATGAATGGTTGAAGCAAATTGGTGAGGGCCATGGTTGATAGGTTGGCTAAGGGTTCTTGTTGGTGGTCCTAGAAGAAGGAATAAATCAATTGAAAACTACTTCATTTCTTGTCATTTTCAACCAGACAAATTTAATCAAATCAAGCTTCTAAAATTAAAGCTTTTAATTTCCCAAAATTACTACCATTAATGCTTTCACGAGAGATTATGATGTATTCAGATTCTTGTATTTATTCCTAAATGACTTATGTCCACGATTCCAAATTCTAATTTGGTACCTGATGACTTTGGTATTGTGATGTCTCACATTGGTTGGAGAGGAGAACAAAACACAATTCATGAGGACGTGGAAACCTTCCTCTAGCAAATGCGTTTTAAAGCCTCAAGGGGAAGCCCGAAAGGGAGATAAAAGAGGACAATATCTGCTAGCGGTGAATCTGGGCCTTTACAATGGTATCAGAGCTAGACATCGGACGATGTGCCAGCCTTCTTACCCTTCCATGAAGGGGGGTAGACACAAGACGGTGTGCCAGTAAGACCGTTGGGCCCCGTAGGGGGTTGGATTTGGTGACGGTCCCACATCGATTGGAGAAAAGAACGAGTGCCAACGAGAACGCTGGGCCCCGAAGGAGGTTGGATTGTGATGTCCCACATTGGTTGAGGAGGAAAACAAAACACCATTTATAAGGGGTGTGGAAACCTTCCCCTAGCAGACGCGTTTTAAAGCCTTAAGGGGAAGCCCGAAAGGGAAAGCTCAAAGAGGACAATATCTACTAGCGGTGAATCTGAGCTATTACAAATGGTATTAGAGATAGACACCGGACGATGTGCCAACCTTCTTGTTGTTCCCCAAAGGGGGGTAGACACGAGACAGTATGACAGTAAGGATGTTGGGCCCCATAAGGGGTGGATTTGGTGGTGGTCCCACATCGATTGGAGAAAGAAACGAATGCCAACGAGGACGTTGGGCCCTAAAGGGGGTGGACTATAATGTCCCACATGGTTGGGGAGGAGAACAAACACTATTTATAAGGGTGTGGAAACCTTCCCCTAGCAGACGCGTTTTAAAGCCTTCAGGGAAAGCTCAAAGAGGACGTGAATCTGGGCCGTTACAAATGATATCAGAGCTAGACACCAGACGATGTGTCAGCCTTCTTGCTGTTCCATGAAGGGGGGTAGACACGAGACGATGTGCCAGTAAGGACGCTGAGCCCCGTAGGGGGGTGAATTTGGTGGCGGTCCCACATCGATTGGAGAAAGGAACGAGTGCCGACGAGAACGTTGGGCCCTGAAGGGGGTGGATTGTGATGTCCCACATTGGTTGGGGAGGAGAACAAAACACCATTGATAAGGGTGTGGAAACCTTCCCCTATCACGTTTTATAAAGCCTTAAGGGAAAGCCAAGAAGAATAATATATGCTAGCGGTGAATCTGGACCGTTACAGGTATTCACATACAACGTGGTCACATAACTTCCATAGACCAACACGAGCCATTTCTAGATACTTTGTTCACACGTGCTACCTAGAAAAATTGCTACGAGGTCACCCTATCTAAAATTGCTCTAAGCAACTTTGTTCTCATGTTTAACTTTGAAGTTTATATGATTGAACCATTGAAAAAATAGATCTACTCTGTTGGAATAGGTAGTAAGTTTCAATTATTTTAAGCTCTTTTTTAGCCGTCTTATATTCAAAAATCAAGATTGCTCTCATTCAGACGTTGTTCCCATTCATTCATGCACCCTCCTCGGTGTCACAAAAAATCAAAGGAACTCATAGGTATAGAAGCATCATTTACACACTTTTAGCTCACGCCATCTTAAGAACATTTTTGTGGCAGGTCTGTTTTAGAATAAATTTTTATTGAACTTTCAATTTCAAGAAACCGAATAGATGTAAATTACTACTGAGCTATGTTTATATTGGTAAATAGTAACAAAAACTGACAAACTTACGAGGATCGACGAGAGCTAAACATAAACCTAATTTGTATATCAATCAAAACCTAGACATGCATTAAAAAGTTGGAGAATGTTCATCACATGCATTTTATCCAAAGATCCAATAAATTTGCAAAACAATCAAAGAAAGAACAATTATTAGATAAAGGAGAGTTGGAGCAAGTGAGCATGGAGTGGGTCCTCAAGACCATATTTTGCACCCAACATATTAATGATCTTCAAAGTCGTGTCTCAATTTTCACGTACATGCTAACATGTTCATACGTGAAATTTGGATTTATCACTTGAGTCATTGAAAAAGAAGGTGTAATTAGATGGTGTTTTTTTAACGATCATATCTTACAGATCACTGTCATTTAGATGTAATTAGATGCCCTCACTTTCACTAAATTTCCCTTGGTTCGTCTCTAATCAAATCCTACTGGAAAATGTTCTAATTTGATACCATCTATAGTGCCTCAGGTAGAAAATTTGAATCAGGATTTAAAATCTAAATTTGACACTTTACATCACGACAATTCTCAATCTTTCACAAATCGTCATTTTAGCGCACTCTATTCTCACTCACATGTTTCGTTTGAAAATTCTTACAAGATCGTTTAACATTAAAGTTCCTAATATTGAGCGACATAACAGAAATGTGCACCTTATTAGTTTAGATAGTAACCGATAACAAAAATGTGCACCTTATTAGTTTAGATAGTAACCATTAATTCTCTCGAGCATTTCTTAACCATCGAATGAGTTGAAAAACTGTGATACCCAAATCCACCTTTAGCAGATATTGTCTTCTCTGGGCTTTCCCTTTCGAGCTTTCCCTCAAGGCTTTAAAACGCGTCTGCTAGGGGAAGGTTTCCACACACTTATAAAGGGTGTTTTGTTCTCCTCCCCAACCAATGTGGGTATCACAATCCACCCCCTTCGGGGCCCAGCGTCCTCATTGACACTCTTTCCTTTCTCCAATCGATGTCCACTAGCCCCAAAAAGGGGTGGATTTAGTGTCGATTGGAGAAAGGAAAGAGTGTCAGCGAGGACGCTGGGCCCCGAAGGGGGTGGATTGTGATGTCTCACGTTGGTTGGGGAGGAGAACAAAACACCTTTTATAAGGGTGTGGAAACCTTCCCCTAGTAGACAAGTTTTAAAGCCTTGAGAGGAAGCCCGAAAGGGAATGCCTAAAGAGGACAATATCTGCTAGCAGTGGATCTGGGTCGTTACAAAAGCACTAACATCATAGATCTTTTATCTTTTGCCTAAAAAGTTATCTACACAATTGCACTTTTGATGGCAGCGGACTTGCGATTATGCGACACTCACTTCCCAGCAACAAGTTTGTGATTGTGCGTCGCCTACGACCAAGCGACGTATACTCGAGCCTCTGGCCCCGGTTCAAGAAGAAAGTTTTAGAAAATGGGAGCAGAGAGATTTAGAAAGAGAGTTTTGAAGGTAAGATTTGAAAGATTGAAATTGGTGTTATATGTGATGCAATAAAAAAGACAACAACAACGACTTACAACATATCAGTATTTGGTAGAGGGAAGTTGACAACATATCCTATAAAGTTACTTTTAAGTTTGAATGCAAGAGAATTATTGGTATTCAACAAATATTGTCATGTGGATTTAGGCCTACCTACAACTATAGGCCATGGCATTAGCTAGTACCCTATGCCATAGAGAATAGAGCCAAATCCAAATTATTATAATAAATAGATCGAGAATTTTATATTTTTTAAATTGTTGGATTATTTTTCTATTCAAATTTTGGGCTTCAATGGCAACCGTCGTGAATATCTATGACACTCAAGTAACCGAGGGATACATGAATGAACCGAAATCACTTCTGAATGAGAGTGGTCTTGAATATATGATTACTAAAAAATGCTTAAAATAATAAAAGTTACTATCTATATCAATAAGCTGCATTTTTTTTCGGTGGCTCAATTCTAGGAACTCCATAATCATGTTTTGCTTGAAGTAATTATATGTTGGATGACCTACGGAGAATTATCCTGAAATATATGTGAGTGAGGGCAAACCATACTCAAAAGACTCGTATTATTATATAGGGATAGTCTTCACTTTTAAGATCGAACCGAGACTTTTGTAAACCCAAAGACAATTATTGTTTATATTGAGAATCAGTTGAGGTAACTCGCTCTCAACGTGGACGACTTTAGAGCTAGGATGGATATGCATGAATTGTATCGATGTATATTATCATGATCATAAGGTTACAATTAACCGTATTAATATCATGATTATGATGCATTATGATGGACTCAACTTAGCTTAGCTGAGTTGGAGCACAATCTTTTAGGATCGATATAATTAACTTGACTAAAATGATTTATGTTCCACATGTTCATATGACATGCCTATGTTATGTGTATGTAACACTCGAGCCCAACAAGTAAGTAACGCTCGAGCCCAACATGTCCATGTCTAATGTTATGTGTATGTAACGCTCGAGTCCAATAGGTACATAAGCTTTTTCTTCGATGACTAAATTTCTAGAATTTTATTGAAAATCGTAGAGGCCGAATTCTAAGGAGGCACAGAAGAGAAAAATGCTCGAGATAGCTTTCGAACTTTAAAAAAAATAAAAAAAATGTTGGTTAAAGTCAATGGAGGGAAAATGTGTATTAAAAGGCAACCGCCAAGTATTAAGAAGCAAGGAATTTGACAGGTGGCGGCGGTAGAACGCACCGTCAAATTTCCAAGTGCTGAGCTGGACATTCTGGATTTCTCTCTGAGAGAGAGAGAGAGGAGAGAGAAAGAAGCTTGACTATAAAAGGAAGGGCAATCGCCGTCATTACTAAATTTGTCGCTGTAAATCCATTTCTCTCCTCTGTTTTTGTTGTGTGCAGCTAAGGAAGAAACCCAGAAACCCCAAATCGCGAATCCAAGTAACCCATTCTTTTCTCTACCTTTTTCGAGCAGTTCTTTGTTCGGGAGCTATTTTTAGTGAATTTTATCATCATTGCTTCTTGTGGTTAGGTCATAAATGGCGGAATCAGTGGAGAAAGACACTTCGAATGAGGAGGTTCTGTCCTTCGAACTCCCTGCCCCTCCTGGCTGGAAGAAAAAGGTGTTCATCTCACTTCGATTCCTTTTCTGGATCTTCAATTCTTGTTGAATTGCTTATTTTCTTGCTCAATTTTGCTTTTACCGTTGAATTCTCAACTCGGATTTTGTTTTTCCTGGATTTTAGGGTTTCTTTGGTGAGAATTCACTGCTTGTAGTATCTAGGGTTTTTTCTGGAAGGTTGAATTATCGAATTTCTTGCTTAATCTCTCTTTTTACTTGGATTTCCAGTCTTCTTCGACAGAAATCTCTGGAAATTGTTGGTCTCTAGTTTCTATTTGACTTCGCTTTGACATCGCTTTGACGTCGCTATGTTGCTTCATGATGAGTTCAATTTGTGTTATGATGATTTCTTTTTGCTTGTATTACTTGGGGCTCTGGACTAATTTTTGTTCCCTTCTCCTTTCTGGTGTGAGAGATAGTGAGCGATTATGTTATCTGGGGAGGATTAGGGCTGCTAACATTGATAATGATGTTAATAAATAAAAATTATTGAACACTGCGTGCTCTGCCTGGATTTGCCTTGCTCCAACAAGTTAGGATATACATGTGTGTGTGCATATTTTCTATTCAATCAGTTGACTATATTGTGCACTCAATACCAGCTGCTGAAATTTATTTGCTTGAATTTTTCACAATTTAAATGTGAGATCTCACCTTGGTCTTTATAAGAGTGTAGAAACCTCTTCTTAGTAGACGCATTTTAAAATCGTGAGGTTGACAATATCTGCTAGCGGTGGGTTTAGGCTGTTACAAATGGTATGAGAACCAGATACCGGGCGATGTGCCAGCTAGGAGAGTAAGTTCCGAAGGGGGTGGACACGAGGCGGTGTGCCGCCAAGGACGCTGGGCCCTGTTGGGGATCTCACATCGATTGGAGAAGGGAACGAGTGTCAGCGAGGACGTTGGGTCTCGAAGGGGGGTGGATTGTGAGATCCCACATCGGTTGGGGAGGAGAACGAAATATTCTTTATAAGAGTGTGGAAACCTCTCACTAGCAGACGCGTTTTAAAAACCTTGAGGGGAAGTCTAAAAGGGAAAGCCGAAAGAGGACAATATCTACTAGCGGTGGGCTTGGGCTGTTATAAGAACGTCTAAGGATAACGTTCAGATGTTGGATATCTATAGTTGTTTTTATATATAAGTTGTGGTCGTGCTACTATCAAACTCGATTGTTGGCTTATAGAGCTTGTTTTTTTTTTTTTTTTTTTTTTTGGTAAGCTCTAGATGTTTGGCTCTATTATGGAAGGAGGGACATAAAGGGGGCTTATGGATTTAAGACAAAAAAGAGGGGAAAATGAGATTTTAGGCGTATTTTTGTCGTGAGGAACTGAAACTACTTGGGATTTTATCATTAGGTATGGTAAATTTATCGGTGAGGTCTGGAATGGTTGACACATTGGTTGATTTGATAGGCGTCTAATATACTTCCTTTATTGTAGGAAGGTCCCTAATGAGTTTTGTTAGTTGTACATATGAATCAATTTGTAACTTTTGTTCTATTCTAGTACGGAGTGTTTAAGACCTGATCCGGTTGCTTTCATGTTGCTTTCAAGTAGTTCAAAATATATATTTGCAGAAGGACATCGGATTGGTTGGAGAGGGGAACAAAACATTCCTTATAATGGTGTGGAAATGTCTCCCTAGCAGATGCGTTTTAAACCGTGAGGTTGACGACGATACATAAAGGGTCAAAGTGGACAATATCTACTAGCAGTGGGTATGGGCTGTTATAGTGATCATATGAAATTTCTTGTCATTTTGATCGGTAATATCTAAATCAAAATGTATTATCGTTATCAAATAAGTTCTGTTGTCCAGCAAAACTTGATACTTACGGAAAGAAGAGGAAGACATAAGCAAGGTGACAGGAGTGAAGTTCAACAGTAGGATGTGGAAGCCCGTCATAGTTGGTCAATGGAATAAATTAGGGAATTGGTATAGAACTAAATAGATTTGGGAAGGATGGAGGAAAGCCAAGTCGAGTGTATTGCCATAGGGAGAATTTTGGTCGGAGGCTGGGTCAACAATCTTTGGACCAACTCCCTCTTTTATACTCTTACCTTACATTTTCTTCTAGAAACAATGAAAGCCTTTACCATGGTGGGACCATACTAGTTTTGTGAGATCCCATATCAGTTGGAAAGGAGAACGAAGCATTCTTTATAACAAGGGTGTGGAAATAGACTCGTTTCAAACCTTGAGCGAAAATCTAGAAGGGAAAGCCCAAAGAGGACAATATCTGCTAGTGGTGGGCTTGGACTATTACAAATGGTATCAAAGCCAGACACCGGGCGATGTGCCAGTGAGGAGGCTCAAACCCGAAGGGGGGTGACACCAGGTGGTGTGCCAACGATGACGCTGGGCCCCGAATGGGGGTGGATTGGGGATCC
Organism: Cucurbita pepo subsp. pepo; assembly: GCF_057944985.1. Lineage (NCBI taxonomy): Eukaryota > Viridiplantae > Streptophyta > Magnoliopsida > Cucurbitales > Cucurbitaceae > Cucurbita > Cucurbita pepo. The sequence continues at coordinate 11,255,651 of NC_141804.1, read as the reverse complement.
TACATCGATTGGAGAGAGAAACGAGTGCCAGCGAGAACGCTAGGCTCCAAAAGGGGGTGGATTGTGAGATCTCATATCGGTTGGAAAGGAAACGAATCATTGTTTATAAGGGTGTGGAAACCTACGCATTTTAAAAACCTAGAGGGGAAGCTCAAAGAGTACAATATCTGCTAGCGGTGGTGGGCTGGGCTGGGCTGTTACAAGTTCAACCTTGAAAATCAAGTTTAAACATGAAATCTTGACTTATGCAATGGAGAAACGGGTGAACTGTGTGCCAAAATCCATAGAGCTAGATATGAGATGATTAGAAAGAAATTTGATTTATCAATAGGGAGAAGTTTAGAGTTCATCGTGTACGGATGGGAACTGTTTTTAAGGAAAAGAAAAGCTCCTATCAATCAATGGCAAGATAAAACATACATTGAAGAGCCTACGGGGCAGTTGGGTACGTCCTTGGAGGAATGGTTTTTGATAAAAATGGAGCTTACGTCCTTGGAGGAATGGTTTTTATGATAAAAATGGAGCTTTCATTGAGAGTAAATGAAAGAATACAATGTCATACAAAAATAAAGCCCAAATAAAAGGAGTCAAGCTCTACAAAGGGCTTTAGTCAAGAAAATAAGATTAATGAAAATATCAAAAGGTCTTAACCATCAATGCCCAATGATTCATGGAACCTAACAAGAACCATACATTAATCGAAGTCTTCTCGAACCCTCCCTCTTCAAAAGCTTCATAAAATCACACACTCAAAATAACCCTTTTTCTTACCGAAGGGCAAATGATGAAGTAGCAACTCCAAAATCATGTAGTTACAACCCTTAGGCTGGGATGAATGAAAATCAAATGTCTCAAAGAAATAGCTCCAAACTGAAAGGGAAAAATCATAGCTCCACAAAGGTGGTGCAGATTCTCGGCCGCACTCCTACATAAAATATATCCTCGGAGGAATTATGAAACAAAGTATGTACAAGATGTCGAATGAGATTGATAAGAAAAGCTGGAATTCAAGAATTGGGGTTGAATGATTCTTCTCCAAACAAGGTGGAACTTCAAAGGTGAAGTGTTACGCATCAAAGGTAATGCAGTTGATTGATATTGATGGCAACAAGGCGTTCACTGAATCCAAAATTGGGTTAATCACCAAAGGTTTTCGAGGAAACATCACGAACCAGACTATTGAGTAGACATAAGAACATGAGTCTTGGTTCAAAATGGATAAAATTATTTTTGAAGTTTTTAAAAGAAATTATCTAAATTTTCTTCAAATACACAAAGAAACTATAATTCTAATAACAGAAAGAAAAAGAAAAAAAAAAAAAAAAAAAACTCAAGATTTTGAATTTTTTAAATCATGATTCTCTTCCTTTGCTTCTATATATGGTCATCTTCTTTTCTAAACCAATTTAGATAAAGAATATATATTTATGAAGTTATATTTTCTAAATAAATTAGTGCCAAACACATTATCTCGACATAGTATGAGTAATGGATATAAGTTGATTTGAACGTCATAGATATCAATAAAATTATAATTCTATTGATTTGTGCCCCAATCTGCCACTCTTTTTGGATCATGATGTTTGGCTTGACCAATGACCAATCATCTCTTAAATATCTCATGGATATATTCGGATTTTTCCTTCCCAAAATTATTCTAGTGTTTATTGAGGTCATACTTGTCAATGGCTCAGGGTTACTAGCCCAACTTTGTTCCCTGTTTTGGACGTTTTGATCGATAATCTGGTGGCTAATGTCAAGAAGTGCACCTTTTTACAGCCTCAGATTGAATTTGTAGATGATATGGTGTCTGAGTAAGGTGGATGTTCATGGCTGTAAAATCCAAAATAAGTTGAACTGGTCATCTCCCTGCAACCAGGCTTACATGTTTCCACTGAAAATCTGTGGCCATGTATGGTTCGACTGCCTGGTCCTTCATCCGACAGTTAAAAGTGATAGAGTTGAATCCTAAGGCTAGGGAAAGCTTTCGATGTCTCAAACACGCTAAGATCAATGTGCTTCTGGTTGCCTTACCAGACTTCTCAAAGCCATTCCTTGCAGAAAGGAATGGTATAGATCAAAGATTTCTATACGCACGCAAGAGCAATGCCTTATTGTCGGTTTCTTCTTTTGAACAAGAAACGAAACTTTTCATTGATGCAATGAATAGAAACTATAGCTCCAAGGATACAAATTCCATAAAGGAGTGAAATGCACCAAGAAGAAGCCTTCAAAACTGCAGAATTAATGCGATCAGACCAAGGAGAGGAGACTTGTGTTCAGGTCTCCATCCAAGCTTCTCTTGATGATATGGTTACAATCCCATATATTAAAGGTAACCGATGGTAATTGTATTTTCCATTAAAAAATGGCCTTCATACGTATTGGGCCAATGATTAAAAAATTGTACAGATCAACGCAGCTTGAAGTTCTTCTACAAACAACCGTGTGAAGGCGAATTTCCGAAGAGGATCGGGAAGCCTGAGCTGAGAAGTGAGGTACATGACAGGAATTGGTAGTTTGTTCTAGGGAAGGCAGAGGAAGGAAAGATAGTTTTCCTACTAGAGAATGGATAGCATCTGAAATGGCTGGCCACTTTGTACTCTTGCCTTATTTTCTTTTGGAAATGATAAAAGTCTCTTGCCAGGGTATTCATTTCATTAGATCTTTTTCAGATGAAGGTGGATGAATGGTTAGTGATGAAAAAAAGGACAGACAGACTTTAGCTCTGAGTAGGCAGCCTGATAGCAGATGGTCTACCAGAAGGGCCGAGCATCGTTTCTGGACAACCGATCAGACCCTTAGCCAAGAGGAGGTGTCTTGTAAGGTTATGAAATTTAGAATATACTCAAATTCGTGAGATTTTTCTTCTGGCTTCTTGATCTTGGGAAGGTTAATTCTTTTTAATCTTATACAGAAACTCAATAGCCCTCGATACCGATCGTGACAACATAAGGACTCCTATCAATGCAGTCTGTTTTGGCAAATTTATGTGTCTGGTTAGTCTTTAATATGCTCGGTGTTAGCTGGTGTTTTTCGTTTTCGTCTAAGCTGCTGTACGGGTTTCATAGTAAAGAGAAGATGAAGATTTCATGATGGAATACTTCCGTTTCTTTGGAGTTTGTGGCTAGAGAGGGAAGGGAGAATTTTGTATGAGAGGGTGGTAGGGACTTTCTTGGGTGTGAAAGAGAATGTACTTTTAGATTTATATTTTTTCAAGTACTGTAATTCATGACAACAAGAGAGATCTTTGATCATCTTCATTGGGTTGGAGTGGCTGCTTGTTTTCTGGATCTATTTGGATGTATTTTTTCACCAATCGAGATGAACATTTATACTTCATTGATTGTTCTTTACTCACTACCTAACAGCTCTAAACAAAAGAAATAAGATCTGGGTTGCTGGTTTATTGGTTGCATCTGATTGAATGATATGAATATTTGGCAGTTTTTTCCCAAGCAAGGTAAATCCCCTAGGAAACATGAGGTCATCTTCATAACTCCTACAGGGGAGGAGATCAACCACAAAAGGAAGTTGGATCAGTATCTGAAGGCACACCCCGGTGGCCCGGCAGCTGCTGAATTTGATTGGAGCACGGGCGAGACGCCGAGGAGGTCAGCAAGGATAAGCGAAAAGAGTAAAGTGACTCCACCGGTCGAACGTGAGCATCCCAAGAGAAGAAGATCTTCTGTGTCGAAGAAAGATATTAAAGAAACAGAAGCTGAACCAGAAGTTTTGGAGGAGGAGAAAGAAATTGACAACCAAGACGGTGAAAAACATGAGAGCATGGTTGATGCTGAGGTAAAAGATGAAAAGGTAACAAAAGATGAAGCTGTGGATGCTGAAAAACAAGAACATAAGATAGCTAGTGAATCAGAACAAGAAAAATTGGACAAAGATCTCAATGAGAAGGAACCTGAAAGCTCCAAATTAAACCTCAATGAGAATCTGGAGGGAGCAAAGCAAGAGGAAGCCATTGAGGAACCACAAGTTCAGAAGAAGCCTGATGGTAATCTGGGTGAAGCTACCGAACCCGTTTCCCTTATACCCGATGAAAACGAAAACGAAAACGTGCCAGAGGAGAATAAAAAACCTATTCAGCAGGATATCGAACTTGACAAAGGAGCTGCAACTCCAGAAAAGAGTGAGAAACATACCGAGGCCGACAAGATTGTTGACGTCGCCGTGAATGGCAGCGGCGGGAATGAAGGTGACGAGGTAAAGACTTGAAAACGATATTACGTTTCTGGCTGTAGCCTCTTCATTGGTGTTTTGAACAGATTCAGATTGCTGGGTTGGTCTGTGATTCTGATGTGGTTAATTGTAGTAATCTAATTATTGACAGAAACATCCATAGATTAGGTTTATTATGTTCCATCGCTTGTTGTTCACTTGTACTGAATAAAATTGTAGTTCATAATGATCTCTGTAACAATCAAGTTTAATATGCTTGTACCATGTTGTTGTAATGTAAACCTTTGTAAGGTAGAGATTTATGCATACTCATTTAGTTACAATCATTGTTTGATCCTTTTGAAGCTCCTTAACCACTTGGCTATCGTTCCTACTGCTCGATAGTTCGTCTTTTTGTATGTATTCGTGCTTGTCATACTGTATTCTTCCTTTTTTTCAGTACGGTTGCTCATTCATAAGATAATATGTAACGACCCGGAATTTTCTATTTAATCTAAGGTCGCTACTGTATACATGTCATAAACATGAATGCGGAAATACTTCATTTAGATTTTCATAAAATATAACCTTAAGCTTAAAACACAGCCATAGACTTGCGTGTTTTGAAAACACATTTAAAACGACACAACAAAATACTAAATAAAATAAATAAATGTTTAAACTAAAGCATCCTATTCTAGCCTAAGTCTAAGAAAATAAATACGAATACATCCTGAAAATGTAGTAGCACATGACTTGAGTATTTAAAGAAATACTCTATATGTAGTAGCACATGGCTGGAGTATTTCTATCTGTAAGTGACCCCACTATTGGGGTTATGCAACAAGAACATGTAAAATGCTATGACGGGACCTATCATATCAGTCTATTTTTCCTACAGCACTATTCTAATGGACAGCTTGGATGTGTACCATGTACTCTACACACAGCCCATAAGTGCGGGTATGGGCTCACCAGACAGTTCGCACACCGTTAGGCCCCCTTTTCTTGTCGGACGAGCCTTCTCTGGTAGCTCTACTGCTGCCGACACCCATTAGAATTAGTAACTGTCACAGCAGCATTATGTAAAACATAATGATACTTCGCCTGCCTCGTGGATGTACGCGTCCGTACCCTCGTGATGGAATAGGGGTATCCCCCAATGTATGAGCACACATAATGCATGAGGTCCCAACATTGTTCCGTTTTCATTATCATTTAATACAACCTTGCTAGCATTCTGTACATATCATATCATTTCACATATCGTTCATCATTCATATCATATCGTTTCTCATTCTTCAGTTCTCATATCATACATAATTCTATGGAGATTATATTTCATGTCATTTATCGTGATTTCATGTCATTCATATCAAGTTGTATACACACAATTTAGGAGACATAACATAACGTCTCATGCTTTTAACATAACATTTCATCATATACATATCATATCATAACATATTGCATCACAATATATCATATGACAACATAATCATATATGTTTACGTAACATACCAAATATATATTTACGTAACGGACCAAAGCATGCAATATTTACTAGCAGTGGGGTTAAACTGTTACAACCAAGAGGACATACACTGTTCGAGTTTTACACGTGAGCTTGATTATTAACTCGTTAGCGACCTCCTAGAAATATAGTCATCCCCACCCCCTCACCCCCTCACGTCAATCCCACATGCTACACTACACAACACGACAACACGACAGGTGAAATTGAAGCGAGAGTATAATAAACTCGGTCCATCATAATTAAGAACAAAAAGGGTTGCTTTTAGGTCAAAAACCAAGGATTGTTGGTGCTAAGCTTGTGCAAAAGAAGGGAGTGATAGACTCAGCAATCACTTTGATGGGAAAAAGTGTAAGCAAAAGAATAAAGAGATTCCCTTTCAATAAATATACCATTGTTATTGGGAGCTCAAAAGGGTTCTTTTTTGTTTGGTGCTTTTGCTTTATGATGCTAACTCATCAAACTCATTCAAACCCTACTCTCACTTCAACCCTTTACAGTCAGATTATGCAATTTATGACACTTTCTATGACTTTTAGAACCATATTATATGATTGCTACATTACAAATCTTTAGGTTTTGTTCACATACAAGAGTGGAAAGAAAGAACGATCGGGAATGATTCAACCCGACACCGTTATGATACTTAATGGAAGTAGTTGTGATGGCCTAGACAATGACTGAAGTGGAAAACAAGTCGTGCTTTACACAATAATATTGCTTTTGAGGCCTAGACGGTTTTTCTAATCACATAAGGAGGGTGATAAGATGACGACAATTTTTGTTATGCTCGCCTTTTTTTAGAGTTTGCGGATATATATACTAAACAGTGTTCCGTTCTTTAAGTCATGTTTCAGTCAGGAAAGGGGAAACTGATTCGCTCTTGAACCTCTCCCTTCAAACACTGTAAACTCGGTTTCGCTCCTTCACTTTACAGGAGAAGAGGATTGAATATGTGAGACTATAGAGGGCTATAGAAACAAAAAGGCTATTTACTAGCTTTCTCTAAATGGATCTACTATAGCTACTCGATCTCAGATCGGGGACGAGCCCCGAGTTGCATAGGTCCTTGGTTTGAAAACGATGTTACTGCATGGGTCGGAATTAGAAATTCCCGTGACCCGAACGCGATTGGTGCTGACCACACTAGGGGCTCGGAATCAAGAAACCGAATAGGGTAGACATAAAAAGCTCTGCCCACGCCTAAAGCGGGTGACTCTCTTAGTATCTTCTTCTAAGAGAGATCGTAAGAAGACATCGGAAAAGTCTTTTCCCGTTTTTTAGGGGGAGCAGAGCAGTCAAAGAAAAGTTTCAAAACAAATGAATAGCACGGAGCTCATACTATATGATAATCCAACGCTTAGCTCCACTTTATGATGGATACAGATTTGACTTCCTTCCCTTCTACAGCTACCTCTGAAACTCTTTCTTCAACAGCGTCCGACGCCTGATTTGGTCAAATTTGTGCTGAATACAGCAGGTGTGTGCATGAAATCGGGAGGTTATTACCCCCTGAAAGGACCATGCCTGACCTTGAACATTACCGTGTGAAATGATTTGAACATCTGATGTTAGAGCCCAAACTCACCGAATATTGTCATCTTTGGGCTTTCCCTCTCGGACTATTCTTAACGTTTTTAAAATGTGTCTGCTAGTAAGAGGTTTTCACACCCTTGTAAAGAAAGTTTTGTTTCTCTCTCCAACCGATGTCTGATCTCACATTTGATATCTTGGACTGAGAGTATATGTCTTAATTAGTTAAACTATTATGATATCTTGGTCTCGAGTACATTAATGAACTAAGACTATATTCGAATGAGAGTGATCCTGAGAACAAGATAACTAAGAAAGGCTTAAAGGAAAGGAATATTATTACCTATACCAATAATGTGCACTTTTCGTTTTCGACGGCTCATTGGGTGACCTCTTGGAAGTTTTCTTAGAAAACATGTGAGTAAGGATAAATCAGGTTGAAAGAGCTCGTGTTGGTCTGCGGGGACAGCCCTCACTTTTAAAAGGGAAGAGCAATTCTATGTTGAGTGACGTCTTGAGAACTTTCTTTGGAAACACGTGAATGAGGATAAAGCATGTTAAAAAGGCTCGTATTGGTACGTGGGGATAGTCTTCACTCTTAGAAACGAGTAATATGACCATATTATAGAGGAATGTCGGGATCATCAAATGCTGCAAGACCCACAAGAAAATATCAAATAAAGTGCTAGAAAAACATGTTTATTTTTCTACCGCGCATTCTTTGAACATGAGAAGTAAAATCCTTATTCCAATAGAACAAATATGAAAGTAGAAATTTGAACGTTAAAACGATACTACCCGTCATTAGCTAATAGACTACAACTCGTTTATTTTAGTAGGTTTGAAACTTTTAAATAAGGAATTATTCACATCCTTTATTTAATTTAATTATTTTAATGAATTTATAACTTTCAATTATTCACTTTATTAGGTTATGAATTTAATATAATACGCATAAGGGACAAATCATAACCTACTACAAGAAGAGTGAAATTTATACGTTTAGTTCTTCAAATTGTCGATAAATTTTTAAACTTTAAAAAACGTCTAGTAAGTCATAAACTTTTAATTTCACGTCTCGCATATCCCTAAATTTTAAAAGTTTTTAATAGGTCGATGAACTATAATTTTATGTGTAATAGTTCATTAACATATTTGACTTCTAAGATTTCACATCGGTTGGAGAGGAGAACGAAACATTCATACTATAGGTGTGAAAATCTCTCACTAACATACACGTTTTAAAACCATGAAACTAATAGCGATACTTAACGAGTCAAAACAAACAATATCTTCTAGTGGTGGACACGAGCGATTACAATTGGTATAGGGTCAAAGCGGGCAATATCTTCTATCTGTGCGCGTGGACAAAAATGATATCAGAACTTGACACGGGACAATGAATTTGAGTTCAATATTTTGGGTGGGTAGTATTTAAAAAGTTAGAAAAGGTTAAAAGTTTATTATCCATACAACCAAAAATTCAAAAACTTTATAAGATCATGAAGCAATTTAACCTAACAACCATCAATCCTATTGAATAAAATGAACAAGTTTATCACAACTTACTCCTTTCTCAACCAATCTTTGGTGTTCTTTTGCCGCACACAAACGTGAGGTGAGCCAATCTTCATTCATACTTCAAACTTACGCGTTAAGCCTTTAGAGAATGAAATTTCGACTAAAATTTGTGTATCAAATAACACTTCCAATCAAAACCCCTTATCACTACTGACCCAGAAAACGACCTCCTAAAACCCTTTTCTCATCTCTGTTTCTCTCATCAAAAATCTTCTCTGCCCACTGAGTTTCCATAAGATTCTGAACCAATAGCGAAAAGGGTCTTCGTCCATTTGCGCTAATATTGTTGTTCGGCCCTCGTCTTCTTCTTCCTCACCCTGTTTCAGTGTAGAGATGAGAAATCGGCCCTTTTCGCTTGGGATTTAAGCCAGCTGATCGAGTTCCTGTTTCCATATCTCTTGGTGGTTTGATTTCTATTGGCGATTGTTTCTTCTGTTCATGGGTAGGAAGCGCTCTTGGTTCTGTGCTCAATCGGTTCCTGGTTTCTGGGTCGTCTTCTCTGCCATTGGTACTGTAAATGTTCTCTCTCTGATTTTCGTTTTATGTTTAGTTTATCGATGATTCTGGGATTTTGAGTTATGGGTTCTGTTTAGCTCTTGAATGATTTTGTTTTTCAGTTCTTCTGTTCTAGATCGATTGGTAGTATTGTATCTTTGAAGATGGCTTCTAGTTGACTTATATGTTTCTAACTTGCAAGTGTTTTAGATTGTTCTTCACACTGCGACTGCATCAATTTGTTGTTTGATGGGCTATTTTGACTGATTGATAAGTGTGTTCTCAATTGAAAAGGGTTATTCTGAGCTAGATTTGAATGCTTCTGTGAGTTCTGTTACGTGGGTTAGGAATCACGACTCATCATAATGGTACGATATTGTCCACTTTGAGTATAAGCTCTCGTGGCTTTGTTTTGGGTTTTCCCAAAAGGCCTCGTACCAAGGGAGATGTATTCCTTACTTGTAAACTCTTGATCATTCCCTAAATTAGCATACGTGGGACTCTCCCTCCCAACAATCCTCAACAATCCTCCCCTTCGAACAAAGTACACTATAGAGCCTCCCCTGAGGCCTATGGAGCCCTCGAATAGCCTCTCCTTAATTGAGGCTCGACTCCTTCTCTGGAGTTCTCGAATAAAGTACACCCTTTGTTCGACACTGGAGTCACTTTTGACTACACCTTCGAGGCTCACAACTTCTTTGTTCGACATTTGAGGATTCTATTGACATGGTTAAGTTAAGGGCATGGTTATGATACCATGTTAGGAATCACGACTCTCCACAATGGTACGATATTGTCCACTTTGAGCATAAGCTCTCATGACTTTGCTTTGGGCTTCCCCAACGGCCTCATACCAATGGAGATGTATTCCTTACCTATAAACCCATGATCATTCCCTAAATTAGCCAATGTGGGACTTCCTCCCAACAATCCTCAATAATCCTTCCCCTCGAACAAAGTACCCTATAGAGGGCCTATGGAGCCCTCGAACAGCCTCCCCTTAATCGAGGCTTGACTCATTCTCTAGAGTCCTCGAACAAAGTACACCATTTGTTCGACACTTGAGACACTTTTGACTATACCTTCGAGGCTTACAACTTCTTTGTTTGACATTTGAGGATTCTATTGACATGGCTAAGTTAGGGCATGGCTCTGATACCATGTTAGGAATCACGACTCTCCACAATGGTATGATATTGTCCACTTTGAGCATAACCTCTCATGACTTTGCTTTGGGCTTCCCCAAAATGCCTCATATCAATGGAGATGTATTCCTTACTTATAAACCCATGATCATTCCCTAATTAGTCAATGTGGGATTCCTTCCCAACAATCCTCTCCCTCGAACAAAGTACACTATAGAGCCTCCCCTGAGGCCTATGGAGCCCTTAGACAGCCTCTCCTTAATCGAGGCTCGACTCCTTCTCTGGAGTACTCGAACAAAATACACCCTTTGTTTGACACTTGAGTCACTTTTGACTACACCTTTGAGGCTCACAATTTCTTTGTTCGACATTTGAGGATTCTATTGACATGGCTAAGTTAAGGGCATGACTCTGATACCATGTTAGGAATCACAACTCTCCACAATGGTATGATATTGTCCACTTTGAGCATAAGCTTTCATGATTTTGTTTTGGGCTTCCCCAAAAGGCCTCATACCAATGGAGATGTATTCCTTACCTATAAACCCATGATCATTCCCTAAGTTAGCCAATGTGGGACTCCCTCCCAACAATCCTCAATAATTCTCCCCTCCAACAAAGTACCCTATAGAGGGCCTATGGAGCCCTCGAACAGCCTCCCCTTAATCGAGGCTTGACTCATTCTCTGGAGTCCTCGAACAAACTACACCATTTGTTCGACACTTGAGATACTTTTGACTATACCTTCGAGGCTTACAACTTCTTTGTTTGACATTTGAGGATTCTATTGACATGACTAAGTTAGGGAATGGCTCTAATACTATGTTAGGAATCACGACTCTCCACAGTGGTATGATATTGTCCACTTGGAGTATAAGCTCTCATGGCTTTGCTTTGGGCTTCCCCAAAAGGCCTTATACCAATGGAGATGTATTCCTTACTTATAAATCCATGATCATTCCCTAAATTAGCTAACGTGGGACTCGCTCCCAACTATCCTCATGTGCTCTCTCATTCTTGAAGTTTTTGTTGAGTACTGAGAGTAACTTGATGTGTGCTTTACAAGTTAGAGGTTTGAGATAGTTGTAATAGAATATCTCATTATTTTTTTCCAGCCTCCTTGACAATGGCAGTACAAGCATTTACTGGAACATATGGAATAAATTACGGAAGGATTGCTGATAACATTCCTTCCCCTGATGAAGTTGTTTCGCTTCTCAAAGCAGCAAAAATAAAGAATGTTAGGATTTATGATGCTGATCACAAGGTCCTGAACGCGTTTAGTGGGACGGGGCTTGAATTGGTGATCGGTCTCCCGAACGGGTTTTTGAAAGAAATGAGTTCGAGTGAGGAACGAGCGATGAACTGGGTGAAGGAAAATGTGCAGGCATTCCTTCCTCAGACTCACATTTGTGGGATTGCCATTGGAAATGAAGTTCTAGGAGGAGGTGACCTTGAGTTGTGGGGAGCACTCTTGGGTGCTACAAAGAACATCTATAAGGCAGTGAAGAAGCTTAACTTAGATGGTGTTGTTCAGATAACGACCGCGCATTCTCAGGCGGTTTTTTCGAACTCGTTTCCACCTTCTTCGTGTATCTTTAGAGAAAATGTTGTTCAGTACATGAAGCCTTTGTTGGAGTTTTTTTCAGAGATCGGTTCGCCTTTCTGTTTAAACGCATACCCTTTCCTAGCTTATATGAGTGATCCAGAGAATATTGATATCAACTATGCACTTTTTGAATCAACCGAGGGGATTTTTGATCCTAAAACCAATCTACGATACGACAACATGCTCGATGCTCAGATCGACGCTGCATATGCAGCATTGGCTGATGCTGGATATCATAAAATGGAAGTCATAGTTACCGAGACCGGTTGGGCTTCCCGTGGGGACGAAAACGAAGCTGCAGCAACAGCAAATAATGCTAAGATCTTTAATTACAACCTCAGAAAGAGGCTTGCTAAGAAGAAAGGAACTCCCTTCAGGCCAAAGAATGTTTTGAAGGCCTATATTTTTGCAACTTTTAATGAGAATTTGAAACCAGGGCCTACTTCTGAGAGAAATTTTGGACTTTTCAAAGCTGATGGGACCATATCATATGACATTGGATTTCATGGACTTCAATCTTCATCTTCAGGTTCATCTTATTTATCTCTCGAGGTATGTAATTCACGTGCTATTGTCTTCTAATCCCGTTAAGAATCACGACCTCCACAATGGTATATGATAGTGTCCACTTTGAGTATAAGCTCTCGTGGCTTTGCTTTTGGCTTCCCCAAAAGGTCTCGTACCAATGGAGATGTTTTCCTTATAAACCCATGATCATACCCTAAATGAGCCGATGTGGGACTCCCTCCCAACAATCCTCACCTCAAACAAAGTACACCATAGAGCCTCCCTTGAGAACTATGAAGCCCTCGAACAGCCTCCCCTTAATCGAGGCTTGACTCCTCTAGAGTCCTCGAACAAAGTACACTCTTTGTTCGACACTTGAGTCACTTTTGACTACACCTTCGAGGGTCTCAACTTTTTTGTTCGACATCTGAGGATTCTATTGACATGGCTAAGTTAAGGGCATGACTCTGATACTATGTTAAGAATCACAACCTCCACAATGGTATGATATTGTCCACTTTGAGCCTAAGCTCTTGTGGCTTTGCTTTTAGCTTTCCCAAAATGCCTCATACCAATGGAGATGTATCCCTTACTTATAAACCCATGATCATTCCCTACATTAGCCAACGTGGGACTCCCTCCCAACAATCCTCAACAAATCCTACTTCTTTCTTGGTTTGTACTAAATAACCGTTCTTAACGATATTGAACACATTCTCCTTGCTTATGTGAACAGAATCACCGAGCTCGAGGACTTGCAGGAAGCCTTATTTTCTCATTAACAGCCTCGGTCGTGACGCCGCTTCTATTGTTGAGATGAAAATAGAGTATCTTATGTTAGGAAGGTGAAGGTAAAGGTGCAGCAGCTGGTGGAAAACATTGAATCTTGTGCTGGTACATGTCATGATACAGTTGCTGTTTATTCTTTTGCTATAAAATGTATCCCAATTTTCCTCCAGGTTGGGTTTGAGATGAAGCTATTGAATCATAAATGGAAGTGCCAAAATATGCTTATGAGTTCCTGATGTCCTAGTTTGAGTATATCTCTGCTATAATCTTGGTTGAAACTGTCTTGGGTTGCTTTGTGTTTAGTGAGATTAACCAATTTGTAGCCTTGATTAAGCAAGTTTAGATATCGGACACGGGCTCGACCTCTCTAAACCTTACTTAGCCTTGAATAAGCAAGCTTAACTCAAAAATCGTACATTGTTTTTAAGTCTTTGGAACGTAGATATACTTAAACTAACATTGTAACAGTCCAAGACCACCACTAGTAGATATTGTCTACTTTGGATCGTTATATATCGCAATCAGCCTCATGGTTTTAAAATGCGTCTATTAGAGATAGGTCTTCACACCCTAGGAAAGTTTCGTTCTCCTCTCCAACCGATGTGGGATCTTACAAGCCATCCCCTTTGGCAGAATATCCTCATTAGCATACTGCCCAATGTCTGGCTCTGATACCATTTGTAACCGCCCAAGCCCACAGCACTACTAGTAGATATTGTCCACTTTAGTCTGTTACATATCACCGTCATACGTCCAAATTTTAAAATGCGTCTATAGGGAGGTTTTCATACCTTTATAAGGAACGATTTGTTCCCCTCTCCCATCGATGTGGGATCTCACAATTCACTCCCCTTGGGGTCGAACATCCTCATTGGCACATTGCCTAATGTCGGGCTCTAATGCCATTTCTAATCACCTAAGCCCCCTGTTAGCAGATATTGTCCGCTTTAACCTGTTACATATCACTGTCGGCAGAAGTTTTCACACCCTTGTAAGGAATACTTTGTCCCCTCCAATCGACGTAGAATATCACAATAGCCTTTGATTAGACAACTAGATGTGAACCAATGGACAAAAGCCAATCAGCCATGACCTTGCATCCAAAATTTGGCTAAATCCATCCAACACTATCATATACTTCCAATGACTTCAAAGTTTCTTAGGGTTTCAACTAAGGAAGTGGGTAAAAGTTTCTTTTGAATTCGAATCTCTTATTTCATAAATATACGTATTGTTTTCAAAGTTATAATATTATTCTTAGTATTGTTTTCAAAGTTATAATATTATTCTTAATCGTTCACTAGCATTTAAACAAACCTGCCAGTCGTCTTAAGATAAGAGTTGATAGGTGAAAGAGGTAAGGGAAGCCGAGTCGGAAAGGTGAACGAGTAGGTAGCTAGCTTCTTAGTTCAGATTCGACACCTGATACCCTACAACGTAGTCACGTTACTTACTATTCGCTTCTAAGAATGAAAATTATCTTTACAAACCAACACGAGTTCTTCTAATATGTTTTGTCCTCATTCACAGACCTCCTAGAAAAATTCTCAAGAGACCATCCAATATAGAATTGCTCTGCTCAAAGCAAAACACGCTTAAGTCATTCTTCGTCATCTTATCCTCATGATCACTCATTCAAATGTAGTCTCGGTTCATTCATGCACCCCCTTCTAGATTTTTAAACTACTAATTTTGTATTATAGTACATTGCCTATCAAACGAGGGATCAGATAAAGTCCTAAGGTCTCTCGCTCCTAGGAGGTGCATTCTCTTTAAACACTAGTTTTCGTCACTACTGAATTATCATACCGTTCAACCATATTAACTTAATTATCGAATAAGATTAAATTCAATAACCTATGAATTAAACTAAAAATATATAAATAAATAAATCCAATATTTTGAATTTCACAATAATTATAAAAAGAAATTAAAAAAAAAAAAAAAAAAAAAAAAAAAAAAAAAAAGAGGCCATTTTTGACTTTGAATTAGAGTTGGGGGAATAGGCATTAAACCCACTAATATCTCATTTATTTATTTGGAAAATTATGGCTCTTCCAATTATATTTTAATGTGAAAGGAAAAAAATAAATTAATTTTTTAAAGAATAAAAGTCAATCATTAATAAAATAAAATAAAATAAATTTGATTTGGTCATAAATTTTGGGAAATTTTGTTGATGAATTTTTAATTTAACAGCCAATTTTATTATTTATTTTTTAATTTAAACTTATTTATTAATTATTTCTTTTCTTTATATTTTAATTTTAAATATCATATTTTAAAAAACTATTTTTTATAACGCTTTTGAGTTTACATTTTTTATTTTTTAAAATTAAATTGGTATATTTTCCATTTTTAAAAAACCAAAATTAGGGTTTTATTTTATTTTATTATTATTATTATTTTGTAATTATACAAACAAATTTTCTAAGAACAAAAAATCAACAAAATTTTTAATTTAGAATTTTTTTTTCATCTAAATAGGAAATTGACTTTAGGGTTTAAGTAATTATAAAAAAAAATAATATTTAGGTGATCAAGTCAATTACTTTAAACATAAGAAACCCTTTTAAATTACTTAATTAATTAAAATATTTTTTTTAATTATTTAAAATATATCGTTCCACAAACAAGTATGAATCTTAAGAGATCACCTAATATAGAACTACTTCGAGTCAAATATGCTTAATTTTTTAGTTTTTATGATTCTTAATCGTAATTGTGGTCTCGATTTACTATTAAATTGTTCGTTCATTTGGATCTAATTTCGGTTTGTTCACGTATTCCTCATTTACTCGGATATCACAATCGAGCTACAGTGACCATTAAAATAACCGTAAGATTAAATTTATTATAAAAAAAATGTAAAAGTTACTTGAGTGAGGTAAAGTAGAAAAATGAAAGTAACCCTTTTCTAAATATAAAATGTGAAAGGAAATTAAAGTTTATTATTAAATTTTTCAATTTAAAAAAAAATATAATGATGGGTTTTAATTATATTTTAATATTATTTTAATGTTGTGCTCGAAAGTTGACCAAGTCCAGCTGTTCAAAAGTCGTGTCTTTCCACTCCTAGTTGGCCACCTCCTCCCTGTCTCACTAATTTCATCAATAAATCCAAAATTATTTACTTTAAATATCTATATTCTAAAATTTATTTTATAAATTTTAAATTCTCACCTACTTTTTTTTTTTAAATATAATATTACACGAAAATTATGAAAATAAGTAACACCGAGTAATTCGGGTTTGATTGGTCTAATCAAGAAAGGCAAAGAATCTTCAGGTATTAGTTGGGTCGAGTTACGTCAAAATTGACTTCCCAATTATTTACTATAGTTCTCCACCACCTCTGGACCCTGTGGCCTAAGTGAGCTACTATGTATCACATATGTGTGTCACAGTGTGGGTGAGCGTGCCGAGACGAGTGTCCGGGCAACTTTCTTTGAAATGGGTTTTTAAGGACAGTACCGAGTAGCACGAGTGTGCCAGTATTGCACCCCAGCCCGCGTGTTGGAGGTTGCTACATACACCCGCTATCCGGGACGGTATCCGTAAATGACATAGCATGGGCTCGGGAGAGCCAATGCCTCAATAGAACCCAGATGGATGGATGTTCGGGAAGTCCCGATGAGATGAGCGACATGCGGGCCCATTCTTGATGCCATGACCGAGTGAGTTACGATGGCTAGACGACACCCCAAGACTCGGGATGGCGTCAGGACATATGGGTCATGTCGGTGGAGATCGAGATGACAAGATATCGGTTCATTTATGTATCACTCATTTACTCGATAGAACTCGGATGGATGGATGTTCGAGAAGTCCCAATGAGATGAGCGACACACGGGCCCATTCTCGATGACATGACCGAGTGAGTTACGATGGCCGACGACACCCCAAGACTCGAGATGGTGTCAGGACATATGGGTCATGTCAGTGGAGATCGAGATGACAAGATCTCGATTCATTTGTATATCACTCATTTACTCGAGTGTCGCAAAAATGTTTTTTACCATTTTAAAAATTTTAACAAAATATTAAAAAATGACCCTAAAGTTTTTAAATTTTTTTTATTTGTTTAAGTCCACTTGCTATGATTCCACACACCCTATTTAAAAAACCCACCTCCCAAAAAAAAATAGATAAAATAAAATGCCACGTCAGCCCTAAGACTCCAAACTCTCCTCACGCGGCAACTTATAATATTTAATGAACTTAATCAACTGTCCATCTTACATGACACGTGTCCTCCATCAGACGGCTCTTATCTTCTATAAATACCACCTTCCTTTTCGGAACCGGGAAATTAACAGTAGCGATCTGAGAACACACACACACCAATTATCACTAACAATGGCGGCGAAATCGATACTCGCGGCGGTGTTTCTGCTGCTGGCCGTGGTTGCTCCGCCGCGGTTGGCGTCGGCCGCCACTTACACCGTCGGCGATTCGATCGGCTGGAACATCCCTTCTGAACCCACTTCTTACTCCGATTGGGCCGCCACCAAAACCTTTCTCGCCGGCGACATTCTCCGTGAGTCTTTAAATTTTAAAAATAAATTAAAAAAAAAAAACAAATAATTTGTTTGATCAATATTTATTTAATTGATTTTTTTTTTTTTTAAATTGCAGTTTTTAATTTCACCACCGGACTACACGACGTGACGGAAGTGACTAAGGCCTCATTCGACACCTGCGCCGCTACCAACCCGATCTCCTCCACGAAATCCGGTCCGGCGAGGATCACACTCACCGACGCCGGTAGCCGTCACTTCATTTGTTCATTCGCTGGCCACTGCGGCACCGGCCAGAAGCTCTCCGTCACCGTCCGATCACAATCTTCTCCACCGCCGACCACCGCGCCTCCACCTTCTAACAAACCCAAAAAACCGTCGCCGCCGCCTCACTCCGGCCATCCGCCGAAAGCTTCACCGCCGACCGCCACTCCACCACCCTCGGATAATGGCCCTTCAGCTCAGACGCCACCAGCCGCCCCGCCGCCACGCAACTCCGCCACCTCCCTCGGCGGTTTCGGCGTCTTCTTCTCCGCCGGATTGACGGTTGCTGTAGCTTTGATTTACTAGAGATTGCCATTATTTGATTTTTTAATTAGTTTATTAATCTTTGTTGACTTACAAAATGTCTTAAATTATATTTTATTAATAATCTGTCATTTTTATTTAATTTCAAATTAATTTTAATTATTTTTGTTACCGTTATAAAAAGATGATGCTATTATAATTTAGGAGACCTACACATTTGAAAAATTAGACCTATAATAAATTGGATAAAGATCTATATGTGCTAATGAACTCGAGCAAGTTAGGTGCTCCGTGTCACAATCGCACTATCAGTCGTAAGAAATTTGAACTTTACGGACAACGTGGGTATATACTCGAGCCTCAATCACGTTTGCGAGAAATGTTTTAAAAAGCAACGCTATATGGCTATAAGTAAATAAAGAAACACAACGACTTAAATAACATCTAACTCGATGAAGTTTTTGAGTTAGATGCGACGTTGGCCACAATGATTATGCACACACGAACATTGTGTGTGGCCTAACAAGCTTATGTTCTGTTGGGTAGGAAAACCTTGTCGATCGTCCAATGAAGCCACTAAGCTGGGTAAAAAATGAATATAGAGCTTGAGTTTCCCTTAAGACTGGGCCGTGAGCGTGTCAAGATCACGACGCTGCACGGTTGAGAAAGGAATTTGGGTTGGGCCCACTTTGAATACAAGTTCTCATCGTTTTACTTCTGGTTTTCAAAAAAGTCTCGTGCCAATTATAATGATATTAATTCTATTCACAGACTCGATCTACGAATTATTTTTTTAAAACAATATTTGGGAGTTTGAAATAATCTTTAAAATACAAATTGATAATTAAGAGGTGGAATTTATTATAAAATTAAAAAAAAAAATGAAATATTTTGCGTGTGACTAGTCAACGATTTCCACCTCTCCATGTGAAGCCTTGACTAGTCAACGCGAAAAAGTCAAAGACTCACACCAACATGTTTGGTAAAGAAAATCTAACGCGGCGTAGTCCAGCGGCAGCTTAATATCCGTCCATTTTTGGACACGTGTCCTTCATCCAATGGCCTTCTTCCACCAATGTTTAAGTTCCTATACTCTATAAATACCCAAAAACTATACCCTTCTTCTACCAAAAGCTATTAACTCAAAGAGCTTAATCACAAGGGTGACCTGAGAATATCAAATCAAATCATGGCCGTAGGATTTAACCGGATGGTGGTTCTCCTCCTCGTCATGGCGGCAACGTCATGGCGGTGCTCGTCCGCTGCTACCTACATGGTCGGTGACTCGTTGGGTTGGATCGACCCACCCAATGCTAATATCTATACTGATTGGGCTAGCAATAAAACTTTTGTGGTCGGTGACATTCTTGGTAAGATATGAGATTAAAGCTTTTCTTTTGTGATTATGGTCTATTAGTTGTAAAAAATCTCGACGATATATAGCTAAAGGTATTTGATTTTGCAGTTTTCAACTTTGCAACTGGACGACATGACGTAACAGAAGTGACAAAAAGTGCTTATGATTCCTGCAACGGCAACAATCCGATCTCCACCGAGAGCAACAGTCCAGTAAGGATCACACTCACTTCTGCTGGTAACCGTCACTTCATCTGCACCATTCCCGGCCATTGCAATAATGGCCAAAAGTTATTCGTTACCGTGAGAGCCACATCTGCTCCAGCGTCGCAACCTAGCTCTCCAGCGCCATCTCCTGTCCCTGTCTCCGTCCTCACTCCCTCTATCAGCCCTGAACCCTCCTCTTCTGATCGATCGCCTTCTCCAACACCTAGCTTTACTCCGTCATCACCTGTCCCGTCGCCTGCTCCCGCCCGACAACCCATGACATACATTGTCGGAGACTCGTTGGGATGGTCCGTCCCTAACAACCCTAGCTTTTACGAATCATGGGCTCGGGACAAGACCTTCGTCGTTGGAGACATTCTCGGTAAGGACAAAAATTTGACATTCAAACATATGTATATATATATATATATATTTAAATTGGGTAGTAAATTAGAAAATAAATTTTTAAATCTTAAATTTGGTTAAATTATATATTTAAAATTTATAATTTATAATGAATTTAAATTATGCACTTTAATTATTAAAATAGAAATGAAAAAGGAGCTCATCTTCTCCGGCGATCTTTTGCAGAGTTCAACTTCGTGATTCAAACCCACAACGTAGCGAAGGTAACGAAGGACAATTACGGCAGTTGCACCGGCGAATCGCCGATCTCTATTTCCACCGACCCGCCGGTCAGAATCACTCTCTCCGAATCCGGCGAACATTTCTTCATCTGCACGGTCGCCGGCCACTGCAACATCGGCCAGAAGCTAGCCGTCAACGTCACCGGCAGTGACGCCACCACTCCTCCGCCCTCATCTGACACCGTGCCTTCAACTCCATCTCCAGAAACCGCTCCACCGCCTCCCAGCGCCGCCCCATCGGTCCGAGCCTCTGCGTTCTCCGCAGCGCTTCTCGCCGTCGCCGTTGCCTTGGTGTATTAGCCGCGGCGGCGTTAATTAATCTAAATTTTTGCTAGGGTTTCTTGGTCTTCGTATTCATTAGATTTATAATATAATTTTATTTATTTTATAATATTTTTATTACACGTGTGAATTTTATATTGGTTGATGTAAATTTGAGAATTTTTATAATAAGACTACTTCTTTGTTTTTAAGTGAATCATTTGACAATAATTTAATTAAATTCCTTCAAAAAAATGAACCTTCTATACTTTTCTCGACGTAGGGACGTTTAGTCTTCGAAAGGCTAAAAGTCGAGTAATTGAAAGCTTGATTGATGTGATTGAATGCATTAGTCATTTATTCAACTCCTTTCGAATCGTCGCACATAGATAGAATTTTCTCGAATAAAGTTCTTTCTAAGTCATCTATGTTCGAGTTGGTTGCTTTTCAGAGGTACAATGTTTTATAATTTGGAGGGTGTACAAGAGTCTTCGATGTATGTCATGAATGCACATCTCCACAGTAGATAATTCAGTGAGACGATCTTTGCAAGCAAAACTCGTGAACCTCTAATGATTTATGAAATCAACAAATGGTTCACCTTTTTGTTGCCTAGTGTTTGTGGGTTCGAACATGTTACTACTTGTGAGATCCCATCTCGGTTGTGAAGGAGAACAGTGTGAAAACCTCTCCCTAACAGACGCATTTTAAAAACCTTCAGAGGAAGCCTAAAAGTAAAAGTCCAAAGAGGACAATATTTGCTAACAGTGAGCTCGTACTTTAGAGTATTTTCACTTGGGAGTCATTAATTGAGGATGGTTCTCGTTCTTGTCCCTAAGTTGAGAGTTTCCTTTAATGTCGGGAAGAAACTCCCTTAAAGTTTGCCATTTATATATCCATAAAGAGGATTGGGAGCGCTAGTCAACAGTATGTCGTATTAATCCTTTTGTAACGGCTTAAGTCCACCGCTAGCAAATGTTGTCCTCTTTAGGCTTTCCCTTCCGGGCTTCCTTTCAAGGCTTTAAAACACATCTGCTAGGGAGAGGTTTCCACACCCTTGTAAGGAATGTTTCATTTCTCTCTCCAACCGATGTGGGATCTCACAATTCATCCTCTCTTGGGGGCCCAACGTCCTCATTAGCACACCGCACGGTGTATAGTTTTGATACCATTTGTAACAGTTCAAGCTCACCGCTAGCAGATGTTGTCCTCTTTAGGCTTTTCCTTTCGAGCTTCCTTTCAAGGTTTTAAATCACATCTGCTAGGAAAAGGTTTCCACACCCTTATAAGGAATGTTTCATTTCCCTCTCCAACCGATGTGGGATCTCACAATTCATCCTCTCTTGGGGACCCAACGTCCTCACTAGCACACCGCACGGTGTATAGTTTTGATATAATTTGTAACAGTTCAAGTTCACTGCTAGCAGATATTGTCCTCTTTAGGCTTTTCCTTTCAAGCTTTCTTTCAAGGTTTTAAAACACATCGACTAGGGAGAGGTTTACACACCCTTATAAGGAATGCTTCATTTCCCTCACCAACCAATGTGGGATCTCACAATTCATCCTCTCTTGGGGCCCCAACGTCCTCACTAGCACACCGCACAGTGCATAGCTTTGATACTATTTGTAACCGTTCAAGCTCACCGCTAGCAGATGTTGTCCTCTTTAAGCTTTCCCTTTCGGTCTTCCCCTCAAGGTTTTAAAACGTGTCTGTAGGGAAGAGATTTCTACAACCCTTATAAGGAATGCTCCGTTCTCCTCCCCGAGCTACACAAATCTAATCGATAAGGCCAATATTCCCTACACAAATCTTGGCTACTTATAGTTTCCAAGGAAAGCTGAAGAAAAGGCAGCAAACTCTCTTGAACAGAAACCAACACAAGTTCTAAACCAGCAAGCTCCCATAAACAAAATGTACACAACTATTTTACACTCTCTTCATAAGAACAATCCTAATCCATGACACAAATGGCTACCCAGTTCATGATTCAAGGCAAGCAGATTTAAGTACATGAATCAACAAACTTCAGTAATCGTATAGCAGATCGGGAGCTTCGATATTAGCTTTCGATATAAACTACAAGAAGCTAAGCCTTGTAACTGGAAAAAATCTGTGACATATGGTATCGAAAACTTTATAATATGACTCATATCTTAGATAAATGATACTAAAGTTTGAAGTTGTAATCACGAAGAAAGCTATAAGCTCAAGATTGGATTCACTTCTATCGTTGTATTAGTTATGTGCCTCGATGAAGCGTTCATACCGTTCGGGTTTCTACTCTAACCATGTTGGTTAATGGTTCACTCAACTCATGTTAGGAAGGCCTTGAACAAAATATTATAAATTTTCAACTAAAGCTACAAAAGGAATAGTTCTTATTAGTGACAGTACGACATCATGGAAAAACTGTCTACAAACCTGGCCTTTTCGTTCGACTGTCAAACCAGTTAGACGGAGCCTCGGGTGGAAAACAAAATGGTTCATCCTCCTCGTCGCTACGAATGGGCTCTTTGCGCTTTTTCGTGAAAGATTCTGGATTCTGACCCCTCCAATCTGAGCTCCACATATTCGAGCAGGAACCAAATGGATCGAACGAAGTTCTGTTAGGGAAAAAAGTGAACTCTTTAGTTGCGTAAATGGGTCGATCGTGGAACTTGTTCCGCTCATGGGAACTGCTTGAACCAATGTCTCCGGTTTCAGAAGCCCAAGGCTTCCCAGTACTCACACATGGCTGGGAAGGTACTCCCAACCTTAAAGATAAATCACATTCTGTGTCTGTGATAACTTCTGATGGGAATCTGCTCATAGCATTTCCAGTTTTACGAGCGCAAAGACTAAGCTCAGCAGGCTCTGCACTCGACATGACCGGTCTACCCAAAAATATCGTCTGTTGGTTGGCATCTACAGAACACCGGGAGCCTACGTTCGGCTCTTCAGTTCGAAAACGGATTCCATAATACAATGGATAAACAGATCCCAGGTCAGTCATCGAATAGTTGTAATTGTGAACATTCTCAATCAAGAAAGCAGGGTTACTTGGAATGGTAGGGCTGTTATGCTCAGAACCAAACATACTCGAGTTCATAGCTGTGGCTCGTGGAAAACTCAACTGGTTGCTCGGGCGTAACAACGACGTCGGTAGGGGTCTTTCATCACTGGCTTTGTCCAATGTGGTAGCAAGAGTAGATGGTTCTTGTGTTCTTGGAGTAAGATATGTCCTGGGATTCGTATGGCGTTGGCTTCGAGAAGCTCGTACTGGAACGCAGCCGAGGTTTAGTGCAGCTGAATACCACAGAGAAGAAGCAAAACAAATGACAAACAACAAACCAAACCATTTGAGAGCAGAGTTTAATGATTAGATCCAAGAACTTGAAATGAAACCATTTTGGTTTATACCTTCAACACAGGGAGGCAAAAGCTCACCAGTTTCACTGCGTTCATCTCTTCGAATTATGGTATTAACAGCATCATTCAAACGCTCCCAAACTGTCTCAAGATTCATGTACTCAACCTAAGCAAAATTAAATGGACGAAATCCAAAGCTTGAAACAAGAACAAGATCCAAATTGGAGCAAAACCCAGAAGAGAAAAAGGGGGAAATACCTCAGAATTAGCTTTAGAATACATGATTTCTTCAGCTTTCAAAACCACAATCGGCAATTTCTCTTGCCATTCCTTGTTCTTTTTAGTAGCAGGGCTATGATTCTCATTGACAACTCTGATCAAACACATGGTGTGCAATTCACCAAAATGCACAAAAAGAACAAGAACAAGAAAAACACAATCAAATCGAAGAGAATCGGCCAAGTTTAAAACGACCCAGAACCTGAAAATTTGCTGAATAATGGAACCTCTCATCGGCTGATGTCTATCACTATGCCAAGCTCGCCGCACGCACTCATACGGTCTCGGGCCTGGCCGCGGCATCTCAGCCAGTCGGAAGCACAAAATCTTCGACGAAACGAGGAAAAATCAACCAAAAAAAACGATTCGAAACCCTTAAGAACCCGAAAATCGTTCGTAGTGGAGATGGGGTTGGATGATTTCACATTTACTCACTCGTTTAATCCTCCATTTTCGTTCCCCAATCAGCAATGGGACAGTTTTTGATGGGTTCTCCGCATTCTTTGTCTTCTTCAATAATTCAAGATAGTTTACCCTCAAAGTTTGATGTTCAATTCAATCTACTTGTTTTTGTGTATAAGGAGTGTCACCTATTGGGGAAAATAAAGTGGAGGGGGTGGGGGTGGGCTTCAAAAAGTGCCTGTAAAACCTCCCTGCCACAACATTTCAGCTATTAGCACATCGATTACCTTGCGCCATGGGCCACCACCGCCCAAAACAGCGACAACCCTCAAAGGGGTTCTTGAATCTATCTTCAAATTTCAAAAACAACCCATTTCTACCTCAAATTCGCCTCGATTTCTTCTGGGTCTTGGCTGATTTTCCTCCATTTTCAGCCATTTCAAAGATTAACCAAAGGTTTTTTGAGAGAAGTTTTGGGGTTTGGGGTTCGGGGTTTGGAATTGTGAGAGTGGTGCAGTGGCTAATGACACAGCCCTGACATTGCATGCCAACACCCACTCTCTCATGTCTCATTTGATGTCCCCACTTTGAAAAAGGCATCACAACGAGAGACCTTCAAAATCCCTTTCCTTTTTTCTTCATAGCTTTGCTTTCATTTTGGCCATTTTTCTTCTTATTTCCTTCATCTTTTTCCCTCCATTTTCATGACAAGTCTATATCTACAGGGAGCTCAAACTGCCCAAGTGGTATACTCATCTTCTCTCTGTGTTGGTTGTCTGTCGCCTTTGCCTTTTCTTTTTATTCAACTTCAGAGCTTGAAAGGAAGAATGTTTGCTATTTGGCTTTGGATGGTTAAGAATGAGACGTTTGTGTTTAGATATGCACAAGATTTCGTTTCAAAATGTTTCCAAAATGTTAGAAGTAAAAATAAAAGGAAATTTATAACGTGTCAATTCACGTGCTATGAAGAGGTAGTGTCATGGAAATCGAGAAATTATTCGAGGAAGTTATCATAATCTGACTTACACTTGGATCCATAAAAAAGAAATTGCTAAAATATTTTGAATGTGTATTGAGCAAGTTATTAAAAAAGGTGCAAAATTTTAAATATATGCTACCGTCCTCAAAATCTCAAAAGAAGTTGGAATCCCATTTTAACGGAGGATTCTTGTGGTTCCGAAGAATCCAGCTACAGACTTTCCCACTTTCCGCCCGACCAGAAGAGGCTTCCCCTCTTTTCCGCCCGCCTCTTTGGTCTTAAGAATGCTGGTTTTGAGAATGAGTGATTGTCCTTTTCCAACCCTTACTCTCCAACCGGATAGCAGACAGCTAATGCGTTCCACTGATTGAACAGGGTTCTATGGTCAGTCCTACGGGGTGGAGATGATGGGGTCGGTCCGTGGACTTTCCTTCTTTTTACTACATTTCGGTCAAAAGATCGAAAGAAAATAGTGCATCAAGCTATTCACAATAATTGAATAGATTTTTCTAAGGAAATGAGTTTCCTTTTCTATTTTTTACCATATCTAAGAATGGAGAGATTCAAACCTTGATTTATGAAGGAGATTAGGAATACTTCAACTTCTAAATGACTAAGGTATGAGATTTGGGCGTGAGACAATATTCATCGAACCAAATATATATATGCCAACAATTTCAACCCGCATGTTCAATTTAAGCTTGCACCAATAATACGTGTTTAGTTTTTAACGTTAAACTATATTCATGTTGAATATTGTTATACTAAGTTAATACTAAGTTACAATCAACACGTATAGCAGCGCATATTATTATTGATGAAATTATCCATCTTTTTCAATAAAAAAACACGTTCTAAAACAAAATTCTCGAGTATCCCCATTGGCTATTTCACTATTTTTTCAAGGGATACTAATGATGAATTTTAAAAAGTTCCTACATCGATGTAATTTCACTAATTAAAAAACAAAATCAGCATGAAAATGAAGGGATGTTGTGTATCATGTAAATGTACCACAAAATGTACAAATGGTGGTGGTCAATTGGCCAGTGGCAATAGACGCTGAGAAAAATTAACAGATTTGTTATCTACCCATACCTTTTCTCATAAAAGACTAGACGAACACAAAAGGTTTTTTTTTTTTGTAAACAAAAAAAAAATTAAAAAATTAACCAAGGCGAAATGAAGAACTTCATTTCACGACAGTCCGCCCACAGTCGATACAACAAAATTCATCTGTCTCTATCTCGGATTTCTTCAATTGTCTGTAGCCCTCATCCCCTTCAACCTTGTGTCTGATCGTTTTCTTTTTTAGCCTACAACACTGTACGTACTTGTACTTACTTGTCATCTCTGAGTCTTCGTGGACAAGAACCAACTGCACAACGCCACGACTTGCTATGATGTCGCCATATACGACAAGCTCTAGCATGCTTGATTCAAGTATCCTACATCTACATTACCTAATTTGGCAATTCACCTTTGCTCTAATCACAAACATCTCCTATACTCAGCGTCACCTATGAGGTTGATCGGGACCAGCAGCCGAAGCAGTGCTCGACCCAGCACCGTTTTCAACTGGAGGAGAAGTTCCCCATTTACCTTCCGACTCTGATGGCTCGAGTACATGGACACCGCCGTCTGACAGTCCCAATGCAAACTGGTTGGGTTCAGATGGATGTGCCGCAATAACCAGGGGATGTACCCTCAAGCTGCTCATAAATGAACACAATGGAATATATAAGAAAAAGTTGAGCCATCCAGGACTACTAAGCTGTGCATGGTAAACATCTGAGAAAGTTGATTCCTAAACTAAATAAACACACCTTGGACTAGAAGTCAAGTACGCGTTCGGATTTATTCGACATCTTAATCGAAGAGTTGATGCCGTAAGAACACCTACGCTTCCGTCTTCAAAGCTGACATAGATCGACTGACTATCACACGAATACGTTGCATGGGTGATTGGACCACTGGCTTCTCGTGGGAACCACTGTTGAAGGAAGTTAGTTGCAAAAATGAACGTCTTTTAGAAACGAAGATACAAATTACAAACTACTACAAAAAACAATGAGCATGTGCATTCTCTTGATACTTGAATATAATGAATGTTCTTGCATACTATACCTGCTTAAGGCATTCCAATTTCGGAGCTTCATATATAGCTATCTGAGTTTCGTGAATGGCCAACAAATGTGTCTGGTCTCCGTGGAACTGAACGCGGGTATCTGCAAGAGGAGCAGCAGTTCGACTGCTCGGTATCTGCAAGAATTTGCTAACCTGTTTCTCCCATCCATCAGTGCTCCAGACGCACAGCTACAAAAATAATAACAATACAGCTCAATTACTCCTAACGCACAAATTATATAAAACCAACAAAAATTCTAACTAAATAAGAGAGCGGGAGCAAGAGAGAGATGCGGTAGATAACGATATAATGATGCATTCACTCCTATAGTACATACTGACATGCTTAAATTACGTTTCTGTCCAACAGGGTGCACTTGTTTTCTTCTATTTAAGGGGGCACAACAGATCCACTAAAAAATAAAATGTATGGAAGGGTGTCTTCCAGATCAAAGCAGATCTATGATCCCAGACTCATGATATCAAGGTTAAGCCAGAGAAAAAATGCAGCACGTGACTATACGACAAAACAAACACGAGTGTGCATGAAAAAGCAAATAAAAATATAAAAAAGGGAGTGACGTAAAAATTTTACAAAAAAAAAAAAAAATTGAAGTGCAATTAATCATAGGACTTCTACGCTCAGTTCTGTAATAACGCTTTCTCAGAAGTTCCCCATACAGAAACTAAAAGCTAGGAACACAGTTCAAACCTGAGAGTCAGCTCCTGAAGACACAAGCACATTGAGATGATTCGAGAAGGCAAGCCCAGTTATTCTTTTATGGTGACCTTTTAATTTGGTTTTCACCTGCAATATGGAAGCTAACAATGATCAAACACCCGAACTCCAATTTCAGCTAAGCTATACTTGCAAACTAGAAAATCAATCTAACGAAGTTTGACCTCGTCAACTCGAACATTGTAGATTTGAATAGAAGAGTCCTCCATGCCTATAGCAATAATATTGTTATCCTGGGGATGGAAGGCCAAAAACGTTGCTGCTGGTGGTGGGGGCATGAATGTTGTCATTGTCTGCATGGAGAAACACATTTAAGCATAGGAATGCATGAAAAATGTAATTCATAAAACTCGGTGCATAGTTCAATATTTCCCACATCTCCACTAATTAGGATTAATTTTTTTTTTTAATTCTGGTCAAAGTAGTGACCGTGCGAGACCAGTAGACAACGCGAGATTGTTAGAACTGTTGGGATATCCAACAATCGTCTCCTCAATTTATTACTTGAAATATTTGGCACTTCATCCCAAAATAAGATGTAAGTAGGAACATATTGCTTTTGTGATTAAGCAAGCCAATCATGGTTAAAATACCAACAACTTCCGATATAAATAGCATTCAAACAACCCAGTTCCAACCATATACAACCCCCCAGAGGCAGGGAGACTGGCAGGTTATGAATATGATATAACAAACTACCTTAAACGTCATCATATTGAATAGCGATATTTTTCCCCCCGAGGCAGACATGACATAAGAGTCATTCTTTGAAAGTGCAAAGCATGGGACAGCATCTTCTGGATTTGTATCACTTATATCATTAGTCATCAATATTCCACTCGTAGGTTGCCATAACTGTGGTGCTATGCTAGCTGTGGCCTGCACACAACAATATTTCATAAATAGAGAATTTCTAGGAATCTATCATAATATTACCCTTATCTCACATGATCAAAAAATCCTATACCTTTCCTGTCGCATTTCGGTCATTTCTCTGCCATCTCCATAACTTATGCACAGCATTAGATGCTAACGCCAATATTGCTAGGCCCGAATTTGTGTAAATTAATCTAGAAATCTGAAATAACTATCAATGTATCACAATATGATTGTAAATTAAGATAAACGCACTTGACAAAAGTTATATACCATTGAAAGATTATTATTATCATTATATTGTTCATTAAATGCAGCACAACTGATTCGACTCTAAAAGGGAAAACTAAAAGCTTTCTGAGCAATCATATTAAAAGATATGATATTCAAGGAAAAACTGAGATCATAAAAAACCAAAAGGTGTTGTCCAATAGAAAGCTTAATCTGGTGCAATACTATTATAAGAGATCAGCAGAAAGTACTATTTCATGGCATCTTATGCAACGTGTATTCTAACAAAAGATATGACCCATACAATATAAGAAACCTTCCAATAACGCTTTCATACGAATCCAAAAGGAATAAGTATAGTGTCAGGTTAGAATAACTTAAGTTCCACACATTTTTTCCCTGATACATAATTCCATGCTATTTACGACAAAGAAAAAATCTGGGAGAATAACATAACTGGAAGCATCCCTCACTTATATTTTCTATGAACAGGAAATGAAACTTTTCATCGAAAAAATGAAAAAAAGACTAATACTCAAAAGATACGAACACCACAAGAGACTGAATAGAAACAAAAAGTAAACAAACAGATTGTAGAGGAGAAATAAACAAACAAAAAATTAAGCACTAAATCGGCCTCCTCACTTAGACTGACTGCTGTTAACAAACTAATTTCATATATTGAATGAACAAGCTTCCTAAGTCAAGACTCATGAACCAGCAAGTTCTGTATGAGCACAGCTGAGGAGATGAAATGGGGAGACCAAAAAACTTTACAAATATACCCAAATGTGAAGAATAAATTATTCAAATTTTCCTTCAGTAACTCCCTGGAGAATCTAATGAAATCCTTAAGGATTTTTCACTAGACATAAGCTGAAGATTTACTATCAATTAGAAAAAACAGGACTGGGAACTGATAAATATTATATTATTATACAAATATTTAATAATTAAAAAAGTTTGACCAAAGAAATAAAACTTCTGAGCAAAACCCATACCTTTGCAGCAGTTAGATTGTCATGAAGCCTCAAGGAACGACATTGAGTTGGTTCGTTAACTTCTGTAAGTTTCCAGATCCTAGATTTATCCGCTGATTCATCCGCAATTCTTGGTTTTATATCAGCCAAACTTCGATTATCGTTGTTCTGAAGTTGTCAATAATAGAAAGGGTAAGTCACTGAATATCACTGCTTATGAATGTCAAGCATGTATATAATCCAATATCCAATATTGAATCCATAAGAAATATCATTTGTCGACAAAAATTATGAACAAGAGTAATGCCAACGATATGGAGTCTGTTAAGCAAGATCATCCACCATTAAGACAATGACACTTACAATTCCAACCATGGCTGCAACTGGGGCAGTCCGGTCTCCAATGCTCATACCAACAGTCACAGCAGTAGGGATCATTGAACCTATTGTCGGAGCCTGACGGAAAATTATCGAATAAAATCACAGCAAGAGAAAAGACAAAGTAAACAAAGCATACAGAATATTTGAAATATTATACCTTCACAACAGGAGCAGAAGAAACCCTAGAAGCAGCTGCATCAAATGTACGATTTTCAACTGTTCGGAGCATCCTAATTCCCTCTGCATTGGCTAGAATCTTGATACCATTATCATTAGTTGAAACAGCCAATAGATTCCCATCCTTATTAAATCTTATACAAGGGGAAGCCTGCAGATTTAGGAAATTAAAATAATAAGGTTATATAAGTATATTATCAAGATCGGTGGGAAAATGATACTCAAATCATGACTAACCGGCAATCCACCATCTGCATCAATACTTGTTAAAAGATTTACACTATCCATATCCCAGAATTTAACCGAGAAATCATCACCGGCAGCCAAGAAACGGTTTTTGGTGGTATCAAATTGGACAACACCCACCGATCGCTTGCCAAGACCATGATATGTACGCTTTACAGCTCCTTCACTTTCATTCCACTCAACCAAGTGTGATTCTCCTTCCTTATTTGTCCCACAAGAAAACAACCTATAGGTTGAGAATAAAAATTGACGGATATTTTAGAATAAGTACCAACTGAAACTCTGGAAGGATAACATTGTAGTATTTAGAATAGAAAATGTTCACAGTAGTAAATATTAACATATTAACCTCGTTCCATCAGCACTATATGACATTGTAGTAGATGAGTGGCCCGGTGCATCATAGTCAACTCTTGAACCCACGTTATCATATAACCATGCCTTTATTTTTCCGTCGGTTGCTGTTGAGAAGATAAACTACAAAGCAAAGAAGCTAAGAATAAGAAACCACAATATTAAAATATTCCTACACCCCTGATATACTCCAAAAATGCTCATTCCATAGGAAGGTACAGAAAAAAGTTCCTAGTAAATGTGAGGCTCTTCCCTCTTGGTGGGTTTCAACTCGTGGGTCTAAAGGCACATGCAAGCATCCACAGAAGGCCATCTCCTCTTATTTTGCTACAATTTCTAAATTTTTCAAATTATAGATTGGGGATGTTTAATTCCTCTTTTTGGGAGGATAAATGGTTAGGAGAGTCCCCATTCTGTCTTCTATTCCCTATCTTCTTTGAAATCTACTTTTGGTTTTTGTTATACCTGCATTTAGATAAGGATGCCTCTTACAATTCATCTTTAATTCCTATTTTACCAGGGTTTTTCTTATGAGCGGATTCTAGGGATGTCTATTTGTGGAATTCCTATCCCTCAAGTCTCTTCCAGCTCTTTCTTTACCATCTTGTTGGCTCTCTCATTCAAAACCATTGTTGTTTTCTTTGTTGTGGAAGGTGATAGCCCAAAAGAAGGTCAACTTCTTTGCTCAGCAAGTCAGGCAGGAGAAGATTAACATCATCAACTCTACTTGAAAGGCTTCCTCCAAGCAGATGGAGCTACAATGGTGGATTCTTGGAAAATGTAGCTAAGAAAGTTTGAATCTTGTCCTTTAGAGACATAACTTAGATACCTTGATATGGAGCTCGTTTCTAGAGATCATTGGAGTTTCCTTGACTCATAATAATTTGCGTTGCTTGATGGTGGAAATCTTGTTCCATTCTCCATATCAGAGATAGGAGATGCTTTGGGGATGACTACCTTTCTGGCTATTTTGTGGAACTTTTCAACCGTGGGGATGTCTTAATGGAAGTTTGGTCTTTGACTGAATACAACACCTCCATTTGGGTGTCAGTAACCCAAAAAGACTAGTACACATCCTTTGTATTCTGAATTGTTAGAACCTTTTTTCGCAGTGGTTTTGGCCCTTCATTTCTTTATTTTCTAAATTTTTTTAGCATAGTTGGTATCTTTATTTATTTTATATTTTTTAATTACCTAGTCATATATCCTTCCATTTTCTCCATGAAATTTGGTTTTTCATAAAAAGAAAACAGAAATCCTAATAATGTTCCGTTGCACAAAAAATTCCATAAAATGAACATAATGGGCTTCATATTACCTGAATGTTCTCCTTGTGATGAGGACATATAGAATACACTGGTGCATCATGACCCTCAAAAGTAAACTGCTTAACTCCAGTGACTGTATCCCACACCTGCAAAATATGAAAAAAGTAGTAAGAAACATCAAACTTGTACGTGGACATCATCTAAAAGTCACTTAGGAACAAACCTTAATAACCCTATCCTCCCCGCAGGTAACCAAGCTTAGCTGCTTGTTTGGATATGAAAAGGCAAGATCATTGACACTGCCAACATGAGCCTCGATCTGTATTTTGAAATGAAGGCGAGAAACAAAAAAAAAAGTCAATCACCTAATCTAAACAAAATTAGTATTGAGCAGTTCGAATTGGAAACTATGATTATATGGAGGTAATAAGACGAAATTGATCGAGATTTCCCCCCAACACAAACCTCTAAGTGGTTTCTTAAATCATCGCCAGCCTGATAGGAATATATATGCACGATGGACTTTGAATATGCAACGCCTGAATGTTGAAAAGCAATCCAAACTAGTCAATTTCCAATTCTCGTAAAAAAATAATTCTCAAATGAAACAACTTATCAAGAGTCAACATTAGACGGAAAAAAAAACAAAAAAAAAAAAAAAAAAAAAAAAAAAAAAGCAAAAAAACAGACTGAACTCACCAAAAACTGTTCCATCAGGGCTCCACATAACACGATTGATTGATGCAGTATAATCACCGGCCAAAGATGCCTATAAGTGAACCAAAGAGTTAAATACCTCAAAATTGAATCCTCACCTATCAATCTAACACTTGATGTTTCATGGGAGCCCAATGAAACAGAAACCAAACCTGTAGAGGCACTGAACATGCTGAAAGATCCCAGACTTTAAAATTTCTAATAGCAATCCTTTCACGGCCACCAACCTCCCAGATCATGACGTCACCCACATTTGTTCCAACTGAATTTCAAAATAAATGGAAAGAAATGTGAGATGTGCACTCTTATCCAGCACCAAGCCAGGTAAAGTTAACAACATAATAACAAAAGAATGTTGATATTGCTTCTAAATTAAATTGGGGCGTACCAAGAAGTATAGTTTGTTGCTGTGGATGGAAATCCATACTCTTGACAACTGAACCTTGACTCAAGTTCGTAACAACATTCTTAGGCAAGTCATCAGAGGAGTAGGAACTCTGTCCATGACCCTGGTTGGCATATCCAACAGGAAGAATATTTACCGATAAATTATTGACCTGCACAAAACCATCAATGAGGAAATTAGGAGGAAACTTACAGAAGGTATTTTCACCGTGAATGGCAGGTGTCCTTGGCATATCAAGAAATGATTATTTAAGAAAATAAGAAACTGAGCTCTCATTGAGAAAAAAAAATTGAAAGAATACAAGGGCATTTAAAAAATGAAGCCCACGGAAAGAACCCGACTAAAGAAAACGGCTTCAATCAGGTAAAATAAGACCCTGCAGTACACACACACAAAAGAAAAAAGGAAAAAACAAAAACAACAGTAACAACTTAGAAACTGACACCAAAAGGGAAACATAGAACCTGACAGAGAACCCGGCGTAACTGTAAATTTTCTCAATCCCTCTAAAGATTCTATTATTCTTCTCACCCTACAAATCCCTACCCACCATATAAATCTTCACTTCTCACAAGAAAGCAGATGGAGAAGAAACTTTTTGAGCAACTCTCTACAACCTATGTGTCCAGTAAGCTGAAAGGCAAATACATGAAAAAGAGACCAAATGGAGGGAGAAAAATCGCACCCCCAAAGCAAGTGATCGAGTCTTTCTCCACCTTCCAACAAAGCATGCGACAAAATGGCCCAAAAAAGCAAAGACAACTTTCTCGAAAATCTATCAAAAGTATTAACCCTTTTGTGTATAACCTACCAAACGAAGAATTGAACTTCATTGGAGCTTTCACCTTTCACAGACACAAAAAAAACTGACAATAACTGAAAAGGATTTAGCAACCATTGAAAGAGCAAGTTACAAGAAAAAACCCCACTAGGGTCTGGAGTCCAAAAGTGAAACTTACTCATCCAAAAATCGAGCTGCTATCTGTGCGCCTATGCAGCTAAGTAAATTGAAAATGATCTTGATGCAAGGGGATTCTGTCTCTCATAAGCAATTTTGCCAACCTTGCTACATATTCTATTGCTTAATTTTTTAAGAATCATTTGAGGTGAGATTTCGGGATTTTCTTTTTATTTTTCTGGTTCTTTTTTTTTTTTTTTTTTTTTTTTTGTTCTTACAGGAGATAAGTGCTAAGACTTTCAATTAAAATGTATAACGTGAAGGCTGAAAGGCAATGTTCTGGAATGCATAAAATACAGGGAAAAAGAGAGTAAAAGAAATAAAAAAGAAAGTAGAAGCAGTTAAGCAGTACCTCTTCAGATAATCCAAATGGTCTTGCTCGTTTCAACACATGTTCAGAATCAGCTGTTTGATAGTCCATAGTTGGGTTATTGGTAGGAGGAGTTCTGGGACGCTTTAAAATAGCTGCTAACAAAATTAATCAGAAATCACAGGGTGAGATTAGATCAGAAGGAAAAAAAACACAAGAGTACATAGAGGTGGACAATAAAGAAACTTGACTAGCATTGCACGCTATTATTTTGTCATCTTCACCCATCACAACAAGAAGGGTTGAACAGTGATCAATTTAAATAATATAAAAAAATTACACGCTATTATTTTGTTATACTTTTCTTCACCTTGTTAGTTCAACTTATAAATTATGCCATGGACGAAGATAAAAGACTAAATGTGTTCATCACATACATATGCAGCATAATTAATGCAAGCATGTAAATGCTTATACCCTCACCCTTAGAGGAAAAAGGAAGAAGAAGATTCACATCCTACCCGCATTATTAGCTGCATTGAGACCAATAGGCCCGGCAGAAGCTGATGGGTGAGGCACAGAGGACGGATTTCCCATCCATCCAGCTAAAGAAGTAGGAAGAGCAGCTGGTGTAGGCTGAAATGGCTACACGCACACAAAGTAGACCAGCATTCAAACTCCAGAGGATAAAAAACAATCAAATATCTTGACAAATCATAAAACAAAACAATCTCCTTCTAAACTTACACCATGTGCACCCAAGGGAGGAAAGGCTGCAGCCTTCGGAACAGACCCCATTAAGGGATTAGTCACAGGAGATGGAGCCCTGGCACCATTAGGTTGTCCACAACTATGGTCTACAAATAAGGTTTTGATGTCAGGGTTTGGCCTCGGATTCTTACAGAGCTGGTGCTGCCAATTTAAACTGCATCCTCAATTTGGAAAAAAAGAATGTAGAAAATTCAGGTTTTAAAAATTAATGCAATAATCCACCCATAAAATAGCGAGAGAAAAAAAAACAGAATTAGTCAATAGACCTCTGATTAATTAGAGTACGCAATCTTGAGTTCTTCAAGGTTGGAAATTGAAGCTTATCACGAAAAAGTGGATTAGCTTCAATCAATTTTTTCAATTCAGCAAGCATTATGCCCCTAGCAGACTTAGTGTCTCCATATTTTGATAACTGCTCATTATCTCTGTGCAAAATAACACGTTTCATGAGATCGCCTAACATTGCTACAGAAAAACATAAATTTAAATTCAGGAACAAAAGGTCCACGGTATCTGAGCAGCTACATTTTTTGAAAACAAGTAACCCGTACCTGAAGTTATCCAAAGTCAATAACTGTGTAATCTCCTTGAAAAGGTCTTCATTAAATGCCGCAAACACTTTCAAATCCTTAACTAAAATATCCACAGCTTTCGCTCTATCCGGCCTACAATTTTATTCTATCCTTAGTAAAGTTGACGTGAAGAAAGCAAATTGTCAAATGAAAAAGCATAGCAGCAGAAATCAAATTCATAGAATTTATCTTTTACTTGTCTAAAGCTTCAAGGTACTTCTGCTTCCGAATTTCAAAAAAAATCTTCATGGAGTATCTATTATCATCAACCTTCGTGAAACCAGATAGATACTTCTCCACCTCTTCCCACTCGCCATTCGTAACCATATCCTCAAAATATCTCATGTTGAAGAAAAACCCCGACTCTTGCTCCAACCTCCACCAAAACAAAAACAAAAATCAGCATCACCACCCAAATTACAACAGACATGCGAAAACAAAACGACAAGAAAATTCAAAGAAAACTAAACATACTTATGAACTGTCTCCTTGAATTTCTCCTCGTCCAGAAACTGAAGTATGAGAAACACGAGCTCTCTGCTAAGCGAAGACATATTTATGTCTTCAATTTTAAGAACAAGCCTCTGAACGATCTAACCAAGCAGATCAACAACATTAACAACATCAAAACGCACAAAAACACAGAAAATTACAATTTCCAAGACAAGAAATCCAAAACCGAACGTGCTGAGAAAGTAACGAATTACATATAACAATTTACAGAAATGACCAGATAGCAAATTAACCAATACCTCCGCGAGATAGGCAAGTCAGATCGGAAGTCCTTCAAAGGATGAAGATGAATACGACGAAGACTAAGAAATTTAGAAGAGTTTCAGTGCTTTTTCTCGCTCTAGTTTCTCTCTCAAGCACTTCTGGTGGAAGCTTTTATACACAGAAAGACGAGAGGATTAGGGATTTAGAAGAGAGAGAAATGCGAAGAAACAGAGATCGGACAAATTAAATACCGCGACCGCGCGATCGAGAACGAGATGATAAATAATACTGTGATAAGTAATCTCACTTATCATTATCATTTGATAAGTACATGATAAGTCAGTTGAATTATCTTGTCTTAAAGCTTCGGCTGCTTTTGCGGGATTTTCTAACTTAACCCACTACCCACTAAAATTACAAAAATAACCTTCTTGTTTCCCTCTTTTTTCAAGACCAGCCATTTATCTATTTTGTAAGAGAGAGAATGAGAAATAAAATAAAATAATATTTGACTCAACAACTACGTCCCGACATAGATCGGTCTCCTTAGTATAGGTTGGCTTATATGGATCGACCCGTCTTGACCTACCGAAATCTTTCTTAATTTTTTGGATTTCGAACAATCTTTGCACGGGTCAACTTAAGTTTAGGAGTCGGACTCCTCCTCTCAGACGTTGAGCTCCTCCTTTTAGTGCATTTTTGTGCGTCGTTGACTATGGTTAGCTTGTGTTTATCTTGTTTCACTACATTGAGTACGAGGGATTTGGGTCCCGAGTGGTTACCACATTTTCTTTCATGGATTTTTCGTATGACACAGCTAGTCTCGTTAGAGGTAAGACATTTGAGAAAAACAGTAAGTAGCCTTTACTACATAATCTCCCGTCCTCGAGTATGTAACCAGCTACTTGATGACTTTATTGTTGTGCTTCTGTCTCTACTGCGTTCTAATGGGTCAATTTATGGTTAACACCAGTGACTTCGTGTAGGGTCTAGAGGCCTCGCTGTGATTAAGTCTATTTCATATGTTGTTGTTAATCGAGCCAAGGAGTCGATGTTTTCACTATGCCTCGTTGTTTGGGGCTCGATAGTTAAATAACATAGCATATTCAAAATGCTCCCCATCGAGTAGTAAACCAACGCTACGTCCTTTTCCATTTGCTCATTCGTCGACGCAGAAGTTCTACAGTAAGGCCATCTTTGGATGAGATAGAAAATCGTAGCTCGATCAAAAGTCGAAAATCTAAATGACAAATTAGTTCAACAATATTTCGAGTGGAAGGATCTGAACGTTTAATTTCACGGTCGATAATATATATAAAAAAACCATTGAATTCAGCTCGATTTGACATTACAATCATGCTCGAGTAAATTCAAATATTTTCGATGGGCACACAAATTTTGACTCTTAGAATGTTGATTAGGAAAAATGATTAATTTTATATGTAAGTAATGACAATGAAGTTTCCTTCTACTTTGTCAACAAGATTCCAAATAAATAAATAAATAATTAATTAATTATATTTGTTTTATTATTATTATTATTATTATATTTTGATTCAATGAACATGGTACTAAAAGAATGATTTCAAATAAAGTTGTATATAAATGTGTCACACGTATTATTCAAATATAATTAAATTAAATTTTATTATATAAAAAGTAACTGAAAATATTTATTATTACGATTTCTATATATAGTATATTAAATTAAAAAACAAACTTTAAAATTTTATATTTTGTACAATATTTTAGTTTATATAAGTTTTAAAAATCCGTTTTTTTTAATTGGACAAAATTAATTAAAGAAAAAGGGAAATATATTAATTTATATTATATTCATAATTAATATTTTTTTTTCTATATATGCTTAAATTTAATTATATTAACTATATTGTCCTCTTTGAACATAAGCTCTGATGACTTTGTTTTGGGCTTCCCTAAAATGGCTTGTACCAATGGAGATAGTATTCCTTGATTATAAACCCATGATCGTTTTTTAAATCAGTCGATGTGGGACTTTTATCATCCAATTGACATAAATAATTTTAAAAATTTTCATTTAAGATCGGTGGTTCGATTATTTTTTTTATTTTACCAAATGTTAACAATTTTTATAACACAAATTTTTTTTGGATACTTACTCGGTGTCATGCCTAAAAAATCACATGACGTGCATAAATACTGTGTTTAACTCCTATATCTATTGGATGTCTATATCGAGAATTCGAGTATTGTATATGTCATTTGTTCAGTCTGTTATAAGACCTAATGAGCAGATATATAGGAATCTAAATAGGTTGAATCGTTCCTGTCATGATATTCTACATTTTAGGTCTTTTCGTTCTTTTATCGAGCTTTGTTTCTCGATTATTCTATCTGTGTCGGAAAAAGAGCGGTTGAAAAAAATAAATAAATAAGTTCACATTGGGAGAAGAAATAATGAATGGTT
Organism: Cucurbita pepo subsp. pepo; assembly: GCF_057944985.1. Classification (NCBI taxonomy): domain Eukaryota; kingdom Viridiplantae; phylum Streptophyta; class Magnoliopsida; order Cucurbitales; family Cucurbitaceae; genus Cucurbita; species Cucurbita pepo. The sequence goes on along the minus strand of NC_141804.1, from coordinate 11,215,478 downwards.
GGAATTAGTATTTAATTTTCAAAAATATTTCCAACCAATCAAACATACTATAAATGAATAAATTTATGATTTAAAAAAAAAAAAAAAGGAGCGTGGGAGTCACGCGCTGAAAGATGAGGTTGGAGTAGAAGAGTTGCCATGCAAAACGTGAACCTTTGGTTGAAATACGTGGCACGGAAAAAGACGCTTTAAATTGATTTTAAAATTTCAACCATCCATTGTTCGACACGTGGCAGTCTCATTTGTCTTTCTTTCCCTCTCCTTAAACGGCGTCGTTCCGAGCGCCCATCCATTTTTATTTATTAATTTATTTTCATTTTTTTTTCAAACTTAAAAAAAATCTCATTTTGGTTTTATAAAATAAATTAAAATATTAAAACTCCATTTAAGCACTAATTTTACAGAAATATTTTTTAAATTTTAATTAATTTTTTTTTAATATTTTCTCACAAATAAAATAAATAATCATGATAAAACAAATATAATTTTAAAAAATGAATAGAAAAAAAAATCAAATAATAATAAAATAAATTGGAATATATTAATTTTATAATTTGGTTATGAAAACAAATTAGAATCTCTTTATTTTTATCCTTTCTTTTCCATCTTTATATCATTACTCTATCTCGTTTTTCAAAAAACGTGATTATTTATAAAGTTTCGTATATAAGAAAATTAAAAAGCGAAGAATAATACTTTTCTTTAACAAAGATGACGTAGAATCCGATTCTAATCGATGTGGGTTCTCACAATTCATACAATAGTACGAAAACTTTTCCCTGACAAAAGTGTTTTAAAATCATGATACTGCCAACAATACTTAACGTGACAAATCAGACAATATTTGATAAATTTAAGTTGTTACAAATAGTATCAGAGTCAGACATGGGGGCGGTGTGCCAGCAAGGGCACTCGACCCCGAAGGGGTGGATTATGAGAACTCATAATCGATTAGAGAGGGGAACGAAGGTCAGAGTGTAGAAACTCGTGAAACTGACGACGATATGTAGTGGGTCAAATCAGACAATATATGTTAGCGATAGACTTGGGCTATCACATTAATAGTCCTAGTGAATCGATAAAATTCTTGTAAATAGTCTATGTTATTCAGTCAGCGATGGTACTTACTCTTTTAAAAATTTATCATTATCTAGAGCTTCCCGACCTAACGTTTCTCTGCTCCTACCTATCGATTCACCGGGGTTTACAAGGACATGAGATTTTTGCATCCCAATCCTACTGCTCCGAAGAAGCAGGGATAGGTGTCGTCACATTCGATCGAGAGTCTGATACCCTTTTTCAAATAAGAAGGTTATATAGGGGAAAGACAGAGTGCCTAGAGCAGACTGAACGAGACAAGAGCCTAATGCTTTGAGCTTTCGGGCAAACCTGCCTTGGTCCAATCCCGAACAGTTCACTAACCTATCACTGTAAGTTAGGGAATTTTAGACCTTGTGACCTCTATAGCATTCCCGACCTCTTTTCTCGTATTCGGCCGATAATCAAAGAAAGCTCCAAGACCTTCGTTCCTATTATTAAAAAATTTAAAAAATTAGGAGTATTTTTTTTAGGGCAATTTATTATTTATTTATTTATTTATGATAATAATTTTTTTACACTAAAACCTCATAAAATTTTGGTAGGTGAAATGACACGTAGCACAATAGGTCAAGCGAGTAGAAACTTTCTCTACTCGCGCGAGTACCGTTTATCCTTTTGGCTATTTCAATTACTTTTTTGGCATTAAACAAGCGTGTAAGAATCGGATGCTAAAATAAGGCAACAGGCTTTTTCACCATCTCATCATCTCGCGTATCATACCGTGATACGATGATTTTATCATATCGTCAATATATCGCGAGAAAAACAGCCATGTGTCTATTCCGCATGACACTTATATTTTAAACGGTTCTAATCAGACCATTTCGTATTTATCTAGAATGACGGGAGAGTGTGATTGTCTACATTCGTGTCTATTTTAACACAGTGAGACTTACCTAATCAATTAAAATAATAAATTATTTATCTACTAAATTAATCAAAATAATCTAATATTTTATTCCGTTCAACAATGTCGAGAGTGAAGATTAAATCGTGACGTTTAATTATAGCTTATTTTGAACATTAGATATCGTAGCTAAGCTAATAATGGGTGATCCACATGTGTATTTATTTTATTTTATTTTTTTCTAATAATTAAAAGAAAAAATTGATCTCAATTATTAATAACTTTCGTCCTGGAAGAAATTCAAAATTTTAATTTATTGTTGAATGGTTAAATATTATAAGATTTTCAAATAAAAAAGGTAAAAAAAAATAATAATAAAATAAGAAAAGGGTTTAATTTAAAAAAACTAAAAATTATGAAACCGGTAATTATAAAATTTACTTTTAAAGTTAAAAAAAAAAAAGAAATATAGAAAATAAATAAGATCTAAAAATAAAAAGGATTGAAATTAAAATTTAAAATTTAAAGAAATAAAGAGGAATATAAAAAAAGAAAAAAAAAGCCATTAAATAATACTTTTTTGTTTCCATTTATTAACATTGAATGAATAGTAAAAATGACATTTTTTTTTAATAATTAGATTATTATTATTATTATTATCATTTTTTAATGACTATAAATTTACAAATGAGGTAAAAAAAAAGTGAATCTTTGTCAGAGTGGGTCCCAATAAATATTAATAATTTTTTAATTTAAAAATTTCTTTTAATAATTTGAAAAGAATGATTCTTATTTTAGCCATAAAAAAAATATAAAATTCTAAATAGGCCCCAAATCCAGATTCATAATTAATTACACTTTTTGTTGAATACAACTAATTAATTAAATTATGGTAATTAGTAGATACAATTAATTATTTCCAAATATAATTTTTTTTAAATAAATGATAATTAATAGGTTAAAAAAATTGCTAATAAATTTGCACTTTTATAATTTTTTTTAAAATAAAAATAAAAAAAGGGAGGGACATGGAATGTTTTTAATTTTGCATTATTATTTTCAAAAAAAAAAAAAAAAATCTTTTAAAAGTTTCTAGGATGTTTCCACGTGTCATTATTTGTCTATTCTTTTTTTTTATATAATATATATATTTTTAATAATATATATTTTAATCAATCAAATGTCATAATAATATTAATATATTCAATTTCAAATGTCAACAACTTAATAGTATAATCTATTAGATAAGATTGTCAAAAATAATAAAATAAAATAAAGATAAGAGAAAGAGATAATTTAATAAAATTTTTATTTTTTTAATTTATTTCTTATTTTAGTGTTTAAATCATACTTTAATTTTAAAAATATTTGTGTCATTGTCCAACTTCCAACATATGTTATGTTCATATATATATATATATATATATATATATATATATATATAATTTTAAAATAAGTTAAATTACAAATTTAGTTTATAAATAAAAAAAATTTAATTCACAAAATTTCAAAATTACAAATTTTGTCTATTAATTTTTTTTAAATTCTCGATTCTATTAAAATTTTTAAATTTTGCAGACTTCTTAAATATTTTTAAAAATTTAAGGACCAAATAGGCATAAATCTCGAAGTTTAGAGATTAAATCTCTAATTTAAACTTTAAAATATATGTTATAATTTATAAAAATCATGCAACCACACGTGTAGTTCTATGAGCATTACGACAGGCTAGTAGTAGTGACTCGAACAACTTTAAATCTTCATTTTTTATTTTCCAACTCTACTCGGGTCTATATGACTAGATAACTTGAACAATTTTGGATCTTCGTTTTCTATTTTTCAACTCTACTTGTGTTCATATGACTAGATAACTCGAACAACTTGGGTTACTGCGATGTCACATTGGTTGGGGAGGAGAACAAAACACCCTTATAAGTGTGTGGAAACCTTCCCCTAACAAACGAGTTTTAAAGCCTCGAGAGGAAGCCCGAAAGGGAAAGTCCAAATAGGACAATATCTGCTAGCAGTGGATCTAAGCCGTTACAAATGGTATCAGAGTCAGACACCGGATTATGTACTAACGAAGAGGCTGTTCCCCAAAGGGGGTAGACACGAGACAGTGTACCTGTAAGGACGCTGGCCCCAAAGAGGGGTGGATTTGACGGGGTCCCACATCGATTAGAGAAAGGAAAGAGTGTTAGCGAGGACGCTGCCAGACACCGGACTATGTGTCAGCGAGGAGGCTGTTTTCCAAAGGGGGTAGACACGAGACGGTGTGTCAGTAAGGACGCTGGCCCCAAAGGGGGGTAGATTTGACAGGGTCCCACGTCGATTAGAGAAAGGAAAGAGTGCCAGCAAAGACGCTAGTCGGGGAAGAGAAAAAGTCAATTTGGTTTGGCTCCATGGTTCACAGTCAAATACCTAGACAAAAAAAATATTCTATAGGAGCGCACGTGTGAGTGGACATGATACATTTAAGGCCAATCAAATGTATTGACCCAATGAAGAGAGCCCCAAGACCCACTCTTGTGATTTTTAATTCTTTTAATTTTATTTCTTTTTAAAGTATAAATTATTTCATAAGAATTACCCATTTAATTTCTTATCATATATGGGATCTTATAAATGGCAACTTTATAAATTATATTTCACATAATCTATTATATCTTCTTCCTTTCAAATATTTTTTATATTATATGCTTTTTCTATTTACTTTAATTTTTTTTTTATAAACAATCCTCAACTGCTACTACTAGATCTCACGTCATTCGTAAATGATGCTGATACCAATATCTATACAATCAGGAACGTATTTCCAAGATGAAATGATAAATTTCATCGTAAACTCCTATAAACATAAAGAACTAAAACGTCCCGTAATTCTGATGCAAAGATTATGGCATTGACATCATAATTACCTTTATGGTCGGAGTTAGGAAGTTGATTAAGACTTTTGATCCTCGCTATATAAACATAGAAAAAAAAATGATTTGCTTAGATAATAAGCAAAGTGGGTGGGGTTTGTGACTTTCATGACATGTTTTGTCCCTTTTCATTTATTTAAAATAATCAACTTACTCTTAATTTAGTGCATAATCCTTGAGGTTAAAAAAGGAAAAAATAAAAATAAAAACAAAGTGATGGAAAAGGACACTTTGAAAAGTCCATCTTGGATTATATCATTCACACATACAAGGTTCTTTCTTTCTTTCTATTCTTTCTACTTATCCCTTTCTCGTTTGATTTTGTGCCATCCATATAAGAAGAAGATAAAGACTATGGAACGAGAGAACCTAGGGTGTTACTTGAGGAGTCGAGGTATTGGATAATGAATTTCTTGTCTTGTCCTGAAATGAGAGGGAAGGTCGACTTGACTTGAGTCGTGTACTGTTTGAAAGAGAGTAAAACGACCTGAAAGTCCAAGAGCTAATCGAGAATCACCTACTTGATTGATAGATATAACTTTTTATAGCTGCTTTATCTGGGTGAAGTCGTGCAAATATGCTCTTCAACTTCGAATAAGGGTTGAGGATGAAGTTTCTATTTGTAGAGAAAGAAAATAGTTAGATCAGTGTACGAATTTTAATGGTAAAGACGTAATTCCATACGGCTAAACTCTTAATTTGATTGACTATTGAAACCAATATTTGATGAGCTATAACATTTCTTCAACGAGTTAGATCACACCAACTATATATATATATTTTATGTATATTCAACTAGACAGACTAATACATCACTCACATATTTACAAATAATCCTGTAACAACCCAAATCCAACGCTAACAAACATTGTCTTCTTTGAGCCTTCCCTTTCAAGCTTTCCCTCAAGATTTTTAAAACGTGTCTACTAGGGAGAGATTTCCATATCATTATAAATAATGATTCCGTTCCTCTTTTCAACCGATGTGAGATCTCACAATTCACCCCCCCTTCGAGACCCAGCGTCCTCGCTAGCACTCGTTCTTCTCTCCAATCGATATAAGATCTCACAATCCACCCTCCCTTCGAGACCCAGCATCCTCGCTGACACTCGTTTTGGTGTACCCAAAGAGGACAGTATCTGCTAGTGGTGGACTTGAACCGTTACAAATGGTACAGAGCCAATCGCAGGACGATGCAAAGTACTAGTCGAAGTAGGGCTAGACCTTTTCCATAGTAGACGCGTTTTAAAACCTTTAGGGCTAGACCTTTTCCATAGTAGACACGTTTTAAAACCTTGAGAAAAAACCTAATGAGAACCGGCTTGAACTGTTACAAATTCAACCAAACTTAAACTACTAGGTAGATATGTCACTATGACAATGTCAGTATGATTATGATGCATAGAGATGGAAGGGTATAGTCAATAATATAGCATAAAGAGAGCAAACTGTGTGTGCCTTTCAAAGAGTTCAAATATTCCCAAGAAAAGAAAAAGAAAAAGAAACAGCAAACAGAAACAAAATGAGGAATCAGAGGGGGGGCTGTTTTGAAGGGTTTGATTTGAGAATGATTGCAATTTTTGGGTTCCAACTTTAACAGAGAGGGAATCTCAGCTTAGAAAAATAAAGATGGGTATGTGATTGTGGAATTAGTGGGAAAAAGTGGAAGGGAATCACAGCCTCTAAGAGGCCCAAATGTGTCAAATCCTTTCATTTCTATGCTTTGGAATTTGTGCTCTTATTGGGTAAAAGCTGCCCTCTGTTTCTTTTTGTTGGTGTTCAGTTCTAGGAACAGTAAAAAAACCTTCATTTTTACCCCACTGGTAATTTTCTATGGACTCTCTTAATGTTTGGGTGTTTTCTAAAAGGTTTCAATGAAGTTCTTAAGTAAATTAACAAAACCTTTCATGTAACATTTTTTTAGTCCAATACTTTAAAAAGTTGTAAGTTTTATCTAAATATATACCTTTTTAATTCATATTCTAATGTTTTGTTATACAATAATAAAATGGAATGTTTTTTCTTTCTCTTTTTTTTTTTTTTTTCTAACTGGAACATACCTAAACAGACAAATGTACATCTTTGACGACTACTACTACGACGAAAAAAAAAAAAAAGCAAAAACAAAAACAAACAGAGGAATGTTGTACAAGTTTTTTAAAATAACATTATTAAGTATAATTTAAAAGTAATAAAAATGATAATATTCAAACATATGGAATAACAAATACAATATTTAGATAATTATATCAATTTAAACTCTTAAATTTTAAAAATATATTAATTTACAACCTGCTATAATTTCATTAATTAAACTCTGAAGACACTGTCAACTTTTTCAACTTAGAACCAACACAAATGCAATTTATTAAAAGATTGTATTAATTATAGAAATTCTTCAATAATTGGTAGTTAAAAAGATTAAAATTTCTTAGCTTACGCTCTACAAATGATCTAGTGATAACAAGGTTATTTATACTAGTTAAGTTACATGTTCTCGATCATCTCGATCAAGAGAGTTTTGTATCTTTGACCAAAAAATCAAAAGTTAAAATACTCCTAACCATGGTTTTAAACCTAAAATAAATAAATAACTAAATATACAAACAAATAAAAAAATAAAAGCAAATGCAACTAAAAAACCTTGGCTCAGATTTTAAGAACGTATTGAAGTTAAAAAAAGAAAGTCATTCTATTTTATCTTTATACTTTCGATTTAGTAATTATACTACGAATATATCAAAAAATAAAAAAAATAAAAAAATAACATTTTAACACAAAAAAAAGGGAAAGCAAAAAAGATAATAATGTTACTGAGCTTAATTTCTAAAATTAGAAAACTAAAAACATAGTTAAACAGAAAAGCCCCAAGAAAACATAGTTATTAAGCTTAATTGTTTTTTTTTGTTTTTTTTTTTGTTTTTTTGTTTTTTTTTTTTTGCAATCTAAATTATGGAATCCATGAAGGAGGTTCCGTCCAAGGCATGATGAAATCCTATCCCAACAAACACTATTTCTTTGATTTAGAGAACTGTTGGGCAGAGGGAGGTACAAAACATAGTGGGAAAGGAAAAGAATGGGTAGCTATCTCATAGCAGAAAAGGAAAAAAATGAGTTATAATTGAGCAATATTTCTGTGGCAGCAGAACACCCAATTCACATTTATAATTGGTTTTCGAACGAACTTTTAATTTTGTGTCTAATAGAGTTTGTGATATATTCGACATTTTTTAAATTAACCAATCGTTTATATATAAATTTGTACGTTTAAGTTTTTATTATGTACAATTTAATTTTATGTCTAATAGATCGGTTGGTTTTAAAGAATATTGATTATGTTAGGAACCTTACCCAACAAGATTGAAAGTTTAGGGTATTAAATGGTTTTTAAAGTCATGTAATAGCCTAAACCCACCACTAGCACATATTGTCTTCTTTTGACTTTCTCTTCAAGGTATTTAAAATGCGTCTACTATGGAAAAGTTTCCACACTCTTATAGAGAATACTTTGTTCCACCTCTCCAATCGATGTGGGATCTCACAGTTTACTCCCCTTCGAGGTCCAGTATCCTTGCTAGCACTCGTTCCCTTCTCCACTCGATGTGGGATCTCATAATCCACCCCTCTTCAGGACCCAACGTCTTTGCTGGCACAACGCCTAATGTCTGGCTCTGATACCATTTGTAACAGCCTAAACCCACCGCTAGCCGATATTGTCCTCTTTGGACTTTCCCTTTTGGGCGTCCCCTCAAGGTTTTTGAAATGCGTCGGCTAGGGAGAGGTTTCCACACCTTTATAAAAAATGCTTCATTCCCATTCCCCTCCCCATCCGACGTGAGATCTCAATTAGAGATTTATACAATAGTTTTTAAAGTTAAAAGGACTCCATTCTGCAGCTCACACCAAATGTTAACGTATAAAATTAAAAGTACCATAAAATGTTGAATATTTGTTTTTTACGAAGAGATGAAGAAACAAGAACAATCACAAAAACCAAACCCGACCCTCTTATGATATGCCTACTCAGTTCAGAAACAAGAGTTTGTAAGGAGTGTGCGTGTACCTGATGGAGAAGCAGGCGGGCAGATGCAAAATGGAAAAATCATAGTGATGAGGGAAGAACAGTATCTGAATGAATATGGAATCTTTACGAGCGCCTGCAAGTAGAAAAATGGATAGAGAAATGGCAGAAAAATGTGAGCAATCATATCAATCTCTTCTGTCTCAGTAACAATGCCAATGAACACTTCAATTATTTTTCTTTTCAAATTTGTACCTCAAAAAGATGACCCAATTGGCTGGTTCCTTCTCTAGCAAAAGCTGCATTGTTTTTCTTTGAGTGGCTCCTCACGAAAGCTTGTTAAATACTTAAGCTTCCAACAGATAGTAGGTAGTACCTTCCTTCACATGACCCTCCCTTCACATGACCCACAATAAAAGTGAAAGGGTCCGAAAGTTTCATTGTCGTCATTGTTATTGTGAGATCCCACATCAGTTGGAGAGTAAAACGAAACATTCTTTATAAGGGTATGGAAACCTCTTGCTAGCACACGCGCTTTTAAAATCTTAAGGGAAAGCCTGAAAGGGAAAGTTCAAAGAGGACAATATCTAATAGCGGTGGACTTGGGCAATCAGAGCCAGACACGGGCGATGTGCCAGCGAAGAGGCTAAGCCCCGAAAGGGGAGTGGACACGAGGCGGTGTGCCAGCAAAGACACTGGGCCCTGAAGGGGGTGGATTGGGGGGAGGGTCCCACATTGATTGGAGAAGGGAATGAGTGGCCCTAAAGGGGGTGGATTATGAGATCCCATGTCGGTTGGGGAGGAGAACGAAACATTCTTTATAAGGGTATGGAAACCTCTCCCAAGCAAACGCGTTTTAAAAAACCTTGAGGGGAAACTAGAAAGAAAAAACCCAAATAAGACTCTATTAGCGGTGGGCTGAACTTCTGTCTTTTTGAAACTATGTAAAATTATTATTTTAGCAACTAGGCTCAATAATAATATACGAAGAAGAGATAGAAATACCTGTCTTGATTGAGAAGCAGGCAGATTTGCTTTTAGCAAACCAGGGCCCTCACGTCAATCCACCAGCTCAAATAACGTAATGATGATGCATGCATGACCCAACAATGCAACATCCTGCGAGTAATATGTGACAGTGCTGGGTGCCCATTTTGCTGTCATATATATAGAAATCTAATCATATGAGTTATCATTACAACCTGTAAGTGTATTGTCACCAACCTGAAAGAGGAAAAAAGAGTGATGGAGGAAAGTAAAGCGACGAAGCAACAGGCAAAGAAAAATTTATGGAAATCAGAAGAAGATTTGATCCTCAGAAACTATGTGGAAACTCATGGTGAAGGGAATTGGGCAACTGTCTCCCAGGAATCAGGTAAAAGAAAAATTACCTCAAAACTATCTATTATCGATCGAGATCAAATACGCACACAGACATTTCTACATCGGCTCTTATTCATCTTTCACATAACTCTAACACAGACAGTGAGACAAAGATGTCCGGTTTTTTTTTTTTTTTTTTTTTTTCCATTTATGTGGTGCATGTGTGTATGTGTTCCTAACCTGGTCTCTCAGGTTTGATGCGAGGTGGGAAAAGCTGCAGACTAAGATGGAAGAATTACCTCCGTCCCAATATAAAGCGCGGGGGCATGTCCAAAGAGGAAGAGGATCTAATTATCCGTATGCATAAACTTTTAGGCAACAGGTCGGTTTGTATCGAATTAATCTCCGAAGCTTAATCAATACTTATAGTAAAAAGAGTAAACTGACTGAATGTTTGGATATTTTGATGGTTAAACTTCTTCGATCAGATGGTCACTGATTGCTGGTCGGCTTCCTGGTCGAACTGATAATGAGGTTAAGAACTACTGGAATACCCATTTGAACAAGAATGGCCTGCAAGATAAAAGAAAAGTTAATGAATCAAGCAGCTGCAAGAAAAAGGATGAGGACGACGGGAATAATAAGAAGCAGAAGAAAGTTATCAACCAGACTAGCTATCCTCAACCGCAAATGTGCAGTGACAATTGGGCAAAGCAGGCACATGATATACAGAGAAGGAACCAGGAAGAGAACAGAGAAGTTACAGATCTTTGGAATATGGATGACATAACAAGTTCTCATTACAATATAAACTGTCCAATGGTACCTGCAAATAACGCGACTTTTAACTTCGACGATGAGCCTTACTTTAACCACCTTGATCCCTTCTTCCTGATTGAAGCATTTGGATGCAGTAGTGTTGATGCATCACTAGAGAACATGTGACTTGTAATTCTTTAGGTTTTGAGAAACCCCATGTTCAGGTAGGCTTTTATTGTCAAAATCCTTATTCTTTTTCACCCAGTAAGATGGCAAATTGTGCCATTGGACTACCAGTGCTTGTTAATCAAGAAGAAATGGAATGAATATCACTACAAGACTTCATCTTGTTGAACGCAATATGTCCCATCATCCAGTGGTAATGAGGATGGGGTACCAGGAGGGATGTTAGCAGCAACATTCTCCCCTGCACACGCACAATAAAGCTTCTGCATCCCTGATGGCAGCGTCAAGGTCAATGTGACCATTCAACTCATTGATAAACTTCAAGAGCGTGTCGAAGTCCATCTGCTCCTCCATTATTTTGTTATGGTAGCGCTTCAAGATCACAACACAAATGTATAGATGCAGGTGCTCAGACAGATAATGAGTCCACAACACCTCCCATAGATGCATAACCTTTCCGTATTCGAATTCTCTGTACGTGAATGAAGAAATCAGCCAAGTAATTAATAGAAAGAACACGTGAGAAACTAATTCACTATAAAAAATGTGCTTTGGCATAAAACGACATACATGACGATTAAAATGATAATAAACATCAGCATATAGGAGAACTCAAAAGAAATTTCAGATGTTTAAAATTGGCCTACCATACAAAGCGGTGGCACAAAGTGGGGGTGGCTTGGCCCTTCTATAGGAGGGAAGCCAGCTTAATTACAAGTAGAGAGCTACCCCTAATTATCAATTGTAAATGTTAATTCTCAAATAACTAACAACATAGTAATCCCACGGCAAATAAGTAACCTAAGTTGTGTATACAAAAGGATATAGTTGCAGCATGCATTCTTCAATAGCCCGCAGGAGCCCATCAGGAGCATGATATTCAGTTAAATTTGATACATTGAATGTCTTTGAGATGCAATGTTCATTGGTAGTTTAATCAAGTAAGAATTAGGCCTCAACCATTTCCATTCTATGAATTGCCTATAGAATGTTTCCAACCGATGGATACATTCAAGTACTTTTAACTAAGGTCTAGAGATCAATCTCTTATTACAAGTGTCATTCTGCTCTTCGGGCAAATATTGTCAAATTCCTCAAATGAAGATATAGAGAATAGGGAAGAAGTTTTTGTCCCAAAATGTAGCCAAACTTGGTTTCCCAAGTACTAGTGGGACAATCTTCTAACTACACTATTCTGTTAGGGATCACGGATCTCCAGAATGGTATGATATTGTCCACTTTGAGCATAAGCTCTCATGGCTTTGCTTGGGCTTCCCCAAAAGGCCTCACTCCAATGAAGATAGTATTCTTTGATTATAAATCCATGATCATTCCTTAAACTAGCCGATGTGGGACTTTCATCCAACATATTCAATCACAACTATTACCTTGCCCTATAGCCATGTAAATGATAACTATAATCTTGGCTATTATGAGTTTCTTCGATGTCAAATTTCCTAGGGCATCTGACTAGTATACCTACACATCCATCTCAAGAACATCACATATAATTTGTTGTTTTCCAGATGGTGATAATTTGTTGCTGGAGTATGGCGACGGATAGACCTCACTTCAGTGATTGACACTGCTCTAATGGCGTATAGATTTCTATCTACATTTAAGAAATGCACAGACAAGAAATTCATAGAAAGAAGAGAATGGAAACTACCTCTCTCCGATAATTTCGCATTTGAGTTTTGTCCTTCGTAAGGAATCCATGTCTACAATCAAAAACAACAACACCGATTTCGCGTCAACACAAGAAACATCTCCAGTGATGCATGAATCTCAAAATACAGATTTCTCATTCCAAATAAACAAGAAATCCTGATTAATGGTGCTTACAATGAACAGAGACGATTCTCGCTTGATCAACCTCAATCTTCCACGAATCCTTTCAGACGCAAACTGCGTAGGCTGAATCGTTACATTTTCTTTCGAATAAACAATCTCAGCACCTTCCGGTTGCCTCGATGAGCTTCCTCGACCGCTATCGGTGCGCATCATGCCTGCAGAACTCTAAACAAAATGAAAAACAGAAATAAGATGATTTGGAAGATTTTCTAGTATAATGAGTACTTCATCTTCGGTTGCGCATGGTTTCTCCGCCCTTTCCCGCGCACACTATCTCACTCTCTCCTACACAACCCTCGCAGTTACAATGTGATTAACATCTCAAAATCGTTGAAATGAACAAAAAAAATTATAGTTCTACAATTTTTGAACATCTGTTCCCACTCATACTTTTCTTATTTCAATCCCAAGATGATACTTAGTGGCCCAATGAACTTCGTATCGTGATCACGTTCGGCCGTTGATGGATCGAATCTTCTTGTTCTTACATCATCGCCATTAGTTCTTCTATTTTCAATCAACTTTCTCGTTGGATTCGATGGTTCAATTCTTCACTTCGAAGATAGTAATGGAGAGGACAATTTTGGTCAAACATTCTCATTTGATTAGGAAATGGGAAGAACAAAACATGTTTGCCATGAGTGGAGCATGCGCATGCTCTCTCATAATAACTATTATGACATTGATTTTCGACCGAGTTGAACTAAATAAAAGTAAATTATACACGAAAGTAAGACGGTTCTTAATCTAAAACGAATCGAAACGAGAGCAAAAAAGAAAAAAGTTATCAGGATTGAAGTTTCGAGTTAATTATCTCTTTAAATTGGAGCTGAACGTTGATTAAACAGACAAGGTTTAGGGTACGAGAGAATGTATAATAGCTCAAACTCACCGTTAATAGATATTGTCAGCTTTGATCCATTACGCATCATTGTCAACCTCACGGTTTAAAAATGTGTCTGTTAGGGAGAGGTTTCCACATCTTTATAAGAAATGCTTCGTCCCCTTCCCCAGCGAACGTGAGATCTCACATTTCACCCCTGGAGGGCAGTGTCCTTGCTATCTGACTCTGATTCCATTTAACATATGTTACGTATCGCCACAAGACTCACGATTTTAAAACGCGTCTGTTAGGGAGAGGTTTCCACGTGCTTGTAAGAAATGCTCTATTCCCCTCTCCAACCAATGTGGGATCTCACATTTCACCTCCCGGGGGCAGTGTCCTTGTAGATGGACTCTGATTCCAATTAACATCTGTTACGTATCGCCACAAGACTCATGATTTTAAAACGCGTCTATTAGGGAGAGGTTTCTACGTGCTTGTAAGAAGTGCTCTATTCCTCTCTCCAGCCAATGTGAGATCTCACATTTCACCCCCCGAGGGGCAATGTCCTTGGAGACTGGCTCTGATTCCATTTAACATCAGTTACGTATCGCCACAAGACTCACGATTTTAAAACGCGTCTGTAAGGGAGAGATTTCCACGTGCTTGTAAGAAATGCTCTATTCCCCTCTCCAATTGACGTGGGATCTCACATTTCACCCCTGGGAGGCAGTGTCCTTGTTGACTGGCTCTAATTCCATTTAACATCTGTTACGTATTGCCACAAGACTCACGATTTTAAAACACGTCTGTTCGAGAGAGGTTTCCACGTGTTTGTAAGAAATGTTCTATTCCCTTCTCCAACCAATGTGGGATCTCACATTTCACCCCCTGGGAGGCAGTGTCCTTAGTGACGGGATCTGATTCCATTTAACATATGTACGTATCACCACAAGACTCACGATTTTAAAACGCGTCTGCTAGGGAGAGGTTTTCACATCTTTATAAGAAATGTTTCGTTCCCCTCTCCAGCAAACGTGAGATCTCATATTTCACCCCCTTGGGGTAGTGTCCTTGCTTGCCCGGCTCTAATTCCATTTAACATCTGTTACGTATCGCCACAAGACTCATGATTTTAAAATGCGTCTGTTAGGGAGAGGTGTTCACGTGCTTGTAAGAAATGCTTTATTCCCCTCTCCAACCGATGTGGGATCTCACCGAATGTGTCTCGATCGTGGCATGCAAAAGTTATCGACTCAAATCATGAAAAGGGTATTTTTGTAATTTCGATAAAAAAGAAAAGAAATAAAAGGTACATGGAATGATAGGGCAAACCCTAGGACAATGTCTCCTTAGTGCATGGCCAAAGGTTGGCCTTGTCTTTATAGCATGGGCCTTCATCTCCATACCCTTTCATTTCTTTTTTCTTTCTTTACCATGAAGTTGTCTTCTTCAAGGGCAACATTTCAATCTTTTTACAAGGCTACAATATAGGGGACAACCCAAAACACGATAAACCAGACTTGGTCGGTTCGGTCAACTTTCGTCACCATAACGTTTCAAAATATTGATCAGAACTCAGTTTTTCGAGCTAGGGTTTCACATTGTCCGGTCATTAATTCAATACTATATGGTTTTTCCTTCTTAATTTCTGCTCTAGTACTATTTCTCGTATATATTGAATGAGTCTAACACGAGAAATTAGGTTTAAATTTCTAATGATTCTAGCTTGAGTTCTCGACTGATTCAGCTTAAGTCTGATATACTTGGACCCTTTTCAACCATTTTCAACACTTCGTGTGATATCCCACATTGGTTGGGGAGGAGAACGAAACACCCTTTATAAGGGTGTGAAAACCTTTCTCTAGTAGACGCGTTTTAAAGCCTTGAGGGGAAGCCCGAAAGGGAAAGTCCAAAGAAGACAATATCTACTAGTGGTGGGTTTGGGCTTGGGCTTGGGCGGTAACACTTCGTGAGACATTTTTATACTATTGGAAGCATTTAAGGTTAGTATGACTACTTTTTAGCTAATTTAAATTATTTAGAACAAGAATCAAGCCGTGAGGAGTCTTCTAGACGTTTTAGTTTCATTTTGATATCAAATTTGATCAAATTTTCATCGACGTTACTAATAAGAATCAAAAGTGACGATGATTTGTTTAAAGAATATAATTGAAGAGCATGGGTCAATTAAATAACTCTATTTAGTATATAGTTTAGTGGAAAATAAAAACTTTGCAAAAATTTCAAAAGTGTGACAAAATTAAAACCATACTTTATATGATTATTTTTATACCTAATTATTGGATATAATATAAAGTTAAATTTGTGACCCATTTCATTTATATTTGTCGGTAAATTTGAAGGAAAAAATGTTCCAAAGAGATAAGCTCTTTAAATCATTGCAATAAAAACACATTAAATGATGGGCTCTAAGCTCTTTTTCTTTTTCTTTTAATTATGAATTTAAATATATGTCGAAAAATTTTCAAAATTTTTATTAGGTTAGTTTTAACGATAACAATCGGTTCTGTTCAAAATAAAGTTTGATTAAGGCACACGATCGATGATTGAATAAATTATTCCAAACCCAGAAATTTAAACAGAATTCTAACTTTAGAGTCGTTTAAAAAAACGTACATAATGAGTTTCGTTTGAACTAAAAAACCCTATTGAGTAAGGATCGGGGATGAATAAATTGAAGAATAATATTCCTAAATGTTGTGCAAAATTAAGTTTGATTAATGCACGAGATCGAAGATTGAATAAATCTTCCAAACTCAGAAATTTGAACAAAAATCTAACTTTTGAGTCGTTTTATTAAAAACCGTGAATAATCGGGGTCGTACTAAATATATGTTTATATAAGTGTAAGAAATTGAACTAAAAAACCCTATTGAGTAAGGGTCGGGAACGACAACACCTCGATGCGCTGTACCATCGTCATCTGTAACCCTAATTTAACCAAAACATAAAACCGAAAATATCGAAATTATATATATATATATATATATATATATATATATATATATATATATATATATATATATATATATATATATATATATATATATATATATAAAAAGTGCATAAATGAGGGAATGAAAAGAGATGGTGGGAAGGCAAAGGGGTCCCAAAGCCTGCAAGCTTGAGAACCAAAAAGAAACTCTACTTTGTGTGTTTTGAAACATGGAGGGATCCTCATTTCCACTCTCTTTTTGGGTACTTATAAATGGAGAAATTTAGCAACGGAATTAAGAACGAGAGTGATTAAGAGCGATGTTGGTTCAGTTTGATTTGAAGACCGAGCGAGCGGTATTTTGTAAGGAAATTAAGAAGGAAGTTAAAGATTTATAGAGAGTAATTACGAGCGATGTTGGTGCAGTTCAATCTGAAGTCCGAGTTTTGTTTTATTTGAAAATTCTGCCTCGGATTGAGCCGCGCCAATATCACTTCGTTCTTTCGGTTTGAGTCTTTTCTTTGTTTTGGTTTGTAGGGTTTTTATCGTTTGATCTTTTTTCAATCGTGCGTGCATGTTTCAATATACGTAAGGTTGCATCATTTTTAAGTTAAAATGTTCTACCTCTCCCCCTAACTAAACTCTCATGTTCAAAGACAAAACGATAATTTATGATGATTTAACAATTTAGTTATCTTAATAGTAAAGACGGACATTTAATTTACATTCATGAAAGTTTAGAGGTAAAAAATGATTTTTAATTAATTTTGGTTCTCTATGTTGCGTGGCCGATCTTGACGTTAATATTTTTGCAAAGAGAAGCGTGGCTTTCAGGTTATGATCTCTGACATTGATATTTTTGCAGAGAGAAGCGTGGCTTTCGGGTTGTGACACAAGGCACTTGGGGAGAGTAAAATCATTTGAAGGGTTGAAACCCTTGCCCGATAATGATAGAAAAATAAAAATTTTATTTTAACCAAGCATAGATAGAGATATCCATGTCGGGTTGGAATCGGGGACAATAATGGAAAATGTAGTCTCGTCTCCAGTCCCGTTTAGCTAGGAGAGAAACCTCTTTTCACTCCCTCCTTCATTCTCTATTTAAATAAGGATTTTTCACTCGATAAATAAACGAACATCTTATTAGAAAAGATTTATATAAAATATACAACTCGACCCAAATAATTGAATTCTCCAAATTCTAGTAAGAGCTATATCAAAATTCAACTTTATTTTTCTTATATCTATCAATATCAGTTAACGGTCAACTCGAGCTCACCTTGCCTATTCTCACTAAACAATCGTGTACTTGTGACATTTGATTGTTTTAGTACCGTAAAGGATATTAAATTCGAAGTAAATGATACCATGACTTGAACGTATTCTCTCTAAGTAAAGTTGTTTGAACGAACGTTAAATACGAAAAGTAACGACGCAATGGATAATATCAGAAATTGCAGATGCTAGCCAGCAATATAAACGTACACAACAATCACAAACACAATGGCCAATAATTCCAAACTCAGAGCAACTGACATTCTTGAGGTACCACAAGGCTGCAAATGAAGATCTTAAGATTGCATCTATGACAGCACAGAACAACAAAAAAGAGAGCCATACATAGAAATTCAAATGTTCCAAATTCATGGTCAGAAGAAGAAGAAGCTTTTCGTGTACCTTTCCTCTTCCGTCCGTTGCTCTCTCTGGCTCTGAGGAGTTACAGCCTACCGTTCATCGACGACGATGAACGATTCCGACGTTCATAGGAGAGGTTCTAATGTTTCTTGACTGAGTGTATGTTAGCTGGTGCAGTCCATCTGATTTCTTCTTTCGTCGACCTTGCTGAGACAAGCGCGAATGATAGGCTAAGATGGCGAGGTCGTTAAGGTCCTGTAACGGAATGAGAAACTTGACAACTTCATCCATGGTGGGACGAGATTTTGGATCCCTACTGATGCAGTGAGAAGCTAGTTTAGAGATTTTCTGAACCCCCTGGATGGAGTAGTTGAGCTCCAAGCGAGGGTCCACTATGTGGTAAAGCTTCCTTTTGTCTTCTAAATATGGCCTAGCCCATGACACTAGATTCTGCTCACCACTGGGACGTTTCTTGTCCATCGACCTCCTCCCAGTTAAAATCTCGAGTAGGACGACGCCAAAGCTATAGACATCACTCTTTGACGTCAAATGTCCTAAAAATGGTCAGGAGCCAAAGAAATACAGATTGTTAAATACCAATCCTTCCCGTATAAGTTCAATTATGTGCAGAATCAAAACACTCAAAAGTATAATGTAGGTGTAACGACCTAGATCCACTGCTAGCAGATATTATCTTCTTTGGGCTTTCCCTTTCGGGCTTTCCCTCCAGGCTTTAAAACGCATCTACTAGGGGAATGTTTCCACACCCTTATAAAGGGTGGTTTGTTCTCCTCCCCAACCAATGTGGAACATCACAATCCACCCCCCTTTAGGGTCCAGCGTCCTTACTGGCACATCGTCTCGTGTCTACCCCAATATGGGACATCACAATAGGAGTATGTTTATATTGTTTTCATGAGTTTGCATGCACCTCGACTATTCTAATGAGACAGTCGTCTCACTCTACTATATTTGGTTGTCAAGTTAACTCATAAAATGTTAAATCCGAGGTAGGTAGGTACATACCTTAACCCATTTGATAACCATTTGGTTTCTGAAAATGGTGTTATTTTGCTCATCTTTTTCGCAAAAACATTTTAATTCTTAGCCAAATTTCAAAAACAAAAACAATTTTTTTTAGTTTTCAAAGTTTGGCTTCGTTTTTAAAAACATTTACAAACTAGATAACAAAACGAAGAAAAGTCATAGGTGTAGCCAAAAACGAAAAATCAAATGGTTATTAAACATGGCATTTAATTTTTAATTAGATTTCCTCACCAGTCATTAGATATTCTGGTGCAGCATAGCCATATGTTCCAACTACTCTAGTGGAAACGTGTGTTTTGTCTCCCTGAGGCCCAGCCTTTGCCAAGCCAAAATCCGAAAGCTTTGCATTGTACTCCTACAAGAGTTCATCATAAGATGTATTAAGCAACTAATCGAAAAAATTTAACTTGAAACGGTTAAAATTACTTTTATCGTGTTCAAAATCACTTCCAAACATGTATTTAATCATTCAAAATAATATTACAAAATTGCTTCGAAACATGCCAATAAATCACATACCGTATCAAGCAATATGTTTGATGTCTTGAAATCTCTATATATAACAGGTTCTGGACCATTGTGGAGGAAGGCCAAGCCTTTGGCCGCAGCAAGTGCAATTTTAATCCTGTTTGACCATGGAAGAGGTATAGTCCCTTCAAAAAAACATTTGAACACTATCAGAAATTTCGCTATGAACAAACATAGTATCACGACATTCTACACGATCCAATCATGCAACTATGTAAATAATCTCTGCATATATTTAACTATAAGTGTTTATTACTATTCAAAATGTAGTAATAGTACCATAAACCATCCCTTCTTTATGGGCAAAGGCTATGTTTTAGAGCTCTTTTCGCATAGCTATAAGCACTTTGACTCAAAGCCATTGTGCCTGAAAGTGATTTATAAGTACTTTTCGAAAAAGTCAAAGGCACTCATAAGCGTATTTTGAGAAGAGATCTAGAGGTCGTTTTAAACACCTTTAGAGCATAGAACTAAATATCAAAGATATTTATCGGTAAGCATTTATTTTAGTGAAGTGCTTGTATTTTTCCTAAAATCACTTATATTGAAGGGCCTGTGAAACATAAAACGAGTATGAAATTTTGCTAACTAACAACTAAAAGCAGCAACAAATGCAGAACCACAAAATTACTCGCCTCTTTATGTAAAATACATAATTACCCACAATTACTCCCTCGTGTCAAATATCTTAGTTTCTCGTGGCTAGTGTTTTTTAAAGCTGAAAGCGCACACAAGTGTTGAGGCCTGCGCCTCAAGTGTGTTTCATCAACGGAGCCTCGACTTTTAAATCAAGGTACAGGGTTGTGCCTGGCACAGCTCTGGTTGTAACAGCCCAAGCCCACCACTAGCAAATATTGTCCTCTTTGGGCTTTCCCTTTCGGGCTTTCTCTTTCCGGCATCCCCTCAAGGTTTTTAAAATACGTCTGCTAGGGAGAGGTTTCCACACCCTTATAAAGAGTGTTTCGTTCTCCTCCCCAACCGATGTGGGATCTCACAATCCACCCCCCTTCGTGGCCCAGCGTCCTCGCTGGCACTCATTGCTTTCTCCAATCGATGTGGGACCCCCACCAAATCCACCCTCTTTCGGGGCCCAGCGTCCTTGCTGGCACATCACCTCATGTCCACCCCTCTTCAGGGCTCAGCCTCCTTGCTAGCACATCGCCTGGTGTCTGGCTCTTATACTATTTATAAGAGTCCAATCCCACCGCTAGCAGATATTGTCCTCTTTAGGCATTCCCCTTTCGAGCTTCCCCTCAAAGTTTTTAAAACGCATCTGCTCCTTATAAAGGGTGTTTTGTTCTCCTCCCTGACCGACGTGGGATCTCATACCGGTGATGGATTCCCATCCTACTCTAATCACGATAACAGAAGAAAAACTAAAAAAACAAAATAAGGATGACAAAGTTGAAATGGTAGCTAAATTCCACAATCTTCTCACAAAAGCAATAAATTTGGTAAGATTGTGATTGCTCTCCTACAAAACGAAAAAGCCGCTAAAGAAGAATGAACAGGAGAAAAGATGAAATGAAGATAAAAGTTTTTTGCAATTTCTCAAAAAAAGTAATTTAGTAAAATATTGTTATTGTTCCAATAGAAAGGTGCAGACAACATCTTCATATGTCATAATTATAAGCTTAAAAGTAGAATGGCTGGCCTGTAAAAAGCAGTGATGCTAGAGGACAAAAGAAAGAAAAAAGGCTAAGCAAGAGGATCCCACTTACTTCTGAAAAGATGGTTTTCAAGACTACCACGCGTCATGAACTCATATACAAGAAGCCTTTGATCATCTTCAATACAGTATCCAATAAGCTTAACAAGATTGGGATGGTGAAGCTGTCCAAGGAAGCTAACCTCAGCCTGCAATGCATTAAGGGAGATTTCAGCTATTAAATACCAATCCATCTACATATTCATTACTAACACTAACAAATCCTCAACTAATCAAACTTTCCCATTTTTATCTTCAAACTATCTCTAATCCCTGCCATCAAATCCTCCTCTCTTTTTTTTCCTTTCTTTTTATTTACGAGTGTCCAAGCAAACTTACATGTACCACGACTGTTCTTACCGAACAACCACCTTGTTAGGAATCACGAACCTCCACAATGGTATGATATTGTCCATTTTGAGCATAAGCTTTCATGGCTTTGCCCAAAAGGCCTCATACTAATGGAGATGCATTCCTTACTTATAAACCTTGCCATCAAATCCTCTTCTCTTTTTTTCCTTTTTTTTTTTTTTTTTCTCAGTATCCAAGTCAACTTGCATGCACCACGACTGTTCTTACCACAACCACCTTGTTAGGAATCACAGACCTCCACAATGGTATGATATTGTTCACTTTGAGCATAAGCTCTCATAGCTTTGCTTTTGGTTTCCCCAACAGGCCTCATACCAATGGAGATGTATTCCTTACTTATAAACTCATGATCATCTCCTCCCAACAATCCTCAACACACCTGACCGTACTATATTTGATTGCCAAGGTAACTCATAGGATGCTAAATCATAGACGGAAAGCCATCATGACTCAAACTCATTCCATTTAAGCAGTTTATTATTTAAATGGCCCTCATTGATTAAAGGGTCAACCTATGGTGGCTCCTTTCTTAATCTTTTCAATGCAATATTTCCTAGTAATCAAATGTGATTAAAGTAGTAAGAACTAAAGTTAAATCATACAAAATGCCTTTAATGCTAAAGTTTATTTTAATTAGATCACAATCATCTCTTTATTTCCTCATCATTTCAAAAGCTTGATTTTAATACTTAGCTTTTAAGCCGTCTAAAACAAACCCATCGTTGGTTCTCCATTCAAATAAAAGTGAGGCTAAGGATTTGAGAGAGTAAAGAAAAGAGAACCGTCGGTGGCAAATATTTTATCTACTCTCTCTCACAATCAACCGACAATAAATATGGCTATGGCTTAAAAAGCAAGAAGAATGATCACAATTAATTCTAAAGTGTCATCAAAAGGAAAAGATGATAATGGCACTGTGAACGAATGTCGACATTATGAGAGAAATCTTAAAACGATAAGGTATGATAAAAATCCATATAGTTCAGAGCATTCTATATGATTTAACCTAAAATCAAAATTTCTAATGTAATCGAAAGAAGATTTAGAGAAAAATAACATCAAAATTCATAGAGAAAAGTTGAAATTCGAACCTCCCATTCTCTGTGGCCTTGAAGACCATCCGGCTTCAAGCTTTTCACAGCGACAGTGATTCCTGATCCAGGTTTGGCCGGCGCTGTGCCATTCTCTTCGATCCATCCTTTGAAGACGAATCCAAACCCTCCTTCTCCAAGTATGCTATCCGGCCGGAAATTTCCGGTCGCCGATCTTAGTTCCTGAAATGAAAATTTCAGTAACTGCCGCTTGTTTTTGTCCGCGGAGGACGGCGGCGGCGGAGCATTGTCGAACGATAGCCGAGCTTCGGCCGGAGGGCAGAAATCTCGGTTGCTAGCGTTTAGGTACCGCGTCTCGGTAGCTGCAACCGCCAAGAATAAGTAATTAAAATGTTATTTTGAATTTTTTTTAATATTTAAAATAACAAATTAATTATTGAAAAATAAAATAGTAAAATTATTCCATAAATCATAAATTTATTATATTTTTAATTTTTTATTAATAAACTTTAAAATAATTTCTTGAAATAATTTTTATTCGTTAATGAAACCATTCGATTGTAATACTTTACCTTATATCTTGGTTGATTAGCCAACCCGAGCTGACCCACTATTAAGAGACTGAGATTGACTCTAACAGCTTAAGCTTACCGCAAACTGATAATGTCTTGTTACGTATCACCACGTAAGGTTGTAAATAGAAAACGTGAATTAAGAGACTGAGACTGACTCTAACAGCTTGAGCCTACCGCAAACTGATATTGTTTTATTACGTATCACCGTTAAGCTCACGTAAGGTTGTAAATGGAAAACGTGAGACTAACGGTAATACAGCAACGGACTATATTACGTATCACCGTTAAGCTCACGTAAGGTTGTAAATGGAAAACGTGAGACTAACGGTAATACAGCAACGGACTAAAACAGACAATATCTAGTAGCAGTGAATTTAGTTACTACAGTAACAATTTAAATATTGCCCAAAATATTGTTCACTTTGAGCATAAGCTCTCGTAGGTTTGCTTTGGATTTCCCCAAAATGTCTGATTATAAACTCATGAACATTCCCTAAATTAGCCGATGTGGGACTTTCATCATCCAACACCTCCCCTCGAACAAAATACGCCTCCCCTTAATCGAGGTTCGACTCCTTTAGAGTCTTAGTCATTTTTTACTATGCCTTCGAGGAGAGTTGACTCATTTTCTTCTGGAGTCATTTATTCGACATTTGAGGATTTATCAATCTATTGGCACGACTAAGTTTATGACATGACTTCTGATACCATGTTAAATGAACATGACTCTCTACACTGGTATGATATTGTCTACTTTGAGCATAAGTTCTCATGGTTTTGCTTTGTGCTCCCCAAAGGCCTCATACAATACAGATAATATTCTTTGATAATAAACATAGGAACTAAATTAGCATATGTGTCACTTTCATCCATAGACAAATTCAACCAATCAAACACTCGAGGAAAAAACACAAAATTTAACATTAAAAAATAAATAAATAAACACTTAAATTCAGTCAAAACGACGACGTAAGAGCAAGAACACAGCTTCAAAGAGTTTCAGAATGTTGCAGTCATTTTCTCTCACTAAAACAGAGAGAAAAAAAAAAACCAAAAACAGAGAGAGAGAGAGAGGTAAAAAAAATCATTAAGTTCCAAAGTTTTGCAGCTTTTACTCAGAAATTCCCAGAAACAGTAAGAACAAAATTTACTGTTCTTTCACTGTTCTTCACTGTTCTTCACCAGATTTTAACAGAATTTACAGAGAAAAAAACCGTACTCTGTTTTCTGTCACCATAACAGAGCATCAAAAAAAGCTTTAAAAAAAAAATAAAAAAATCCCAAATTCAAAAACCCATTTTTGATCATGATTTAATAACCAAACCCAGATGATTAAAATAAAAAAAAATAAAAAAAAAATAGAATTTTCAGAGAGTACCTGAATCGTAAAGCAGAGTAACACGAGGAATGGAGTTGGGGGAGTGTTTGGAAGAGGGGGAAGATTTGGAGGCGTCCGAAACGGTGCGTTTAAGGACAGCCCAGCAGCCACACTTCTCGTGTTCCTCCATTGATGATGAAGTAGATATTTATGAGGTTTTTTGTTGCAGAGCTTTCATGGAGGGAGGCTATGGCGGAAGAGGAGAGAGAAAGTGAGAGGGGAATGAAAAGAAGAGAGAGAAATTTTGATGATTTTTTTTTTTTTTTTTTACCCTGTTTTTTGTTGTTGGTGATTGCAGGCATCATCATCACCATCACAATCATACAGTTCTTTGTACAAAAATAACTTTTTTGGCCACCATCTCTTTTGGGAGATGGATGGGAACTCCACTCTTTCTCTCTCTTCTTTCAACTAGTGTGAGAAAGAACCTCGAGGGGTCGTAGAAGAGAAAGAACCATCCGAGCATCATTCTTGACATGGTATCAAAGCTTCTCAAATCACAGGGCTCAACTCTGGACAGGCAGTGGAAACTATCTAGCTGGAGTATGGTAGGGGCAGAGGAAATTTCCGGTGGAACGGTGAAATGCGTAGAGATCGGAAAGAATACCAACGACGAAACAACTCTGCTCGGCCAACACTGATACTGAGAGACGAAAGGTAAAATGTTTCCTCGAGAATTAGACACATAGTTTATTACATTCAATCTAATATATTATACACGAAATTATAAAAAAATAGCAAATATTTACCTAAAATTTATTATTGGGTTAAAAATTTACTAAAATATTTGATCCCAAATTAAATTAGTGATGATCTAAAACGAGAAAGTCAAACATTGGATTGTGTGTTAGTAGTACGTCCAACCTCACATTGGTTAGAAAGGGGAATAAAACATTCTTAAAAAGTGTGTCGTGTCTAGTAAACATGTTTTATAACGGTGACAGCAGACAATATTTACTAGTAGTGGACATGTTTGAAAAACAACATTTTACTTGTCATCCAATATTTTAAATATATTTTTAATGGTATTTTTAAAATATATTATAAAAAGTCAGAGTTGATATTATAATTTTCTAAATAATATAAGATATTTTTCTAAATGATAGGAATGTCTTTTATTATTAATTCATCTAAGGTGGATAGAGCGTATATATATATATATATATAACCATTCAAACTTTACAAATTTAGGTAATAGTATCTTGATAAAAGAGCTGACGAAGGGGATGAGCCAAATAGGGAGTCTACTGGACGAGGTTCAACTAGCGAAGACTCTTGAAACAGTTGGAGTTATGAGTCCCCAAGTGAGCGTATTATGGAGAACCGTCAAGCACATCCGGCACAGATCATGGGGATCTCGTTGTTGCATAGCTCAGGTCGAAGTAACGCCCCATCAGATGTTCAACAAGCAGTTTCACGATCGAGCATGAGTGCCCGAAAGTTGTCATTGTATATTCCCGCGGGTCGGAAGACAACAGGGGAAAGAGAAGGACATTGAGTAGTGAATTCCCCATACATCTCGAGGCGTCTATCAAAAAGATACTCTGAAGGCTTCGGGATCGAGGTGTATATATATATATATATATACTAATAATCGAGATTTCTTCATTTAAGGTATCACTCATACTCAACGACGTTTAGAGTTGCAACCTCGAGCTTTGAGAAATGAACCTTCGTTTGTAGAAAAGAATATCTTCATGTGTTTCCAAATGGATTCGATACACTCGAGCCTAATCATAGTTAGGTCACTGATAACGATAAAAGGGTTAGCAACCAACTCGAAAAAATAGATTGAATTAAGTCGATGAACTCCGTTCGAGTTTCTAACCCTACATGAATAATTCAGGTAGCGTAGCATCGAATATAGCTAATAATCGAGCGGAATTCTTCTCTTTACTCGATGAAAAAGCCCTAAATAATGGACCATTGCTACAACATCATCATAGTTGAGAGCATGTAAATTCTAGTAAGGGGCTATTGGTGGATGGGACAATTGCCCTAAAAGAATGCATTTTGATTGATGTATAGTTGCTTGTTGACTATGCCATCCACCACCTTAATTCCAGAGGAATAACCGATTGAGTGGGCTATCCACACTTCCCGAACCAATTAAAAAATATATTTTTGTTAATAGAATCGATCCTAAAATAATTTGATACTGTGAATTTTAGAGTAAAAGATCACGATCGTCAGGATCATCAGGATCATCACGATACCCTGAAATAATTTAAAACAATCATCACAATCATCACAATCACCTTAAAATAATTCAACAGAGCCGGACTTTCCTCAAAACTTACATTTCTGTCATCACGATATGTTCTTAGGGTATCGTAGTTTGACGTGCATATCCCAATAGGTAACGGAGGCGTGCAAAGGTTTCCTCGAGCCAAACGGAGATTGACCCTCGAGTGCAAAGGCAGAAGGGAGTTTGACTGCAAGACCCACCTGTCGAGTAGGGACGAAAGTCGGCCTTAGTGATCCGACGGTGCCGAGTAAAAGGGTCGTCGCTCAACGGATAAAAGTTAGTCTAGGGATAACAGGCTAATCTTCCCCAAGAGATAACATACAGAAATAACATTTGTAAATGTACTAGGAGCGTTCGTGAGTCAGCTTAATTGTTTGGGTCGTGAATTCTCTTAGCCCAAACAACTCTTATTAAATAATGAACTCAACTCAACCCAATCTGGTTGGGTCGGATTGGGTTGTTCAGGTCATTTATTCAAAATTTTGTTTTTAATAAAAATTAACGTTATATTTATTTATTTTCAAATATTTAATCAAAATTTATTAATTATCCTCCAAATAATTAAAAATAATTTTGGAAAGTTGTTGGAGAATAAATAATAATTAAATAGTCATGAAATTAAATAAATAAATAAATAATAAATAAATAAATAAATATATATATTTTATAAATAACAACTCAAATTTGGGTTGGGCCTAAATCATTGTGGGCCCATTCCTTTAAGGCCCAAATCAAAAGGCATAGACCATTTAATAATATTAAAAAATGACCTAATTAAAAAAGTAATAGAATTTACTTATAATTAATTAAATCAATTTATATTTATTTCGTGACAGAGAATAACTAGCGTTTCAGATCCGTAAGGTAATAGCCATTACCAACAGCGTTTAACCAATAAAGGGACAACACGTGTCAACCACGGGGAATTTTTCAAAACCTTCTTCTTTGTTCTTCATACGACGTGTCGTCTTTATGATTGTTCGTTCTTTCAATCTCATCTTTGAGAATATGCAGACGACGATCGCACTCTTCGTAGCCATGAACGAAGATGAGCCGAAGTCTCAGAGCTTCAGATGCTAAGAATTTCTCTGTTTCCTGATTTTCCTTCCATCTGAAATCCCTAGGGTTTGAGTTTCTTGTAATTTTGTTTATAGTTGATGAAATCGGGAGGAGTTTGACCTATTTCGATCATTTTCTCTGCGTCTAACCTAATTTGTTTGTGGTAGATATTTTTGGTTGACTTGGAATTGTTGAAGATGTTTTGGTTTCGATCCGGTGGATTTGCTGCATGAATTGGACGACGGAAGGTTTGAGTGCGGATCGAGCGCTTAGAGAGTAGAGGAAGCTGAGCAGCGGCGCTGAAACATGTCTGCCATAGTGTGCGGGAAGAGATCCTTATTTGAAGACCTACCTACACCTCCCGTCTCTAAGAGAATTCGTTGTTCGTCTTCTTCGCCTGTGAGGTTTTCGCCTCCGAGGTCATCGAATCAGTCTGCTTTTCCGTTTCCTCCGACGTCGTCTTCGCAATCGGCTCATTTAGTCGATTATCTTAGCGCAATTTTTCCTGATATGGATAAGCAGGTCGGTTTGGATATGCACCTCTTTTTTTCTAATGAAAAATTATATTTCGAAATGTTTTAAGCATTCACGAACATTACGTTATCAATCATTGAAATATGAACCACTGGTGTTGTTGTTGCCTCTTGAGGACATTTCTGATGAAAAAACTTTTGCATTTTGAATTCAAGGATTGCTTGAATACGTACTGATTGCTTTGAAATTGATATTCTAGCTTCTAGAGAGAGCACTTGAAGAATGTGGTGATGATCTAGACTTGGCCATCAGAAGTTTGAACCAGCTTCATTTAGGATATAATGACAGAAATTTGGGAAGCTCTTCAAACACCTCCGATGTTGCTTTGGAAGCAAATATTCAACCTCAATCCCAAGGTTTGTATTTAATATCTATTGAACTTAATAATCATTATATTCTCGATGCTTTGAAATTTCTTTATGGGGAATATTTTCAATTGGAAGTCTGTAATTGCATGAGAGAAGATTTGAAGATGAACATTTTGAAATTCTTGACATAGTTGGAAGTGTTATACTTTCTTGATAAGCCGGTTGTTCATATGGACTATGTATTACTCATACGAAAGGGATCATAGGGATTCATTGTGTTAAATCATAACACAATAGGGATTCATTGTGTTAAATCATAACACAATAGGGATTCATAGGGATTCATTGTGTTAGATCATAACACAATAGAGATTCACTGTGTTAAATCATAACTCATACGAAAGGAATCATAGGGATTCGTTGTGTTAAATCATAACACAATAGGGATTCATAGGGATTCATTGTGTTAGATCATAACACAATAGGGATTCATTGTGTTAAATCATAACTCATACGAAAGGAATCATAGGGATTCATTATGTTAGATCATAACACAATAGGGATTCATTGTGCTAAATCATAGCACAATAGGGATTCATAGGGATTCATTGTGTTAAATCATAACACAATAGGAATTCATAGGGATTCATTGTGTTAGATCATAACACAATAGGGATTCATTGTGTTAAATCATAACTCATACGAAAGGAATCATAGGGATTCGTTGTGTTAAATCATAACACAATAGGGATTCATTGTGTTGGATCATAACACAATAGGGATTCATTGTGTTAAATCATAACTCATACGAAAGGAATCATAGGGATTCATTGTGTTAAATCATAACACAATAGGGATTCATAGGGATTCATTATGTTAGATCATAACACAATAGGGATTCATTGTGTTAAATCATAACTCATACGAAAGGAATCATAGGGATTCATTGTGTTAAATCATAACACAATAGGCTACTTAGGAGCCAGCTTTTATATCAAATTTATTTGCACAGGCCATACATAAATTGTACAAATTGAAGCTTTTCAATTCTATGCTCCATTAAGTTCAAACTTATTGAAACTGTGAACTATCTTTAAATTGTGCATTTTGTTTCTGTTTTATATTTCTCAGTACTTCTGACGTCAGTTTTATACTTCTTAATCAACTTGATCTGGATTACGAGTACTCGTTGGAACCAAATTGATGAATTACTAGTAGTGAATGGCCGTGCAAAATGAGTGATCTTGTACTTTATCATCTGAATATCCATGACACTAGGCAAGTGATGCATCAGAGAGTGCCTTAGATCGACCTTGGAGATGGCATGCAAGGCTTTCTCAATGCTGTACATTCCTTTGTTGATCTTTTAATTCCTTATTTAACGAGTAGAGAAGGTTTCTTTTTTGTGAGATACTGGCATATTCACTACATTTACGACATACTCGTTAGCTTAACCGTTTTCTTGGCTGCATATTATGTACACAACGAGACACCTTCGATATAGTCTGCTGATATTTTCTGCTCCTCAAATTGCAATCTCCAATACATTCTACATATTATTAATAACAACAGTTCGAATTGTTTCCTTTACAAGAAAAAGTGGCAACACTTTGAATTGTACTTATAACTTTCATCTTTTGACTTCGGTGCTCTTAGATCCAGTTGTTAGTAGCATCATATGTCTTATCTTTTTGTGTAAAATGAAGCAGAAACGCAAGGAGAAGCTGCAATTGCTGAGGAGGCAACAGCTTCTGAGAATCTTCCCACAAATGGGGCAGAATGGGTGGAACTCTTCGTGAGAGAAATGACAAGTGCCTCGAATATGGACGATGCACGAAGTCGTGCTTCAAGAGTTCTCGAGGTTCTGGAAAAATCCATCTGTGCCCGTGCAAATGCAGAGGCAGCAAATAATTTTCAGCAGGTTTCGAAACGTTTACAATTTCTACTAGTTTATTCGTGCCACAATTTTTTGAGGCTGTTACCCTGATTCTTATTTCATTCGTCCAATTTTAGGAAAACAAGATGCTTAGGGAACAAGTGGAAGCACTTATTCAGGAGAACACAATTCTCAAACGAGCTGTCTCGATTCAGCACGAACGTCAGAAAGAATACGAAGGCAGGAACCAGGAGTTACAACATCTTAAGGAATTAGTCGCTCAATATCAGGAACAGTTGAAAACCCTGGAGGTTGGTTCCATAAATGCTCATAGATCTTGCTTCACGACACATACTTCTTATAGTCTGATATCTCTTGCACCTTTTTATGGATTATTACTAGGTGAACAACTATGCACTTACAATGCATCTCAAGCAAGCTCAACAAAGCAGCTCCATTCCAGGGCGTTTCCACCCTGACGTTTTCTAATTAGGAACCGCCACATCGTAACTCCGGTAAACTCGACACTCCGATGACTTCTGCCCTATCGAAAACAGTAAGACGTTCATCCCGAAGGTTCCTCTTTATGTTATCTATAACGTATAAAAGGGTCTAGGCATCTACTTTTCCATCCATCAGCACAGGGATTCATTCCTTTTCTTTCTTTTTGTTATGAATTGATTCTCATGGATATTTATTTGTGTTTTCATTACCTGATTATAATTCGAAGCTGATCTGAATACAGAGAATGGAAATTTCTACTACTTTTTACATATTCTTGTCTAAATAATTTCTACTTTTCGGATGCCCAACCAACCATAGTCCCACTGATGAGTGATTTTCATAAAGCATTTGATTGATCTTTATACCATGCTTCATCAATGGGTTTTTTTGCCTCTTTAACTGTATACAGTGCAAACTTGGGATTCATGTTTGTAAAAGAAATTCTCTTCTGGAAAAAAGCTTTGCAGCGCAGCACCGTGAACTCGGCGAGCGCGGTATGGCTCGACTTTCTGTTTGCTTTAAAATTGCCAGATAAATAACTTAAATATTTAGGTTGGAAGTATAGTTTTGGCCATTGTATTTCGTGAATTATTCCTACTTCAGAGCTTAAAATTTAGGCTAGAAATACTCTTTTGATAGATAAGAATCTTATCGAAGTGTTTTTTTTTTTTTTTTTTTTTTTTTTTTTTTTTTTTTGAAGAATGGGGAAGAAAGGGAGAAAGAAAAAAAAAATTCTTTAGGCTAAATATAAAAATTATCTTTTAATTTTGTTTTCAAAAGGTATATATATATATATATTAATTTAGGTTCACAATTACACACCTTCAAGAAAATTATATGCACAAATAGTAAAAATTTCATTCGAGCATATTTTAATAAAAAATATTCATATTATTGTTTGCTAGATTAACGGTTCGATATTTGTGTTGAGTTAAGTGATCGTGACGTGAGAAGGTTAAGGTTAATGATATTGAAATAATAGGGTAGTGTAAACTAATATAGTACATCTAAAATTAAATATATTGATTTATTCCTTATTATTATGCATCGGTGACCTTATATTTTATTTTAAGTTGACTTACGTCATCATTTGTTAGTCTAATCAATTTGTCACATCAATGTTAGTTGATGACAGTAAAGTCGGCTTTATATTATACTAAAAAAAGTATTAAAATTGATAAATTAAAACATTTTAGTGACAAATTGCACTAAATAATCACTATTTACAACTTTCACTAACCACTTTTGTTTTAAAAAAAATAAAAATGATGATAAATAAATAAATAAAATAAAATAAAACTTCAATGGAATTAAAAAGGAGCCCAAATATGTGTGGCCAGAGAATGAGAATGTTGTGAAAATGGGCCCATAAATTGGGGTATGAAGGTGTGGCCCATGGACTTGGATTATTAAATATTAAATTCCATCCACAGCCAAAAATAAATAAATATTAAAAAAGAAAATAAGTAAAATATATTTTTGTATTTTAAATTTAAATTTCAATTAAGGCTTTAAGACTGACTCCATTGGCTAGATCGACCAACTTGACCACGGGATCGACCAATTTAAACGAGGTAAATTTCAAAGGGTCAGCCAACTTGAACATGGGACAACCAATTCGGCAATGAAATCGACCCCAAGAGGTCGACTATCTTGACCTACTCGAACATGACCAACTTGTCCATGAGGTCGACCAACTTGGACCAACTTAGACATGAGGTAAATTTCAAACGGTCAGACAACTTGAATATGGGACAACCAACTCAACAATGAAATCGACCCCAAGAGGTCGACTACCTTGACCTACTCGAACATGAGGTCGATCCCAAAGGGTCAGCCAACTCGACCATAAACCCTAGCCAGCTCACGAACATGACATCGACCCCATTAAAGTATAGGAAATAGAAAATAAAATCTCAATCGAATAAATAAATAAATAAATAAATAAAACAAGAATAAAACGTTACTCCCAAAAACAATTCCATGAAGAAAATCCAAATGGCCGTCCACGTCAAATGATTATTATATTTGAGGTGGGCCCCACCGATAAGAATATAATCCAAAATTTTATATAAATTCAATATTTTTCCAAAATTACCGGAATTTATTTAAAATTTAATTTCTCAAATCAAATTATTATTATTATTTATAAAAAAAAAAAAACAAAAAACAAAAAAACTATCTTAAATAATTAATATTATGTCATTTAATTAATAATTAACATGTGGATTAGTAGGGAGCCGACAGAGATTAGCCGCCTCCAATTTAAAAGAAGGTGGGACCCATTGAGCAATAGGGAAAGATAAAGAGGGTACAATTCCATGTTATTGTACCTTATTTTTTCCCACATGGGCCAAAACATCATCAATTAAACAATTAAATCATGTTTCCACAAATATTGATTCTAACTAGTACGAGCACAGTTCATTGGTTAAGATGATGCTAGTACGAGCACAGTTCACAGTTCATTGGTTAAGTCGGAGCACAGTTCACAGTTCACAGTTCATTGGTTAGTACGAGCACAACACAGTTCATTGGTTAAGTCGGAGCACAGTTCACAGTTCATTGGTTAAGTCGGAGCACAGTTTACAGTTCACTGGTTAGTACGAGCACAACACAGTTCATTGGTTAAGTCGGAGTACAGTTCACAGTTCATTGGTTAAGTCGGAGCACAGTTTACAGTTCACTGGTTAGTACGAGCACAACACAGTTCATTGGTTAAGTCGGAGCACAGTTCACAGTTCATTGGTTAGTACGAGCACAACACAGTTCATTGGTTAAGTCGGAGCACAGTTCACAGTTCATTGGTTAGTACAAGCACAACACAATTCATTTGTATGTCTTTCCAAAGGTCTTGATGTTGTTCACGTGGTTGACTCTGCAAGTTAAAACGACTATAACCCAAACGTAGGTTTCATAAATTCAAACTTTTCAGTTACAAGTCGGGTCATCCATTCTCGAGGTAGCTGAATTTCCTCTTAAAGAGTTCACTCGATCAACCAATTAGCATAGATCTAACAATCACGATACTCGAAACCACATGTCTTGTTTATTTATTGCTTGTACCTTTATAGCTTTACATAGACAAAGTGCTTTAAAGTTGGACCCAACTATTAAGTGGGCTGTTATCAAATAAGAAACTGTTTTACAATTATTCTTCGCTTCGTCTCGATCTATATCTATTTTGTAGTAAACGAAATTAGGTTATCGATAGCTCTATAATAATTCACGAGAGATATCAAAACGATCACGAAATCGAGTGGATCATATTTCGTGTTGTTTTGCATTCAAATTTAAAAGGATTTGGATCCATGATAGCTAAAAGGAATATTTTTCATACACAAAAATGACATTAAAATAAAAGATGAGATTTGAGGATCACATGTTCCCATGTGGGCAAAAAGATGAGATTTTTCTTTTTCTTTCTTATTTTCTTTTATTTTTAATACTTTGAAAGCGTTATCTATTATGTGAGTTCCCGTATCCGTTGGAAAGAATAATGAAACATTACTTATAAGGGTGTGGAATTCTCTTCCAAATAGATGTATTTCAAAAATCGTGAGATTGACGACGATACGTAACATGCCAAAACATACAATATTTGCTAGCGGTGGGCTTGAGCTATTACAAATGGTATCAGAGCTAGATACCAAACGGTATACCAACGAGGACGCTGAGCCCCCAAGGGGGTAGAGATTCCACATCAGCTGGAGAGGAGAACAAAGCATTCCTTATAAGAGTGTGAAAACCTCCACCTAAGAGTGGAAACCTCCCCCTAACAGACGCATTTCAAAAACTGTGAATCCAATGACGATACGTAACAGGGCAAAGCGGACAATATCTTCTAGCTGTAGGCTTTGGCTATTACAAATGGTATAGAGCCAGACACAAAGCGGTGTGCTAGCAAGAACATTGAGCTCCCAAATATGGTGTATTGTGAGATCCCACATCAGTCAGAGAGGACGACCATACGTATAAAAACAAAGAGACAACAAACTTCATTAGCGTGAAGTTTACAAATTTAACCAAAAGTATACCCACAACAGTTTATACTCAAAATAGACAATATCATACCATCATTAAGATATACAGATAGTTCAGTATATAGTTTAACCAGTTAACCATTCTCGAGCTACGAAACTGAATACCTCAAAGACGTATTAAACGACATCGTAAAGGAACACGAACCGAACTCGTATTACATTTAAAATCTCTTACACACCTCCTCCTCCTCCTCCTCTCTATAAAGTGGTCCTTATGGGATAGAGTTTCTATGGCTTTTTTTTACCCATTCTTTCATCATCATCATCTTCATCCTCTCTCTCTCTCTTTGTAGAGAGAGAAGAGGAGAGAGAAGAGGAGAGAGAGAGAGAAGTGGAAGTGTTGTAAGTTCAGGTCGAAGCCATGCTTTTCCACAGCTTTCTTGAACTTTCTTCTCTCAATCATTTGCATGCAAATCTCTCTTAGAAAGTTGAAGAAAGCTGTGGGAGAAGATGGCATTTTTAGGCCTTTTCATACCCTTTCTTGGTAAGTTTGATAGCCATTTGGTTTTGTTTTGGGTTATGGGGATGGATTTGTATGTGTTCATCAATGAATCGAGATACCCATTTGCTAAAAGTGATGGAAAATTCAAGAATCTCGTCGAATTCATGAATTCATCTAGTTTTGTGGGCTGATTCGATTGGTTTTGATAACAATACAGGTCGATTTAGTTCAGTTTTCTAGTTAAATTTCTTTTTCTTGTTTGATTTTAGGGCTAAAATCAAACTGACCCGATCCGTTTTTTTATGGGTATGAGTCGATTTGATTGGTTTTGTGAGATCTCACGTCGGTTTGAGGAGGGAACGAAGTATTCTTATAAGGGTGTAGATTCGTTTTAAAACCCATTAGCCAAAATGTGATAGAAAATTCGAAAACCTTATCAAACTCATGAATTCTTCTTGTTTTGTGAGCCGATTCGATTGGTTTCGATAACAATTCAGGTCGATCTAGTTCAATTTTCTAGACAAATTTTCTTTCCTCGTTTAATTTTAAGCCTAAAATCAAACCGAGTTGATCCATTTTTTGATGGGTATGAGTCGATTTTAAGAGATCTAGAAGGGAACAAAGCATCATTTTTAGAAGGGTATGAAAATCCTCGTTTTAAAACCCATTAGCCAAAAGTGATAGGAAATTCAAAACTCTTATCAAACTCATGAATTCTTCTCGTTTTGTGAGCCGATTCGATTGATCTTGATAACAATACAGGTCGATCTAGTTCAGTTTTCTAGACAATTTTCCTTTCCTCCTTTAATTTTAAGCCTAAAATCAAACCGACCCGATCCATTCCTTATAGGTGGGAGTCAATTTGATTGGTTGTGTGAGATCTCATTGGAGAAGTAAACAAAACATTTTTTAGAAGGGTGTAGAAACCTCTCCGTAATAGACTCGTTATAGGTTTGGTCGCAATGAACCTAAACAGACAATATCTACTAACAATGGGCTTGAACTGTTGTAGGTTTGGTCGATCAAGAGCGGACCTAAACGGAACCAAATTGGAAGGTGTCTTTAAAATTTGAATGGCGAGGTTGTTCTCTTCCCTTCATTACATTACCCTATTGGTTGGTAATTGTTTGGATGCAGATTTCCATGTCCTACATTTCTGTGAAAAAGGTTAAAATTTGACCCAATTTTTACATCATTTTTTTAACCACTCTCTATCTTACTGACTTCATCTCTCTCTTGTTCAAATCAAAGCCTTAAATGCTAAAAATTAAAAAAAAAAAATAATAATAATAATAAAAAATTGTCACTGTCTCTGAAATTGCATTTATGACCTGTTTTAAATAATTCCAAGCTTTGTATATTGCACAGAGAATGTAAAATTTAAAGGCTGCAGCATTTATTTATTAACTTTTTCTTAATTTAATTTAATTTATTGAAACTAAAAGTTAAAATTATTTCAAAAATATTCTTTAATAATTCAATTCAATTTAATATTTGATTTGAATTTAATATATATATATATATATACATATATATTATATATAAAATAATTTTTCTATCACCGTAAAAATCATACTGAAGTATCAAATTGAGTATAGTTAAGCAGTAAAATATATATTCTCGGTCAATGTAGCAGTAAAAATCATATTTTAGTGTCAAATTGAGTATAGTTAAGCAGTAAAATACATATGTTCTCACGTCAACGTAGCAGTAAAAATCTTATTGAAGTGTCAAATTGAGTATAATTAAGCGATAAAATATATATATATTCTCCGTCAGCGTAGCAGTAAAAGTCATACTGAAATGTCAAATGGAGTATAGTTAAGCGGTAAAGTATATATATTCTCTGTCAATGCAGTAGTAAAAATCATACTGAAGTGTCAAATTGAGTATAATTAAGCGGTAAAATACATATATTCTTCGTCAACGTAACAGTAAAAATCATACTGAAGTGTCAAATTGAATATAGTTAAGCGGTAAAATACATATATTCTCTATATAGTAAAAATCATACTGAGGTGTCAAATTGAGTATAATTAAGCGATAAAGTACATTATTCTCCATCAACGTAGTAGTAAAAATTATACTGAGGTGACAAATTGAGTATAGTTAAGCGGTAAAATACATATATTCTCCAACGCCAACGTAGTAGTAAAACTCATACTGAACTGTCAAATGGAGTATAATTAAGCAATAAAATATATATTTCTCCGTCGATGTAGTAGTAAAAAATCATACTGAAGTGTCAAATTGAGTATAATTAGGCGGTAAAATACATATATTTTCCATCAAGTAAAAATCAAATTGAATTGTCAAATTGAGTATAATTAAGCAATAAAATACATATATTTTCCATCAATGTAGCAGTAAAAATCATATTGAAGTGTCAAATTGAGTATAATTAAGCGGTAAAATACATATATTCTCTGTCAAGTAAAAATCATGCTAAAGTGTTAAATTGAGTATAATTAAGCGGTAAAATACATATTTTCTCGGTCTAAGTAAAAATCACAAATGAATTGTCAAATTGAGTATAATTAAGCGGTAAAATACATATATTCTTCGTCAACGTAGCAGTAAAAATCATACTAAGGTGTCAAAAAGACATATATTCTCCACATAGTAGTAAAAATCATACTTAAGTGGTAAAATACATATATTCTCTGTCAATATAGCAGTAAAAATCAAATTGAAGTGTTAAATGGAGTATAGTTAAGCGGTAAAATACATATATTCTTTGTCAATGTAATAGTAAAAATCAAATTGAAGTGTTAAATTGAGTATAGTTAAACCATAAAATACATATATTCTTTGTCAATGTAGCAGTAAAAATCATACTGAAGTGTTAAATTGAGTATAATTAAGCGGTAAAATACATATATTCTTTGTCAATGTAATTAAGCGGTAAAATACATATATTCTTTGCCAATGTGGTAAAAATCATACTGAAGTGTTAAATTGAGTGTAGTTAAGAGGTAAATTACATGTATTCTCGACCAAGAGACCAAAGATTCAAATTCTCTTATTGCAAGCATTATTGAACTATGTATGTATGGAATAATTTTCTCCGTCAACCTAGCAGTAAAAATCATATTGAAGTGTCAAATTGAGTATAGCTAAGTGGTAATTTATATATACTCTCGACTAAGAGGTCAATAATTTGAATTCTCTCGACCCAAAATTATACATAAGTGTCAAATTGAGTGTAGCTAAACAGTAATTTGCACGCACTCTCGATCCAGAGGTTTCGAGTATAAATACGTGTATATAATTTTTACCCTCGATTAGGGTTTCGAGTACAAAAATTAAATTTTTATTCTTTTTAATAATGGAAGTGGTAGGTAGAGAGACAATTTTGGAAAATAACTTTTCAAATAATTGTGTATAATTCCTAAGATGATTGAGCAATGTATGTGGGGCGAAGCGAAAGATTAAGCATGCATTCATTTTTCATCTACAAAATTGGATGGGCTTTGTTCAACTATTATGTTATGTGTTACAAGCTGATTTTATTGAGTGAATACCATTTTGAGCTTCAGAAGTGAATATTTGCAGAAATCTCGATTAAATCAGTACCATTAACTTCTTTACTCGGGAGACTATAAATACCCACAAATGATTATGTAAAAGGCAGATTGTGAATCAATCAAATTGAGATATCAAACCATTAGAAATTCGAGCATCATTTTTGTCATTTCTAATTTTGATGCAATTTTTGTGATAGATTGCATTTGAGTTATTCAATCCAGTTTGGATTCGATTGTGAAGTGACTCAATTTAGAACAATGTTCCAAATCTTGGTTCTATATATTTTATCTGAGTTAATCTAATTCTAGCCTTATCTTGATCTGCATTTTGTACGAAGAGGTGTTAATTTCTTTGATGC
This sequence comes from Cucurbita pepo subsp. pepo, assembly GCF_057944985.1. Taxonomy (NCBI): domain Eukaryota; kingdom Viridiplantae; phylum Streptophyta; class Magnoliopsida; order Cucurbitales; family Cucurbitaceae; genus Cucurbita; species Cucurbita pepo. Next base: position 11,175,486 of record NC_141804.1, on the reverse strand, counting down.
AAGGGTTCTTGTTTCAACAAAAGCTTGGATCCTAGCCTTATCTTGATCTGCATTTCGTACAGAGAGGTGTTAATTTCTTTGATTCAAGGGTTTTTGTTTCAACAAAAAGCTTGGATCGTTGGGCTAAGGATTAGAGTTGTCTCATCACACGATTTCACTGAGAACTATGAATCATTTTTTTGAATTAGCTCACCCTGTTCGTCATAAATGATTTGCTTGCGCTGTTAATGACTTAGCTCAATTTTTTTATTGCTAAATGTCACCGACGTAAATGCTAAACTATTGACCTTACTTGTTTGGATATAAAATTTTCAACGAGATCTTTCAATATCGAATATGCTTGAAATTTAAACATTTTCACTGATTAAGACGTTATATATTTGTCTGAAAAATGGTTTGATTTCTCACTTACTAGCCAATTCGAACCCAATTCAAAAGATAAAACACTTATAACAACTTCAAAACCTCGACGGTTCGATCTTGACTTACGTAATCGTTAAACGAAATGAAAGGAGACAAAATGGTATAGTAAGTTCATACCCATACGACATATGATTCGGTCCGTCAACAATCAGTCCTAACATTCAAGAACAATTCAATAGATAAGACGTTTATTATCATTTCAAAATTAGTCCATGGTTCGGTTTACCATTCACAAGCCAATTTAAACTTAATTCAGCTTATAAAAACAGTTATAGTAACCTCAAAACGTCGACGGATTGATCCGACTCCAAAAGAAGAATGAAAGAGACAAATTGGTGGAAGTTAAAAACTTTAAATCACCCATCCTTCTCTAGTACCTTTTACCCATGTGTTGAGCTGCAACAATTGCATAGTCAAGTCGCTATTAGTACTTGTAATGCCCTATGTGTCTTCATTCATCTTATGAGAAAGTTCGGAAATTTGTTGGCAAACTCTCGTTGGAAAACCCGATTCAAATTTCTAAGCTTTTGACCGAAAAAATATACCTAAACCCGTTAAATTTTGTTTGAGCTAGCGGGTATGCTCTTAATGTCATAAATAAGCATATATTTTCTCATTTGAAAGTAGAAAACAAAAAGACCCGACATGACTATACTATCCACTCGTCACTTTTAAGACGGAAGACTATTATTCCCACAAACCAACACGGGTTCTTTTAGTTTGTTTGTCTTCGCTTAAGAGGTCACTCAACACATCATTGTTATACGCTAAACACGTTTAGCTTTGAAGTTTCTAGAATTTGGCGATTGAAAACGAACGCGCACTAGCTTGTTGGTATATCATCAGGATCACTTCCATTTGAATGTGTTATCCGTTCATTCATGTACAGATATCACAATGGTTATGTATTTTAACCCGACTAAAAATAACATTTTCTTAATAAATTTGGACGGTTTGGATCAGTCCAATTAAATATAAGGGAACCCATGAACCAACCCAACTCGTTAAAATGACATTCATTTAAATCTAACCTAACTCAATCAAAATCTCAAACTGGCTCTGTTTTGGGCTTCCCTCGTCCCAATGGAGATAGTATTGATCAGGTTCCCTAAATTAGTGGTCGTGGGACTTTCATCATCCCACACCTCCCCTGAATCGAGACTCGACTTCTTTTCTTTTGGAGTCCTTTGTTCGACATTTGAGAATTTACCAATCTATCTGGGCTTCCCTCGTCCCAATGGAGATAGTATTGATCAGGTTGCCTAAATTAGTGGTCGTGGGACTTTCATCATCCCACACCTCCCCTTAATCGAGACTCGGCTTCTTTTCTTTTGGAGTCCTTTGTTCGACATTTGAGAATTTACCAATCTATCTATTGGCATGACTAAGTTTAGGGCATGACTCTATACCATGTTAGATGAACACGACTCTCCATAATAGTATGATATTGTCCACTTTGAGCATAAGCTCTCGTGTCTTTGCTTTGGGCTTCCCAAAAAGGCTTCATACAATGGAGATATTATTATTTGATTATAAACCCATGATCATTCCCTAAATTAGTCGATGTGAGACTTTCATCATCCAACACTTACAATGTCGAGAAGTGAGTTATGGATATTGTTTCTACGTTTTTTTATTACTTGATATTTTCCAATTATTTTAATTATTATATTAGGTAAGTTTTTTATTAGCCAATTTTTTTCCCACTTAAAATAAAAATAAAAATAAATAATGGATTAAATTGAAAAAGAAATTAAAACATATATTTAGCAAAATAATAATAATAATGGTAATATTAATAATTAAAAAAGACAATATTGGACCCAAAAGAAAGAGTCCAATGCGCTTCTGAATTTCGATTTCCAATTCCTTATCCCTTCTCCCTCTCGGTCCACTTCGCTCAAAGCCCAATTTCTCTCTCTCTCTCTCTCTCCCCTTCTCTCTCCTGTAAAACCCTAGATCTGAATCCATCGCCGGCTCTGCTGCTCCGTCGCCGGCCTTCCGACGCTCATTCAACACCTCCTCGTCTTCCTTCTCTCCCTCGGAATTTCGGGTAAGTTTGCTTCTCTCTTTCTCGCTTCATTTCTCGGAAGTTTCGTTCGTGAGGTTCAGGATGAATCGTGCGGTGTTTTCCTTGTTTTCTTCGCCTTCCGTTATGTAGGTGGAACTGTAATTTATATTGTTGATGCTGTTTCTCCTTTGTGTTTGTGAACATTGGGTGGTTTGGCATTGATTTTGGGTTTTGCTTGTTGTTTCGTTACGGATTCATTCGTTTGAATTCTGGAAGGCTCGGCCGATTGTATGTTTGGGAGTGATTTTATCGTTTTCTTTTTCCTTTCGATTCTATGGATTTTCCTTTGATCTGGGCTGTTTGTTGGAAATTCTGTGAAGCCCAAAGCTTGATCGAACCAAACCCTAGATCATAATTTGAATTGCCCTTTAGCCCGTGGAAGAAACTCTTAGAACCCACAAGAATAAAAATAACAGATTATCCTTTTTGACTTGGTTGAACACATCTGGGCTCCAGGTGGGCTGGTGGTGGAGTTTCGAGTGGCGCTTGATTTGAAATTATAAAAAAGAAAAAAATGGTTCTCGTTCTTATCAGCTATATATAAAGTGGCCCCGTTAGGCCTTTTTTCTTGCGAAAACTGACATGCCATCTTCAATGGGCCCCGGATCTACTTGTACGGCCCATGTAAAAATAAATCAAAGTTTCTTACAAATTGGAAAATATCCATTTTCTTCTTCTTTGAACTGAAAAAATGGCTGATTTCATTATATTAATACGAAGCCTGCCTTTGCGTCAGTATCATCGTTGTCTTTTGGCTCCTAAATTTAGTGGAGGCAATGTTTATGGATATCATTTTCTTAGTGCAACCGTGCAGACCTTTCATAATGGGGTTTATCTATTTCGTCTTAGTTTTCTTATAGAAAATTTAAAATGAGGAAATTTTGGAAAAAGGAGACGTATCCAAAGTCCAAAACAACCTTGATGAATCTATGTAGTCTGTTTTAATCTGATGCTGATTTATAAGCTTATGCTACATGCCGTACAAGTTCTTTATTTGGCTTAGACATCAACTAGAGAAATTTGTTTGAGTTTGTTTTATAGGAAACTGTTTCTTTCTAGTTCCTTTGCTCGAAATCTGTGAGACGATGTTTTGTTTTGTTATGCGTGTTGGCTTTCTAGTTGATATCGATCATTGTTGTACTTGTACGTAGCTTCATTATGCTGGTAGATGTATGATTTTTTTTTTTTCTTTAGGTGTGATATGAATCTCTGTGGAAAAGCATGAGTTCATATACATTATAATGTAATTAAGTGAAAATTTTCTTGAAAATAATTCAAGTTGAGTTCTAACTTCTTTCTGTGTATTATGTGCAAGAAAGCCTACTTTGGTTTCAATTTCTTTTCATTTATAAATCATAACCTATGGCATGTTGTTCATACATGTAAAGTTATATAACGTTTCTTTCATGTAATTTTAAGTGACCATAGGGCCAATACTTGACTGTTAACCGGGTACTTTGTAACATCTTGCAATTGACTATAAGGTCAGGCTATGTAATAACTTGTTTGTGTAATCTTGAGACTTAAAAGCTTTCATCCTTTGTTACCTCTGCTTTCCTGGCTGTTTGTTCATCCCCCGGTATTAATTCTTTCCTGTGATCTACAATTTAACTTTATACGCTGAACTGGCATATCCTTTACTATGTCTAAAGCTAGATGGTTACTCTGTAGCAGGAATTCTGTCTCCCAGTTCTAATGGATACGCCTCATGAAATGATGTTAACTCCCTATGTGGAAAAGACACCAAACTCTGATGAATATGGTGCACTGACCTCCACAGAAACGCAGCCTAGCAAAAGGAGGAAAAAGAAGTCCATTGTCTGGGAGCACTTCACCATCGAAACTGTAAGTGCTGGATGTAGAAGGGCATATTGTAAGCAATGCAAGCAGAGTTTTGCTTATAGTACAGGCTCAAAAGTAGCCGGTACCAGCCACCTTAAGCGGCATATTGCCAAGGGAATATGTGCTGCACTTCTACGCAATCAGGACAAAAGTCATTTAACACCATCTACCCCTGCTTCCAAAGGAAGTGATCCACCAAAACGACGTTATAGAAGCCCCAACTCATCAGTCATCATGTTCGATCAGGATCGTTGTTGCCATGAATTCACTCGGATGGTAATAATGCATGATTACCAACCCCACATGGTTGAAAATGCTGGATTTGTATCTTTTGTACAGAATATTCAACCACGATTTAATGTGATGGATTTCGACCATTTCCAAGGGGATTGTATTGGAACCTACCTATCAGAAAAGCAAAATGTCATCAAAGTCATTGAGAGTATTCCAGGACGTGTTTGTCTTTCACTGGACATGTGGACATCGAGTAAAACCGTTGGTTATGCTGTAATAACAGGTCATTTTGTCGATAGCGATTGGAAGTTGCACAGGCGGATTCTCAGTGTGGTTATGGAACCCTATCCTGATTCTGATACAGCCCTTTGTCATGCAGTTTCAGAATGCCTTTCTGATTGGAATTTGGAAGGTAAGCTGTTCTCTATCACCTTTAATCACCCTGTCACTGAGTCTGCACTTGGAAATTTGAGGCCCTTGCTTGCTATCAAAAACTCCCTGATCCTGAATGGCCAATTTTTGGTTAGTAATTGCATAGCACGTACATTAAGCAGTATCGCAAGAGACGTGTTAGCTGCTGGAGCAGATATCGTTAAGAAAATCCGTGATTGCGTAAAGTATGTCAAGTTGTCCGAGTCGAATGAGGCAAAGTTTCTTGAACTCAAAGAACAGCTCCAGGTCCCAACCGAGAGAAGCCTATGTCTGGACGACCTAACGCAATGGAACACAACGTATCTAATGCTGATTGCTGCATTCGAGTTGAAAGAAGTGTTTTCGTGCTTGGATAGTTCCGATCCTGATTACACCGAAGTGCCCACAAGGGACGATTGGAGGCAAGTTGAGACTCTTTGCACATGTTTGAAAGTTCTCTTTGATGCTGCAAATATTCTCAGCGTCATAAACAACCCATCCGTGATTACCTTTTTTCACGAAGTATGGAGGATTCACTTGGAGCTAGCCCGTGCACTCACTAGCGAAGATCCATTCACTTGCAGCCTCTCTCAAATGATGCAAGAAAAGATCGACAAATATTGGAAGGACTGTGGCCTGATTTTGGCTGCTGCTGTAGTTATGGATCCAAGGTTCAAGATGAAACTCGTCGAGTTTAGTTTCAATAAACTTTATGGCGAAGAAGCTCCTGCTTATATTAAGATCGTCGATGATGGGATCCGTGAACTCTTCCAGGAGTACATCACACTTCCTTTACCTCTAACGCCGACGTACGCCGACGAAGGAAATGGAGGAAGCTACATGAAGTCAGAAGGACCCCAGACTGGAAGTCTCCTGTCAGACAACGGACTCACAGATTTTGATGTCTACATTATGGAGACTTCAAGCCAACAAATGAAATCCGAACTCGATCAGTATCTCGCTGAATCTCTGCTGCCCCGTGTGCAGGACTTCGACTTATTAGGCTGGTGGAAGCAAAACAAGATGAAGTATCCAACTCTTTCATCAATGGCTCGAGATATTTTATCAATACCAGTCTGTACTCTTCCTCCTGATTCCATATTCGATATGGAGATTCAGGAGATGGATCCATATCGGAGTTCGATGCGACCAGCTACGGTCGAAGCAATTATATGTACACGGGACTGGATCCAATGTGGATTTACAGAAGTTTCTAATGCACTTGTAAAATTGGAATATTAGAGGCTAGTCCTTTCTTAGTGTCCTCGATGTATTTTTTTTAGGCTATGGAATCATATATATCCTTTAGAAGAATCTCTTAATCGCCATTAACATAGCTTCTGTACTCTAGTTTCCTCTACAGGTTGAAGAGAGAGATTGGAATCAGATCTTAGCTGCTATCTGATGCAGAATGGGTAAATTTCTTCTGCTCAATCGAATATTCTCTTGATATTCTTTCCATCACCTGTTCATTGCTGTATCAATATCTTAATAAATAGTGATCCTATCAAGGTCATGGAAAGGACTTTCATGTTATTTATGTCGTAAACTAATTTTAAACGCCCATAAATTCTTTGGAGTTCGTATCCATAAAAATGATTCTGTGTGTAGACTTCTTTAACGAGATTTAGACGGTAGACTTCTTTAATGAGATTTAGGCTCTTTGTTTGAAAATTATACGTGCATTCAAATAATTGCATGAGACTGTCCTTTGGCCCATAGGTCTTGACAGAAGATTAGAATTCTAGCTCTTAAGATTAGATTTTAGCTCTTCTAGAGTGGTATCTCACTGATGGCTCGGGCCCTCTGGAAGGGTGCCTTTTTCGCCCTCCACCTAAGCTGCGCAGGAAAGGCCCAAAGCCAAATACCCGGGACAGTGAAGCTTCATAGGGTCTTTTTGTCTAAGTGCTCACTTCATAGTGTCTTTAATCTCAGGAAACAGTGACTCTTAGCCCAAAGTCAATCCTAGGGACAGTGAAGCTTCATAGGGTCTTTCAGTCTAGGTGCTCACTTCATAGGAAGTCAATCCTAGGGACAGTGAAGCTTCATAGGGTCTTTCTGTCCAGGTGCTCACTTCATAGGATCTTTAATCTCAGGGAACAGTGACTCTTAGGGAACAGTGAAGCTTCATAGGATCTTTTTGTCCAGGTGTAGGGAACAGTGAAGCTTCATAGGGTCTTTTTGTCCAGGTGCAGGGAACAGTGAAGCTTCATAGGATTTTTTTGTCCAGGGAACAGTGAAGCTTCATAGGGTCTTTCTGTTCCGGTGCAGGGAACAGTGAAGCTTCAGAGGGTTTTTCTGTTCAGGTGTAGGTAGTCTGCATCTTCACAGACGACATGTCTATTTTGCCTTCTTCGCCTTCCACTTAAGCTGCGCAGGAAAGACCCAAACCAATCCCAGGGACTAGTGAAGCTTCATAAGGTTTTTCTGTCAAGGTGCAGGTAGTCCGCATCTTCACAGACATATCTATTTCACCGAGCCTCTCTCTGAGACCGTATTCAGATCGTCACGCCTTTCATGTGGGTCGAACATTCAAATAATTTGCACGCATGAATCGTCTTTAAAAGCCAGCTTAAAAGCTTGTTTTAGGAAAATTTGAAAAAAAAATAATTAAATTATGTGTTTTTATAATATATTTATAGACAATAAAAACGATTATTAATTAATTTATTAATATGTTTATTGTTAAACATTTTTTTTATAATTACTATTACAATATCATATAATTTATAATAAGAGTTTATAATTTAAAATATCATATTTATTAAGGTGTTTATCTTCTCAAAATAATTTAAATTAACAAAAATTTTAATATTTAAATTATAGAAGGCAAAAAAAAAAAAAAAAAAAAAAAAAACAATTTTAAAAAATAAGAGTACGAAAAGCATATTCAGCTAATTTAATAAATTGGAAAATATAAAATAAACCAAAATAAATATAAATTTAAAATTGTTAAAAAAACGAACCACAGCTCCACAGCCCCACGAATGCCCGAGCCAAATTGGGACAAGTTATGGTGGGGCCCACGCCTACAAACCTCGCCACGTGTACCCTACTGGTGCATTTTCTGACTCCGCCAGTTTTTTCTTATTCTCTCCTCTGTTTAACGCTTTAAAGACGCTATTTCAGTGAGATGCAAGGAAGAACGTGAGAGCTTCAAGGCTTGAAGCTATGGCGTCCGGTAGAACTGAGATAGGTCTCCCAGTGCTGCAGAAGGATGGAGGAGATCATGGGAGAAAAGGATCCGCCATGACTAAACGAGGAGCTTATGCAGCCATTTCTTACATGGCTTCCGCTGGTTCGTTTTTCACTTTTCTTCTCTCGATCATGTAGTTCTTCGTTGTTTTTCGTTGATTTCTGGATTTTCTTACTTTTTCTGTCGAAATTTATCTTTGCTTATGCGTTTATTATATACTGTGTGTTCTTTTGCATGAAGAATGGAAATCCGCTTGAGATTTTTGTTCTGTTGTTGTACTACTGCCACTGCTACTTGTTTGTTTCTTTTTCTCTTTTGGATGCTTCCAAATTCCTTTGGAGGAAGAAATGAAGAACAGAAAGAAAGAAATCGGCGTCTGTTTTAACCTTGTGTAGTTCGGTTTCTTAGATTGTTTGTTTGATTTTTGAAGAATATTATTGAACAAATCTTTGCTTCAGTTCATGAGAGTAATAATACAGAGTTTTGTTATTTTACCATTCTCACTGGTAAAGTTGTGAATCATGAATGATTATGTTGGGAATTGGGAAGAGGATGACTTTCAATGGGATGTACTTACCGCTAGAATGACGTTCTCCCTCTTATCACACTATGTTTTTGTCTTTTTGAATACGGGTGGACCCCATGTATTTTTTAAAAGGATGCAAGCGAGTAGTACGGAGGGATATTGTGAGATCTCACATCGGTTGGAGAGGAGAACGAAACATTTTTTATACGGGTGTGGAAACCTCTCCGTAACAGACGCGTTTTAAAAACCTTGAGGGGAAGTCTGAAAGAGGAAGCCTAATAAGGAAAGCCCAAAAGAGGACAATATTTATTAGCGGTGGGCTTAGACGGTTACAAATGGTATCAGAGTCAGACACTGGGTTGGTATCAGAGTCAGACACTGGGTTGGTATCAGAGTCAGACACTGGGTTGGTATCAGAGTCAGACACTGGGTTGTGAGATCCCACATTGGTTGGAGAGGGGAACGAAGCATTCTTTATATGGGTGTGGAAACATCTCCCTAACAGACGCGTTTTAAAAACCTTGAGGGGAAGCCTGAAAGAGGAAGCCTAATAAGGAAAGCCCAAAAGATTACAATATTATTAGCAGTGGGCTTAGACTGTTACAAATGGTATCTCCCTAACAAACGCGTAAGCGGACAATATCTGCTAACAGTGGGCTTAGACTGTTACAAATGGTATCTCCCTAACAAACGCGTAAGCGGACAATATCTGCTAACAGTGGGCTTAGACTGTTACAAATGGTATCTCCCTAACAAACGCGTTTTAAAAACCTTGAGGGGAAGCTTGAAAGGGAAAGCCTAAAGAGCACAATATCTGCTAGCGGTGGGCTTAGACTGTTACAAATGGTATCTGAGCTAGACACTGGGCGGTGTGCTAGTGAGGACGTTGGGCCTCGAAGGGGTGGATTGTGGGATCCCACATCGGTTGGAGTAGGGAACGAAGCATTCTTTATATGAGTGTGGAAACCTCTCTCTAACAGACGTGTTTTAAAAACTTTGACGGGAAGCCCGAGGGAAAGCCCAAAGAGGACAATATCTGCTAGTAGTGGGATTGAACCGTTATAAATACAAAAGATGTTGAGAAGATACGAGGATTTGAAACTACAACCTCAAGAGAAATAATACACGTCAGTTACCGCTAAGTTATACTCAGTGATGTGAACGTGTCATTTTGACAATATAAATGGAAGGAGTATCCACACTCGAGTAGTAGTACTTGAAATTTTTCGGGGTTATGAGACTTATGGTGGGGGAGAAAGGGCAAATTATTTAAGATTATCTTCATTTAGTTTGACGACTTTTAGTGGTGAAAGACTTTTAAAGTGCCTACAAAAGCCTAGGGAATAAAGTTGTGTATAATGTACTTCTAGGCTCACTATGTGCATATGATGGGACGATAGAAGAAAGTGAGTGAGCAAGTGGTGGGTCTTTAGAGAAGAAAAGAGGGAGAGAGTGCATGGTGGGTCTTGGAAGATGAAAGGAATGTTTAGTGGAATACGAATGAGATAGAATCTCTAATGTTAGTGAAATGACAAGCTTGAATAATGGTGGAGGGTGCCTACTCCACGCTTAAAAAGGTTCAAAGTTTCCAGAAAAAGGCAAGTTCCGTTCCTCTCTTTTTTACACGTCATGATTAAATTAGCTAGAAATTATTATTGTGCATAAGTTTATAACATATGCTTAGATTTTTCATGTGGGTAGTTGTTATATGTTACTAATGATTATAGGTATGATTACACGACCGTAATTTAGTTCTTAGAACGTTTAAGAATTATGAAATATTGTATTTGGAATCGTGGAGAATATCGAAAGTGTAATAGCCCAAGCCCATCGCTAGTAGATATTGTTCTCTTTGAGATTTCCCTTTCGGGCTTCCCCTCAAGGTTTTTAAAACATAGGGAGAGGTTTTCACACCCTTATAAAGAATGTTTTGTTCCGCTCTCCAGTCGATGTGGGATCTCACAATTCACACCCCTTCGGGGCCCAATGTCCTCGCTGACATTCGTTCCCCTCTCCAATTGATGTGGGATCTCACAATCCACTCCCCTTCGGGACCCAACGAGCTGACACTCGTTCCCCTCATCAGATGTGGGATCTCACAATCCACCTCTCTTCGGGACCTAGTGAGCTGGCACACGTTCCCCTCTCCAATCAATGTGGGATCTCACAAAAACGATGTTTCCAAGGATTGACTTAATAGAATTATTGTTTTTGAAAATCGTTTTTGAGTACAAGCTAGCCAAATGCAAATTCAGCTCACTCATTTGATATTGTTGGATATTGAGCAACCCCCTTAATCTTCCAAGTCTTCCTGTCATTCCCTGTTTATATCCAAGTGAAGTCTAAATTAGCTAATGGATTGATGGTTTAAGTGATCTTATTCTTTCTAGTAATTACAATTAGCTAATGGTTGATTAATGCACTTTTCAAGGGATAAGAATTGTGTTTGGGCACTGTTCTTAGAGTTGGATGTTGCGGTGTTGGAGTAACAATACCTATATGTTAAGTATAGATAAGATAATCATTGCTTGGCTTCTTTCAATGGACTAATAATTATTATCACTATGTTCTTGAGTAATTATTTTTTACTTTACTTTTTAGAGATTAATAGTTTCAACACTGGTTTTAGTGCATATTGAAATTTCTGGCTGCTTCAATTATTGACTTGATAAACTTGTTTGTATTTAGTTTTACTATGATATTGTGTTGTCGTCCCTTCTGCAGTTCTGTTGCTAATGTTCAACAAAGCAGCTCTTTCTTCTTACAACTTTCCATGTGCCAATGTCATCACTCTTTTCCAGGTAAACGATTTGTTGAATTGTCTCGATATTTGCTTTACGACGGTAGTCTGTTTATTATCTTTTATATATGTTATGAGACCAACAAAGAAAAGAAATGGCATGATAATTTGTATATACCAATGGAGGAATGAATAAAAAATGTGGAAAACGAGGCCCGGGATGTAGTGTAACATGGTAGCGCATTTGTCTTGGGTACAAAATGTCTCGCTCGTCTCTTGATGGTTCGTACCGATGAACCAATCAATGAGATAATGATGGATACCTACTTTAGGACTACTCTCTCGTCTCGGATTCCTTTGAAGAAAGGAGTACTATGGTACTTCGTGACTTGGTAGTGAGGATATCAACGTTAGACAAGCAAAATCGATTCTCACAATAACTTCCACAACTTCTCATCATTCACACCCGCTTTATCTCGTTCTAAGTTAAGCTAGCGATTAAAATGACCATTTAACTAATAAAGAGTTTAGTGTGGGTTCAAGACATGGTGGCCCTTAACTAGGATTTAATATCGTATAAGTTACCTTGGCAACCAAATGTAGTAAGGTTAGGTGGTTGTCCAATGAAATTAGACGAGTTGTGCTTAAGCTGGCCTAGACACTCACAATTTGTTCTTTTCAGATTATGTGTTCGTGCACGCTTCTTTACGTATTGCATCGCCGGAGGATTATCTCTTTTACAGTGGTTGAATCTCAAAGCATCGGTGCTGGAAAGTCGATCCTTGTACCTTATAAGACTTTGGTTCAAACACTTCCCCTCTCCATATCATATTTGCTTTACATGGTATGTATCTTATGGTATAATATATTTCATTTTGTTTATTGAAACCTTTGTAAAATCTGCTAACAAGATTTTCCCTGATAAAGCTTGTGACTATGGAATCTGTTCGTGGGATCAACGTTCCCATGTATACAACATTGAGGAGGACTACCGTCGCATTTACGATGGTTGCCGAGTACTTGTTGACCAGGCAGCGTCATTCGCTTTTTGTTGTTGGCAGGTAGGCAAGCATGTTGTATAGATTTGCCCTTCTAATTGTATTCGACTCTTTTAACAATTTTTTCCTTTCATCATTGATATCGTGCTCTATAGTGACAAATTGTAACAGCCCAAGCTCACATCGATTGGAGAGGGGAACGAGCGTTAGCGAGAACACTTGGCCCAAAAGGGGGTGGATTGTGAGATCCCACATCAGTTAGAGAGGGAAATGAAACATTCTTGATAAGGGTGTGGAAACCTCTTCCTAGTAGACGCGTTTTAAAACCGTGAGGCCGATGGCGATACGTAACGGACAATATCTGCTAGCGGTTGGGCTGTTATAAAAATTTTGACATATAAGGGTCTTACCATGATGCCTGTTTCTATCACTCTATAAGCGGAAAATAAAATGGTTCCTTCCCTTCTTTTAAATATTTTAGATGTTTTAGTTAGAATCTTTAATAAACAAGACAGTGGCATGGCTGTGAACTCAATCTTTTCTCATTCATTAGTTTTGTATATGCATATTTGCAATGCTAATTCATTCCTACTTGATAATTCCAAGGATTCATCAGTGTGGGGATGATTATACTTGGTGCAGTAGTGGCTGGAGCCAGGGATTTGTCATTTGACGCCTACTCCTATGCTGTGGTCTGCATTGCAAATATATGTACCGCTATATATCTTGCTTCTATTGCTCGTATCGGTAATAACAGTTCTGCTTTGTGCTCGCTTATCTAACGTTGACGTCGTGGCACGTTTTGTATGACCCTTTTAAGTACTTCCAGGGAAATCCAGTGGTCTAAATACCTTTGGCCTTATGTGGTGCAATGGTTAGAGGACTTCCTCTCAATGTTTTGAAGCTTTTGGATTCAACTTATCTGAACTGACCATAAAATGGTTTTCTTATATTTGTAGGAGTAGTATGTGGACCTCTTTTGCTATTCTGGATATCAATCAGGGGAGACATTGAAACGACGTTAAATTTTCGGTACCTGTCGTCCTTTGGCTTCCAGGTATCTGTTCCTATTGTGTTGCTGAATTAGTCATGCTTTAATCCAGGCTCAGTTTAAATCGACAGTTCTTAGTTTCTTGCCTTTATTCGTACTTGCAGACTGTGATGCTTCTCTCTTGTATAATGGCTTTCTTGATCAACTACTTTGTATTTCTGAACACCACTCTCAATTCAGCATTGACACAAACAGTCTGCGGTAATTTGAAGGTGAGTAGTGCTTAGTTCCTCCTACATTGGCTTATGCTATATAGAACATGAAATCTTCCTCAGACATGGTCTCTTCAAGGGCATGGCACGAGTTTTGGAGGATTCCGTTCTCACAGGAGGAAATGGTTCCTTTCCACGTGAGAGATCATGACCTCCATAAGTAGGTGACTGTCATTGTGAGATCTCACATCGATTGGAGAGAGGAACGGAACATTCCTTGTAAGAGTGTGGAAATCTCTCCCCAACAGACGTGTTTTAAAATCTTGAGAGGAAGCCCAAAAGGGAAAACCCAAAGATGACAATATCTACTAGCAGTGAGCTTGGGCTGTTACAAATAGTATCAGAGATAGACACTGAGTGGTGTGCCAACGAGGACGCTGGGCCCCCAAGGAAGGTGGATTGTGAGATCCCACATTGGTTGGAGAGGGGACCGAAACATTCCTTATAAGGGTGTGGAAACCTCTCCCTAACAGACGTGCTTAGGGGAAGCCCAGAAGAGGACAATATCTGTTAGCGGTGGTCTTGGACTGTTACAAATGATATTAGAGGCAGACATTGAGCGGTGTGCCAGTGAGGATGTTGGGCCCTCAAAGGGGGTGGATTGTGAGATCCCACATCGGTTAGAGAGGGGAACGAAACATTCCATATAAGGGTGTGTAAACCTCTCCCTAACAGACGCTTTTTAAAACCTTGAGGGGAAGCCCATAAGGGAAGCCCAGAGAGGACAATATCTACTAGTGGTGGGTTTGGGCTGTTACATCCATAGTTTGACTTTTCATTCCCCTTAAACTCTTTCTTATTCACGAGGCCCTTATTTGACCACTGGACCAAACCACGATGGTTAAGAATTATCGATATGGGAGTACTAGTTCGAAAACTCTAGCTTGGTCCAAACTATTTGTCTAGATGATATTGTAGCCTTTACTATGTGAAGACATCTAGACCAATGTTTGTTTTCCTGACTTTTGAATGCTCTACAATAGGACGTTTTCAGCATCGGGCTCGGCTGGTTTCTGTTCGGTGGCCTTCCCTTCGATTTCGTAAGCATAATCCGCCCTCTTTACCTTGAAGCTTCGATACAATTTCGTTTTGTTTTACCTTGTTAACTTGTTAGGCTTTCTTTTGGTGTTTTTTTAGTTTAATGTTCTTGGGCAGTCGCTTGGCTTTCTGGGATCTTGCTTATATGCCTATTGCAAGCTTCATGGGAAATAGGATCAAGATGGGGCTGTCCTCCATAGTAAGTTAATATTGTGCTGACTATTGCTTAACTTGTCAGCTGCCAAATTTTGATGAAATCTCTTCATGTTCTTATGAAAAGAGAGAACAAAAGGGGAAAAAATGCTGTTGAATCACATTTTTGTGCATGAAAACATCATATTTCTTATCTATCTAAGTTTCGAGTGAGTCTCTCTCTCCCTCGTGCTTTCACGAGCACACACTAAGGACCTGTTTGGAATAACTTTAGTGTAAAACGTTTCGTGGAACACTTCGAAAATCATTCCACATAATTATTCGAGTCAAGTTGTGAGCTTCTTTAAGATGTTGATTGTGAATAATTATTAAGTTGTGAGCTTCTTCAAGATGTTGATTGTGAATAATTATTCTTAGGTTTAAAAACTGTTATAGTTTCGGTACTTTCGGCTTTGATTTGTTTTGTGCTTTCAGAACTTCCATTTGAGTCCCTACACTTTTAATCTTAGTTCATTTTAGTCCTCGAAACTTTCATTCGAACCGTCTATTTTAAAATTATGATCTAAAGAAATGAGATAAAATGAAAATGAAGACCAAAATGATCGTTTTTAAAAGTGCCGGCTAACATGAACCAAAGTTGCAAGTACATCGAAAAACTTGGAATAATGAAAAATGACAAAGTTTTTTAATTGATTCGATAAAAATACAAAATTTTTAGAAATTTTAATAATAGCATTGAAATAAAAAAAATATATTAAAAAAAATACTTTTAGCACTTTTTTTTTTTTTAAATTTTCAATAATATTCTTAAAATAATAATAAAAAAAGTCTGTAAATACTTTTGAATTTTTAATTTTTTTATTAATACTCTAAAATTGTTGAAAAAAATTTTAAAATATTTTTATGATTATTATCATTTTTTTTAATATTCATAAATTTTCAAAAGTAACGTTAGTAATTTGATTTTTAACTATTTTGACGACTTTATATGTATGAGTTGAATTTCCATGTATTTTTTTATTTTTTTAAAAAAGTTTTAAAATATTAATAAAATTTTTAAAAATTAAATGTATTTTTTAAAGATCAAAAGATCATTTTTGAACAAATTATTAATAATGATCATCAAAACTTTTCAACTAAATTAATAAAATTATTTTTAAATTTTCAAAATAAATAAATAAATAAATACATATATATATATATATATATATTTGAGAGATATATAACAAAAACGGAGTGCAAATGGCGCGGAGAACTTTGCTTTCCGAATCTCACCCACCGGCCTCCACCGCTTCTCTCTCTGGAAACCACTCTCTGTTTCTCTTCAGGCATCAGGCGGTGACGGACAGTTCACAGTAGACCTGCGATTGTCTCGCCGCCTTTTCGTTCGGTATTGTATCACTTCTTTTACCTTTCTTTTAATTTCAATGTCTTTGTCTTGTGGTATATTTATTGTTGGGAAAATAGCTGAATGTTCCAGTAATTTGTTTTTGTATTTTGAAATGGGAGAATCCGACGCTGTTCATTGCCCATCGAACGTTCTGCCATTGCATTTTTCATCTGTATTTGCAAATAAGCAAAAGGGTTTAGAGGGAAAAGTTTTGAACTATGGATACCCATCTGACGAAGATTTGAAAATTATTGAAAATCAAAAGTTGTGAAATTAGTGAAATCAGAAGAGTTCGATACTTATTTGTGAAATTAGTTTATGTGTGCTCGGAGCTGACCTGAACAATCACCGATGGTGTAATTTGCAAACTAGTCATTGTTGAGGATGGTTGGGAGGGAATCCACATCGGCTAATTAGGGGGATAATCATGGGTTTATAATTATGAGTAAGGAAAACATCTCTTCTATTGGTATGAGGCCTTTTAGAGAAACCAAGAGCAAAACCATGAGAGCTTATGCTCAAAGTGGACAATATCATACCATTGTGGAGGTTCGTGGTTCTTAACATGGTATTAGAGCCATGCCTTTAACTTAGTCATGTCAATAAAATCTTCAAATGTTGAACAAAGAAGTTGTAAGCCTCGAATGTGTAGTAAAAAAATGACTCAAGAGTCGAACAAATGGTGTATTTTGTTTGAGGGCTTTAGAGAAAGGAGTCAAGCTTTGATTAAGCGGAGGCTGTTTGAGGGCTCCATGGGCTTCAGGGGAGACTCTATGATGTACTTTGTTCAAGGGGACGATTGTTGAGAGTTGTTGGGAGGGAGTCTTGGCTAATTAAGGGGATGATCATGGGTTTATAAGTAAGGAATACATCTCCATTAGTATGAGGCCTTTTAAGGAAACCAAAAGCAAAGCCATGAGAGCTTATGCTCAAAGTGGACAATATCATACCATTGTAGAGGTTCGTGGTTCCTAACTGTCATCCCACTTATATCTGGCTTATCCCCATGACACTTATACTTTGTTCACATGGTAGAAAGGATTGTTTCGTGTCAATGTTAATGTTATTTGAAAAATTCTGTTCTTATTTATTATTTTTCCTGAGAACTCATTCCTTGAAATGTGAAGAAAGTCGGAATTTATATTTTTCTGATGACATAGTTTGCCTATGGAAGGATTTTCCATTGCTGTACCCATTTTTTTTCTACTATGCATTCATGTAATGCTTTTTTCTCACTCAGATAATTGTGGATGCAATGGATCTTTCTCCATTCAGGCTTGATATCGATGAGCTGATCAATGAATATGCTGAGGTAGCTCTTAAGTACTTTGAAGTTATGTAGATTTCCTGTTTGTGCTAACTTGCATATTGAAAAGATGTTAGTTTTTTAAATGTATAACCCCTGAGAAGTTTGGTTTACAGGGCGGGTTTACATCTTTTGCGGATATGAAGAAAGTATGGATTGGAAGGAAATTCACTTACATATTTGAGGCTGCTCCTTTGAACTTGGCGTTCTTTATGCAATCAATGTATGCCCAAACAATCGGTAGGCTCTGGCGTAATAAGTTCGGTCATCTATACATTAATTTGTTGGCCATTGACGATTTCTTCTAAATTATGATGAACAAAGCTCTTTACTTCAAAGATTATGGTACTAATACTTCGTTTTGCAGGTCACATGGTCAGTACCGCTTCTTTATCACACAGACTAGGTGGCCTTTATTGCCTTTACAGCCTTTATGAGACACAACCCTTTAAACCCTCTTACAAAATCTACCTGTCTATTGGTATGATTTCTCAAAGTTCTTTGATAATTATCTATAGATATATGTAAGTTTTTCCTAGCTCTTTGTTTGGGTGGACGTCTCTTGATTTCATGTTTACCTTTTCTTCTTTGGTTATTTTACGACGCTTCCACGTTTATAGGAGAGTTAAAGAAACTGAAGGAACTTATTGTCGAGGCAAAAGAAAAGAACGTAAAAGTGGCGTCTGCTGTGGTGAAAAGAATGTTAGAAAAGAACATGTTCCTCTTTGGATCTGTAGACATGAATGAGAGCTCTGCCTTGGAAACAGTGAATCAACTAACAGAATTACAAAATGCCCGCATTCAAGTTGCCTATGATAAGTACGTTCGAGACACAGACGATTATCCTTTTTGTTCTAGATTTATACTGTTCATGCCATGATATCTTTACAGCAACCTTGATTTTTACTTTTGGATGTCTAGGCTGTTTGCTGATACCCCAATAGAAGATCATATCCATATGAACTTGGTAAGTGAAAAATACCAAAACTTACCCGATTCGCCTTGTTTCTGATCCATTATACTCCAATACCTGTTTAACTAGCATTATGAACTCTTCCATGTTATTATCAACTATTTATCAGGGGATGGAAGCTGGTTTGAATATATTGAAAAAGATGTCATCAGATTATTCAGAGGCAAAGAAAGTTGCATTATATGGTAACTTCTTTCATCCCAATCATATTTGATCTCTCTATTCTCTCATGATTTTTGTTTCTTACTAAACTTTATGCCCATGTTTCTCTATGTTCGTCTTGGTACCAAAAGAAGCGAGCGAGATCGTGGATGTCCAGGACATAAAGCACATATCAGAGGATGAGGGATTGATTGGAGATACAGTTGAAAAGATTGCGGAGGACTGGAACGTTCAACGAGGAGCCTTTTACGAACAAGTTGGACATGACCAACAGCTTGCTCTAGTCGAGGCACACGAAGAGCAAGAACATCACGCCGATGAAAATTTTGATATGGAACTTGAAAGAATGCTCACTGATGTTCAACAAGGTACAGAGTCCTCTCTAATTCTAACTCTGAAAGATGGGGGTTCTTGAATTGCCATATCATTCCATTGCCTGATCTTCTATAAACAGCTTTATGACGTTTAACTAGCTGAAAGAGAGATCCTTAAACCTGATTCATACCCAAAATCCAACCCCATGTAGTGTAAATAGCAACGTTCTAAACCCTTTATGTTCAATATGATCAATAGCTTTCCTTAGAAAATGTTGTCACTTGCTCGGGCAAGCTTTCCTTATTGATGGCTCCTATAACATCTTCGGGACGAGGGTTGAAAAGGTCTCATGTTTATTATTAGAGATGTTCATTCTACTTGTGGAAACCTACCTCGAACAAGGTAGGAAATCTCTGTTTAAGTAGAAAATGTGGAGAATGAGATGAAAGGTTTCTCTCGACAATTAGAGTTGAAAATGTTTCATGTTTATTATTAGAGATGTTCATTTTACCTATGGATACCTGCCTCGAATGAGGTAGGAAATCACTGGTTAAATGCAAAATGTGAAAGGATGTGATGCTAGATAAGTAGGACGGAGATTATATTTCTTGACCTTGCTTCGACCTCATCCAAATCTCGAGGCAGGAAATCTCTATAGAATGTGATGAAAAGTTTCTCGTGACAATTAGGGTTGAAAAGTTTCATGTTTTTATGACTAGAGATGCTCATTTTACCTGCCTCGAAAGAGGTATGAATTCTCTATTTGAGTGGAAAATGTGGAGGATGTGATGAAAGGTTTCTCTCCTAGCTAAGTCGGGTTGGGAACAGAGATTATATTCCCTGACCCTACCTCACTACGCCCTACCTTACTTTATATATATTATATTATATTTTCACTTTCGAAATATCATTAGATTTATTTAATATCTATACATCAAACCACCTCATAGGTTAAATAATTAGGAGACACAATTGAATAAAATGAGCTATCATGTTGGTCTCGCAATGCCACTTGCTCATAACATCATTTTCTTTATTAACCTCACATAAAGTTTTATTGGGACCCATATTGTATCAATCATTTGTAAATTTTGCTAATGTACCCTCGTATTTTTGTTATATTTTCTTTTGACCCCTTTGGGTCCCCACCGATACTATTACAATTAGTTTACACGATATCAATTATTGGCAACTTTTGCTGTTATGTCCTTGTATTTTTATTATATTTCTTGTTGATCCTTCTCATATTTAATATATATTTTTATAATTATTTTAATAATATAAAAAGGAATATTCTTAAAAATCACTATTAAATCTTGACAAATG
The DNA here is from genome assembly GCF_057944985.1 of Cucurbita pepo subsp. pepo. Classification (NCBI taxonomy): domain Eukaryota; kingdom Viridiplantae; phylum Streptophyta; class Magnoliopsida; order Cucurbitales; family Cucurbitaceae; genus Cucurbita; species Cucurbita pepo. The sequence goes on along the minus strand of NC_141804.1, from coordinate 11,155,119 downwards.
CATTAAAAAATACTTCGTGTTAACCAATAAATTATCAATTTTTTAATAATAATTAGCCCCCATGTTCTTATTTTTTAATAATAAAAAAGGTTGGATTTATTAAAATTATCAATTTTTTCAAATTTTTGAATTATACTTTCATTCATTTATTAATATAATCGATGCACATTAACTCGACGTTCTTATATCTTTTTCATTAATTTGGTTAACCATATAAAATTTAACGAAAAATTAAAAAAAAAAACCATGTTAAAAAAATAAATAAAAGTTGTATCCAAAATTATGTAGTGGTATATTTTGTAATTCTTAAAAAATTTAGGGTATATTTCAAAAGTTTATAGTATTTTTTTAAATAAATTATTGACTGCCTCATAAAAAAATTAAGTATTTTTTTTTTAGTTTAAGAATGTTATTGAAATTTTTAAAAGTTCAATCATATTTGATACCATACATACTCATCATCTTGACACGTTCATGTCAAGCATTAAGAAATTCATGCTTTATTTATATTTTTCGTTCGTTTTGGAGTTTGGTCGAAGATTAGGGAGATTATCTTTTGATTTCACTAACCGAACATATAACTCGTGCTTGCATGCTAACTTGCTTCGGCTCGACGAGCCTCTAATACTAGGCCAAGGTTGTGTGTGTGTGTATATATATATAACAACTAAAAAGAATATCCAAAACCCAAGGAGGAGGATGCCAAATGCGGTGTGATAAAAATGGCGCCGGATTCAAGTTACCGTTCATGAAGCAGAAGAAGATTCGGATCTTCCTCAACGAACATTCTCATTCTTAAAGCAAAATAGGAATCTCATGTGCATATTTCAACGGCGCCATTCTCTGCCAACTCACACAACTTCATTTCCTTCTCAACACCCACTAATCAAAATTCCCTCTCAACCGATCCCTCTTTTTCTCTCTAATTTCCCTCGATTTACAGCGTTTAATTTCAGGGTCTTGCGCGCAATACCCTCTCCTCCATCATTCTCTTCCCCTTTTCCCGCCTTCTCCGCCATTCACAGCGGCCGGAGTTAAGTGGGTCTCGTTTTGATTTCTCTGATACTGTTTATTTTTTGGTGGATTGTTGGTTATGTCTGTCGCTACGCCCAGGTCTGTTACAGAGAAGGTGTTTCAGAGGGTGGGAGGGCATTATCAAAGTAGTACTCATAGGATCTGTGGGAATGAGTTTAAAGAGGAGGATTATGATGACGATGGGACTTTGGAAATGGTTCAGATTGGAGCCGAGAGGACCAAGAATGTTCTTATTTTGATGAGTGATACAGGCGGTGGCCATAGAGCCTCTGCGGAGGCCATTCGAGATGCGTTTCGGATTGAATTTGGCGATGAGTATCAGGTGAGTTCTACGATTTTTCTTTTCTGGGTTTTGAGTTTTTTTTTTTCTTATTTACATGTTGATTCATGTTCTTTTGTTACTTAAATGATTTTCTCTTCTGGGTTTTGAGATTTTTGCTACTTACATTTTGTTTCATGTTCTTTTGTGATCTTCGTCTCTGTTTAATCGTGCGATTTGTTGGTTATTTGCTGAAATTCTTGTGGATTTTTCTTGTTTATCAAGTTACTTGAATGATTTTCTCTTCTGGGTTTTGAGTTTCTTTTTTCATGATTTACGTTTTGCTTCATGCGTTGAGGATTGTTCGAGGACTCTAGAGAAGGAGTCGAGACTCGATGAAGGGGAAGCTGTTCGAGGGCTCCATAGGTCCTCTATAGGGTACTTTGTTCGAGGGGAGGGTAGTTGAGGATTGTTGGGAGGGAGTCCTACATTGGCTAATTTAGGGAATGATCATGGGTTTATAAGTAAGGAATACATCTCCATTGGTATGAGGCCTCTTGGGGAAGTTCAAAGCAAAGCCACGAGAGCTTATTCTCAAAGTGGACAATATCATACCATTATGGAGGTCGTGATTCTTAACATGGTATCAGAGCCATGTCCTTAGCCATGTCAATAGAATCCTCAAATGTCGAACAAAGAAGTTGGGACCCTCAAATATATAGTCAAAAGTGACTCAAGCGTCGAACAAAGGGTGTACTATGTTCGAGGACTCCAGAGAAGGAGTCGAGCCTCAATTAAGGGGAGGCTCTATGAGGCACTTTGTTCGAGGGGAGGATTGTTAGAAGGGAGTCGTCCCACGTTGGCTAATTAAGTAGCTGGTCATGTGTTTATAAGTAAGGAATATGTTCTCATTGCTATGAGGCCTTTTCGCAAAACCATGAGAGTTTTTTTCAGCCTCGTTTCCTAACATCATGTTTGTTTGTTCTTGTGGAGAGTCGTGATTCCTAACATCATGTTCGTTCAGCCTCGTTTAACCATCGTTTAATCATGAGATTTGTTGATTATTTGCTGAAAATCTTGCTGAAAACGATCAGATTCGGCTTGTAATTTACCTCTCTGTTTCTCTTTTAGCCTCTCCTTTACGTGGAAGTCTTGTAAACGTGCCATTTTTATGCTTGTTCTTAGAGATCTTTGTGTATGCGTAAAGATCTTGCAATCTTAGGCTTCTATCTGTCAAAATTTGTTGTGTGAATCTTCTTGTAAGCGATTTCTTGCTTAACATTGTGTACAAGCCATCTATATTGTAAGAGAAGAATGCTAGCTCAAATCTCTTGTCCATTTTCCAGATATTCGTAAAGGATGTTTGGAAAGAGTATACGGGTTGGCCTTTGAATGACATGGAGAGATCTTACAAGTTCATGGTAAAGCATGTTCAGCTATGGAAGGTTGCATTTCATAGTACCTCTCCTCGGTGGATTCATTCAGTCTATCTTGCTGCCATTGCCGCTTACTATGCAAAGTATATATAACAATCTTTTCAATATGTTCTTAGCTCAATACTCTCTGTTGTTAGTTATTATCATATGTGAATGTCCAAGGGAGCCCTGGGTTGCCTCAGGATTGCATTTGTTTTCGGGGAACTAAAAGCAAAGTCATGAGAGATTATGCTCAAAGTGGACGATATCATACCATTGCGAAGAGTCGTGGATTCTAATAAGATATTAGAGTCATGCTCTTAACTTAGCCATGTCAATAGAAACCTTAAGTGTCGATTAAAGAAGTTGTGAGCCTCGAAGGTGTAGTCAAAAGTGATTGAAGTGTCGAACAAAGAGTACTTTGTTTGAGGACTCCAGAGAAAGGAGTCGAGCCTCGATTGAGGGGAGGTTGTTCGAGGGCTCCATGGGCCTCAGGGGAGGCTCTATGGTGTACCTTGTTCCAGGGGAGGATTGTTGAGGATATTGAAAGGAATAGTCTCACATTGGCTAATTAAGAGGATGATCATGAGTTTGTTAGTAAGGAATACATCTCCATTGGTACGAGGCCTTTTGGGGAAACCAAAAGCAAAGCCATGAGAGCTTATGCTCAAAGTGGATAGTATCATACCATTGTGGAGAGTCGTGGTTTCTAATATGGTATTAGAGTCATGCCCTTGACCTAGTCATGTCAATAGAAACTTCAAGTGTTGACTAAAGAAGTTGTGAGCCTCGAAGGTTTAGTCAAAAGTGACTGAAGTGTCGAACAAAGAGTGTACTTTGTTTGAGGGCTCCAGAGAAAGGAGTCGAGCCTCGATTAAGGGGAGGTTGCTCGAGGGCTTCATAGGCCTCAAGGGAGGCTCTATGTTGAACTTTGTTCGTGGGGAGAATTGTTGAGGATTATTGAGAAAAGTAGTCCCACATTGGTTAAGGAATGCATTTCCATTGGTACGAGGCTTTTTGGGAAACAAAAAAGCAAAGCCATAAGAGCTTATGCTCAAAGTGACATTATCATACCATTATTGAGAGTCGTGGTTTCTAATATGGTATCAGAGTCATGCCTTTAACTTAGTCATATTATTGAATCCTCAAGTGTCAAACAAAAAAGTTGTGAGCCTCGAAGGTGTAGTCAAAAGTGACTCAAGTGTCGAACAAAAGGTGTACTTTGTTCTAGGACTCCAGAGAAAGACTCGAGCCTCGTTTAAGGGGAGGTTGTTCGAGGACTCCATAGGTCTCAGGAGAGGCTTTATGGTGTACTTTGTTCGTGGAGAGAATTGTTGAGGATTATTGAAAGAAGTAGTTCAACATTGGCTAAGTAAGAAATACACCTCCATTGGTATGAAACCTTTTGGGGAAAACCAAAAGCAAAGTCACGAGAGCTTATGCTCAAAGTAGACGATATCATACAATTGTAGAGAGTCGTGGTTTCTAATAAAGGATAAAAAGAAATACCCAAACGTTCTTACATCGTTCGTTGTTTTTCGTTGTTTTTCTTGTTTGAAGGGAGGTGGAGGCTGGTCTAATGGAGTACAAGCCAGATATTATCATCAGTGTTCATCCACTAATGCAACACATTCCTTTATGGGTTCTAAAATGGCAAGGCCTTCAAAAAAAAGTGGTGTTTGTCACAGTCATAACAGACTTAAACACCTGCCATCCAACATGGTCAGTTTACTTATTCTCTGCTGATCTTTTAGCTTCTATCTTATCTAACATTACAAACACTATAAATCCAGGTTTCATCCCGGCGTAAACCGATGCTACTGCCCATCAGAGGCAGTAGCCAAGAGAGCCTTGCTCGACGACATCGAAGAGTCTCGAGTACGTGTCTACGGCCTACCTATCAGGCCATCCTTCGCTCGAGCAGTACTCCAGAAGGTAGATCTTTACATTTTAGTACATCACAACCATGTAATTATGTTTGAAGGAGGTCTGATTGTGTTCGTGGCGGTTTTCGATGCGATTTCTCGCCCACATAGGATGAACTAAGGGAAGAACTTGAAATGGATCCAGAGTTACCAGCAGTGCTGCTAATGGGAGGAGGTGAAGGGATGGGTCCTGTAAAGAAAACAGCAAAAGCTCTTGCAGAGTCCCTTTATGATAAGGACAACGAGAAGGCTATTGGGCAAATTGTTATTATTTGTGGAAGAAACCAAACTTTGGCCTCTTCTCTTGAAGCCTTTGAATGGAAGATCCCTGTTAAGGTCAGTTGTAGCCATTCTTGTAGGGCTTTAAAGATTTGCTTATTGGCATTCATTTCAGCTTCTTTTCTTCCTGTTTTGCAGGTGAGAGGCTTTGAAAAACAGATGGAGAAATGGATGGGTGCTTGTGACTGTATTATAACAAAAGTATGTCTTTGCTGCATTTCTTGATATTCCCTCATAAATCTTTTGTTTAGGATAAAATGCCAAATACGATAACATGATTCAGGATTTTACTATCGTTGGATACTGTTTACTGATATTAGGCGGTGCAGTTAGATACTGGTTAGTGCTATCATGTAGTGCAGTTAGATACTGGTTAGTGATATCAAGGAGTGCAGTTAGATACTGTCTAGTGATATCAAGCAGTGTACTTAGATACTATTTAGTGATATCAGGCGGTGCAGTTAGATACTGTCTAGTGATATCTGGCGGTGCAGTTAGATACTGTCTAGTGATATCTGGCGGTGCAGTTAGATAATGTCTAGTGATATCAGGCGGTGAAGTTAGATACTGTCTAGTGATATCTGGCGGTGAAGTTAGGTACTGTCTAGTGATATCTGGCGGTGAAGTTAGGTACTGTCTAGTGATATCTGGCGGTGTAGTTAGATACTGTCTAGTGATATCTGGCGGTGTAGTTAGATATTGTCTAGTGATACCAGGCAGTGAAGTTAGATATTGTTTAGTGATATTAAGTGTTGCAGTTAGATATTGTTTAGTGATATCAGGCGGTGCAGTCAGATATTGTTTAGTGATATCAGGCGGTGCAGTTAGATATTGTTTAGTGATATCAGGCGGTGCAGTTAGATATTGTTTAGTGATATCAGGCGGTGCAGTTAGATATTGTTTAGTGATATCAGGCGGTGCAGTTAGATATTGTTTAGTGATATCAGGCCGTATGAAGATGTCTATAAACAAAACTTGATATTGAACCATAGTGATGGATGAACCATTGAAATACTTGATCATGTTAAACTAAACTTTTGTTCACAGGCCGGTCCCGGTACAATTGCAGAAGCTTTGATTCGAGGGCTTCCGATCATTCTAAACGATTATATTCCCGGACAAGTAAGTGCCGAAACTCGACATTTGCATCGAGCTTTAGACTAGAGTTTTCATAACGAACTCATTAAAAAAAACCTTGTCCCCATAGGAAAAAGGGAATGTTCCATATGTGGTTGACAATGGAGCTGGAGTGTTCACTAGAAGTCCTAAAGAAACAGCCGCCATTGTTGCACAATGGTTCAGCACAAAAACAGAAGAACTTCACACAATGTCACAAAATGCTCTCAAACTAGCACAACCTGAGGCCGTTTTCGACATTGTCAGGGACATTCACGAGCTCGCTTGCCAACGAGGTCCAATGGCAAACATCCCGTACATGTTAACCTCGTCGTTTACAGACCTAATTTAAATGGTTTCGTCGTCAACGTATCCACCATTGTCAAAGTTTATTATCCTAGAATTGCCATGTACAGTTAGCCTCCTTATATATATTGTGCCAATTTGTTTAATGGACGCTACAATGATTTCCAACTTGTAAAAGAAAAAAATGAAAGAAAGTTTATTTAGGGCAATGTGAAAGTTGTTCATGTTTCCAATGTTCTTGGATAGTCTATGAGAAATTTTGATGCCTTAAGTTCGTGACGTGTTTGGAGTAGTACTGAGCTGAAACTAGAATTGGTCGTGTAACGCTCACGATATTTATTGTGCTTAGCTGCTTTAATCATAGTGTTCGGGGCTGCACATGGGGTGTTTCCCCTTTCAATAGGTGACATGTACAAAAACAATTATGCTTAGGCTTATAGCATGTTGGTCAGTTTTGACAGTGTTCGGGGCTACACATGGGGTCTTTCCCCTTTCAACAGGCGACTTGTACGACTAAAAACAGTTATGCTTGGATTTAGAGCATGTCGGTCTGTTTTGTTTTGAGTTGAAGGTAAGAATTCTTTCTTCAATAAATGTTCGGACCTCGAGTCTTTCCTCGAGAGAAAGATTTAGGGTTATTTCTTAAATTATTTTCGATAATTTTTATAAATAATTCACGAGTGGAAATAGTTTTTAAAAATTAATTTACTAAAATATAAATAATTAGAAGTTAAAAAATAACAATAATTGAAAATTATTATATTTTTTCCAAAGAAAAAAAAAAGTTTCTAATTTGCAAACCGGCCCTTTTTCTATCTATGTTTGCTTGAGGAGTCTATTTTTATATTTTTCAGAAAACGCCCCTACTTTTCTTATTTTTTACGAAACGTCCCCTAAATTTTAACATTATTTCCTTTTCACCCCTCCTTCTCGCAAATATTGACAGAGTAGAATGGAAAGAAGAAGACGGTGACGGAAATACCAGAGACGAAAACCTTTTCTCCGATCCCCCACCGTTAGGTTCAGCGCTGCCTCTGAAATTCCCGGCGGCCATTCCGTCTCCGATCCGCTCATTGGAACATAAACTCTCCGGTAAGTCTCATCGGATCCTAATTAGTCGATTTACAGTTGCAAAGTGAGAGCCGATCGAATTGCGATTTCGAATTCTATTGGAAATTCTGTCCTCTGGCTTTGAATGAATCAGAATTCGTTTGATTTGATTGATATTTATAGTTCATTGCTAAATTACCTGTTGGAACTCGAATTGTTCTTTAGACGTTAAAGAGATCGATCCGCTTACTTTACTTCTTTTCCTGCGATCTTCGCAGTTGGGAAGAACTCGGAGTTCGGATTGAAGGTTAAGACGTTGAATATTGAGATAAATTATGGTGAGGTTTCAATTGTTAAAAGCTTTAACTCACGATGTAGTTGTAGCATGGGAAGTGTTAAGATTGAGAAGGCCATTAGGAGGAAACTTGTTTGTATTTTTGATCCCATTGATTTCATGTTAGGTTCACCACTCTAGCTTTGTAGATGAGGAAGGAATAAGCAAGGCTTGTGGATGCCCTTTACTTCCTTTGAAAAGTCATATAAAGGGTCCTGCTCCAGTTTCAGATCAAGGTTTACACGAACTCAATGGATTATTTTGTTTGTTTCATCTCGTCTTCCTATATGTTTCGTACTGAAATTCATCTTGGTTGGAAATTCACAGATAAGACTGATATTGTTGATGAAGCAATTACATTCTTTCGTGCCAATGTTTTCTTTAGAAATTTTGACATCAAGAGTCCTGCTGATAAGCTTCTCATCTATTTGACATTCTACATCAATGTGGCTTTGAAGAGGCTTGAAGGTTGCAGAACTTTGGCTGTGGGAACTAAGGCAATAATTAACTTGGGGTTGGAGAATGTTCCCGTGCCTGGAGAGTTGGGCTTTCCCTTTCCTGGACTCTTCCCTATCCCTCAATCTAATGAGGAAGCAGGTGAAGCTCGATTTTAGTTTTTGCTTAACTGCTCGATATCTGTAATGCTTTTATTTGTCAACTAGAAATGCTTACATATGAAGAATCTTCACTTCCCAATGGTCGCCACTAGCTCTGATTGATTGATTGTGAGATCCCACGTTGGTTGGAGAGGGGAACGAAACATTCCTTATAAGGGTGTGGAAACCTCTCCCTAGTAGACGCGTTTTAAAATCTTATGGGGAAGCCTGGAAGGGAAATTCCAAAGAAGACAATATCTGCTAGCAGTGGGCTTAGGCTGTTACAAATGGTATTAGAGCCAGATATCGGGCAGTGTGTTAGCGAGGAAGATGGGCCTCCAAGGGGGTGGATTGTGAGATCCAGTATTGGTTAGAGAGGAGAATGAAACATTCCTTATAATAGTGTAGAAGTCTCTCCCTAATAGATGTGTTTTAAAACCTTGAGGGGAAGCCCGTAAAGGAAAGTCCAAAGAGGACAATATCTGGACAATATCTGGTAGCGATGAGTTTAGGTTGTTACATTGATGCATTCAGATTAGGCACTTTGCTCCTTTTTCTGCATTTAGACGTTTTTCCAATTCTGTTGATGGAGATATTATGAGTTAATTTTGTGTGAAAAAAAGCCAGTAAACTCCTGTTCCTTGTCTTAAGATCAGCAATTTCATAAGCTTCAAATATGGCTACCTTTATATGCAGATCTATTCAGGAATTATTTGAGGCAAATAAGAGAAGAAACAAGTGGGAGACTCTTGAGTGTTGCGTATAGAGCCAATGGGACTCCAAATAAATGGTGGCTAGCATTTGCAAAGAGGAAGTTTATGAACATCATCATTCCTTGACCAATTTGCTTCCAAGATTATTGATGTGAACGTTAATGCACCGCATGGACTTCTATGATCATGTGGTTTCTTCTGCCCCTTCAGGAGTTTGTTTGTAATGTACTGAATCTGAATGTTATATTAGTTTATGCCAATGCATGTCAGTATAGATTCTGTCATTTCATACGTTTTGTACATTAATTACACCACTCCATCTTGTTTAGAAGGAAAAGCTCATTTCCATGGTTCTCATTGAATTCAATACCCTGTTTCTTACTCAATTCTTTGCTGGTGATTTGTTCGATTTCATCTAAGCCCTTAGCTGTCAGATCACAGGCACAGAGTCCAACTGTAATAACCTAGGCCCACCGTTAGTAGATATTGTATGAAACATTCTTTATAAGGGTGTGAGAACCTGTCCCTAGCGGATGCTCGAGAGAAAGCTCAAAAGAGAAAACCTAAAGAAGACAGTATCTACTAGCGGTGAGCTTGTGTTGTTACATCAACCATCATTAGGTCGATGGTTGTGTTTAAGCCATCTGTTTCTGATATGTAATAGTTTTGTTCTTTAGAACTCATACACAATAGAACAACTTATCGAGCCGATGTTGTTCAAGTAAGACCGTATTTAAAAGCTTTGTTAATATTATAGTTTATCTCTACGAGTATTCTCAGCAAGAAATGTAATTTTTGTCAAATCAACACAGGAATGTTTTTTGGTTTGATCTTACGCCCTAACTTATCCTCTATGGACGAACCTTATGGAGGAACCCTTGTATTTTCAAAACATTAGATTCTCACACTACTCAATCAGACATTCTCGCTTCCAGGTCCACCACTGCTCACACAAGTGCTTTCCTCTTAGACCACCATTGCTCACACAAGTGCTTTCCTCTTAGACGTAACGCTCTCGTCACTTAATTAAACCTCACTCTTAAAGTTCAACCAAACCTACTTTCCAACTTTTAAAATATTTATATATTTCAAGTTTACTAAATTTCTCATTTCATATTTAGAAAATCTTAATAATCACAAAAATCTTTTTTTTTTTTTTTTTTTTTGTCACAAGTGAGAAATGGATGCAATTATGGCATTGACCTCTCTCCTTCCTCCACGCGTCCATTCCTTACCCTTTCGCAAATCTATCAGATACAGCCAGAATCATTTCAGTAACATGCACTCTTACCCTCTAGTCCGTTAGATCCATAAACTATCTAAATTATCATGGTCCTTACCGTAGCTAATTATTTACCACGTTGTTCTCTCTTGTGCTTCGGGTTTCATTTCAGTTTCCAAAGTGTATTTCTGTCTTATCCCTTTTCTCCCGCCTTAGCCATCGATTTTTTTTTGCTTGTCATCGTTCTCACCGTACAACTCAATCGCCATCGGATGTATTCGGCCGGAGATTTGATGGTAGGTTTCCGGTGGGGAGTTCTGTAATTGGGATGAGACTGTAATCTTGGTACAATTTTCGCCTTGGTTCTTGGAGAAGTGGAGCTGATGCTATCTCTTCGTCGAGGATTTGTTTGATTGAGTTCGGGTTGACTTCTGGGAGGTTTGTTATTTGAGGTGAGAATTTATCTCTTCCTTTAACCACGTAGCTGAATTTTTGTTCTCGTTTTCGTTTCCATGCGTTCAATGGAGAATTTTTCTGGGTGGTTTGAATTTAATCTAGTGGAAGTGGATTTAGGTTGCTTTTTAGGTGATGGTTTATGGTGTTGTATGAGCTTGGAAGCGCCAATAGAGGGTGGAGAAAGATTATCGAATGAGGATTTGTAGTGATGGTTTTAGAATTGCATGCATATGGGAAAATGCCGAGTTGTCTCCGCTGAGTTTTTCTTGGTGTCGTCTTGCCTAATGATGTCTTGGATTAGTATGTTGGATTTTGCTTGATAGATCACAAGATTTTTAGGATTGAAGTTGAGGATGTATGTGAGGGGAAAATGTTTGTCTATTGGAGGGAAGCGAATATGATATGTATTCGGTCGGATTGACTATGGATTCGAGCCATAGCACACGGTTTCATAAAACCGTACGATTTTCCCGATCTAAATAAAGCAGGTTTTACATGAAGAAGATTTGGCTCAGCATGTTCTATTCGAAACGGGTAGGAAAAGAACCCAACTCGGTATTATTAAAAAAATAGAGAAATCTCTTTGGACTGGATTTTCTTTAGTGTGTTTAGTAGATCTTGTGAACTCTGTCGTTCATTTCGTAGTAGTCGTAGAATATTTTGTTTTGATGATTTCTATGGGAAATTGGAAGCTATGAAAGATGGTGGATGTAGTTTTGAACTTGATCGAAGAAAATATTTATGAAGTTCCGGGCCTTTGCGAAGGACTTGATATTAATTCAAGGTGAATAGACTTTTGAAGTGGGTTGAAGGAAACCTATAGGTTCCACCACTGTGAAGAACAAATAGGAATTAAGGGGAGGTAGTTGGAGGAGTTAATGGGAACTTTTGTTACTGGGGATGAGGTGGGACAATAATCTTTATGTGTCCAATATTTGGTGTAGAGGACTTTTGTTGGGACTACATGGTAGTCATTACTGGGGAAACGTTCGAAGTGGTATATAGTCCACGGAACTATAGCTATGATTATTTTTTCATCTTCTGATTACATGGTCTCTTGTTTTCTGGTAGATGAAGGGGAAATGTTGCAAAATTTCTGGGAGGTATTGAATTTGAGAACCCTGGTAGACATCCTTACAGGTTGAATTAGTTGCCCTTCGTTGATTAAATAAAAAGATACTCGAGTGCCACCCCAAACAAAAAAAAAACAAAAAAAACAAAAAAAAAAAAAAAAAACAAAAAAAACAAAAAAAGAAGGAAAGAACGAAAGAATCCTTGGAGGATATTAGAAAAAAAACACTCTAGCTTGTAAGAATCTAAAAGTTATCATAATTACAAAAGGGGGGGGAGCTAAATAGCTACAATTTGAGACCAAGATTCTAATCTCTTCCAATAACGTATCAACCAGCTCTCCTTGATTTCGTTTCTTCCACTGTGTTTTAGCAAAGAATAGTAGCATCATTGCTAGGAGAAGGAGATACCACAAGAAAGTTGCTCTGTATTGTGTTGTCAGTGGTGTTGTGAATGATCTTGCCAGTGACTCAGCAGTCAATTTTCTATAGAACTACTCTCACAATAAGAGCATTCAGTAATAACAATAAAAGGATCAAGTAATTTCTGAGAACATGCTTGAAGTACAAGAATTGAATCATTATCAAGTTTGGCCTAGGTAAACATCCTTTCAACTTCCAATTCATTCTCAATGTTGTATGACAATGGTGTCTTGCCCTCGTCTGACATCCTTACCATGTGAACCAAGCCATTTTAAGTAAATGGATTCATAATATTTTTCTTCCCATTTGGTGTACTTAGGGGGCATGATCAGTTGATAAATCACATGAACCATGGGTTTTTCAGCTACTGTTACTGTAGCCAATTTGGAAGTTCAAGCATTTTTGTTCGTAACTTTTTTATATTTCGCAGGCAGAATGAAGGGGGTTAGAGACTGGTTATTTTCTCAATTAGTATCCAAGTCAGTGGTTTCATCTAGACCATTACTGGGGAGTGACAGTTTCTTTGGTGAGGAAAATGTAGAACTCATGGATGAAGACCAAGATGATGGAGGTACGTGTCTGAATTGATGAATGTTTGTTTTTGTTTTAGATTCAAAATTTTCTGCCTCTGCTGATGGCATGGATTTTAAGAAAATTTATAGCTTGTTTGGATTACTTATCTTCCCTCTTGATGAAGAAATTCAAGAATATTTGGTCTTATGCTATTAAGCCTATCCTTTGGGAATGTGGATTTAGGTTAATTGTTGGTCTCTTCATGCCTTCCTTACCCCTAATTTTGTAACTCATTGTTGCTTGTGTTTTTGCTAATTTGGATTCGTTTCTATAGCCCCCTTGGCTTGTTGGGTGGATTGCTGATTCCCACCCCCACCTGTTTTGTATTCTTTGTTGATTATGAATTCATTTTGTTCTTAAAAAAGTAAAGTATACTATCTCCTTGAGAAATTATTTATTTCTTTTTCAATACTTTTCATGTGATTTTTTTCTTCCTGCCTGATTTGATCATTATTTGTATTTCATTAACTCGTTAGTTAATTAACTCTTTATGTTCTTCATCTGTAAAGATTCAAGAAACATATATATCTTCTGGTATCTCTTATTCTTGTACCCCAGGCCTCATTGGAGTCTGAATTATTGGTGGTGTATTGGCTTCATTGCTATTATTTGTGGCTAGATGTAGGCAGCTACCGAGCATTTTGAACTTTTTTTAATGTCCAAGTTCATGTCTTTCTTTCAAAACCTTAATGTTCTTCTATGTCAACCAATTTGTTCCGATGACTAGTCACAGGTTAGAAATATAATGTTGATGGGGCTATTTGGTCGCTGATTGGAGAAGATGGTTTTACAGAAGACTTCTTCTTTACTTTTAAAGCTGCTTAGTATCTCTTGCTTGAGCTATAATCTACTGTACAAGAATGTAAACTTGTTTTATGAACCTTTTCTGTCTTTTTTCTTTTTCGAACCTCTCAAATTATATAACAGAATATTATCTTCTGTAGTTGTACAAGCAACCAATATTGTAACACCCAGTGCCCCTCATACATCAGACTCTGGTGAGAATTTGGAGAACCAAGATGATTTGTTACTGGAACAGGTTCCTAGTGGAAATTCACCCCAATCTCAACATAGCGCTAACAGGGGAAAGATGGATGTCTTGACAAAGCTTGAGGACCTCCAAGTTCATTTCTTTCGACTTCTACAGAGAATCGGCCAGACACAAAACAATTTGTTAGTGGAAAAGGTTCTGTACCGAATACATTTAGCCACTTTGATACAAGTAGGGGAATCAGATCTCATAAGAGTAAACCTTGGAAGGGGTAAAGCCAGCGCTAAAGCAGCTGAACAAGAAGCAACTGGGATACCAGAATCAAACTTCACATTTAGAATACTTGTACTGGGAAAAACCGGAGTTGGTAAGAGTGCTACAATAAACTCCCTCTTCGATCAAGCAAAAACTGACACTGATGCATTTCAACCAGCAACTGGTCGTATTCAGGAGATTGTGGGAACAATCAATGGGATTAAAGTATCCATCATTGATACCCCTGGTTTTTCACAATGTTCCTCAGGAAATATGAAGAGAAATAAGAAAATTATGTTTTCTGTGAAGAGATATATAAGAAAATCACCACCAGATATTGTTTTGTACTTTGAGCGCCTTGACGTCATAAATAAGAATCATGCTGATTACCTTCTGATGAAGCAAATAAGTGAGGTCTTTGGTTCTGCAATTTGGTTCAACACCATCCTGGTCTTGACTCATTGTTCCTCTGCTCTTCCGGAAGGACCTGATGGATATCCTGTCTCCTTTGAATCATATGTGGCCCATTCCTCAGAGATTTTGCAGCAAAATATTCACCAGGCATTGTCTGACCCTAGACTTGAAAATCCCGTCCTCTTGGTTGAAAACCATCCTCACTGTAAGAAAAATATTATGGGGGAAAAAGTCCTTCCAAATGGACAGGTCTGGAGATCACATTTCTTGTTGTTGTGCATTTGCACCAAAGTTTTGGGCAGCATTAATGCCCTTTTGAAATTTCAAAATTGCATTGAGCTAGGGCCATTGGCTAATACCCGGCTGCCTTCACTTCCCCACTTACTCTCATCTATTTTACGGCACCGAGGTATGTCAAGTCCATCAGGTGTGGGCTATGACATTGAAGCTATTCTACTCGGTGACAATGAAGAAGATGAGTATGATGATCTACCTTCTATTCGCATTCTAACGAAATCCCAATTTGAGAAATTGTCGAACTCACAGAAAAAGGAATACTTAGATGAGCTGGATTACAGGGAGACTCTATATTTAAAGAAACAGTTAAGAGAAGAGTATCGAAGGAGGAAGGAGGTCAAACTTTTAAATGATAGAGATTTGGTAGACAATGATAATAATGGTGATTTGCAGGCAATGCCGGAAGCAGAGGCTGTTCTTCTCCCAGATATGGCCGTTCCACCCAGTTTTGACTCAGATTGTTTTGTTCACAGATATCGTTGCGTTGCAGTAGACAATCAGTGGATTGTGAGACCTGTTCTTGACCCACAAGGATGGGATCATGACGTTGGCTTTGATGGGATAAATTTGGAAACAGCCATGGAGATGAACAAAAATGTTTTTACCTCAGTCACTGGACAGGTGAGCAAGGATAAACAGGTATTCAACATTCAATCTGAGTGTGCTGCTTCTTACATAGATTCACGGGGATCATCTTACACTTTAGGTCTAGATGTTCAATCTGCTGGTACAGATAGGATGTACACTGTTCATAGCAATGCTAAGCTGGGTAGCATTAAGCACAACGTTCCTGGAATTGGAGTTTCTTTGACATCTATCAAGAGAAATTGCTATTATGGGGCCAAGCTTGAAGATTCCATATCTGTAGGCAAGAGAGTAAAGTTTGTAGTCAGTGGTGGTCGTATTGAAGGAGCGGGACAAATGGTGTACGGTGGGAGCATAGAAGCTACTTTAAGGGGTAGAGACTACCCTGTCAGGAATGACCATCTCAGTCTAACAATGACAGTCCTCTCTTTCGATAAGGAAACGATGCTGAGTGGGAACGTAGAGTCTGAGTTTCGGCTTAGCCGAAGCATGAGAGTGTCAGTTAATGCCAACTTAAATACACGTAAAATGGGTCAGATCTGCATAAAAGCTAGTAGTTGTGAGCATTTGCAGATTGCTTTGATTTCAGCTTATACAGTCTTGAGAGCCCTTCTGCGTAGAAAGGAAATCGAAACATTGTAGTTTCCGATGATCTATGCCATTCTGAACTCAAAGCTGAGACTTGTCTGCAATTTTGAACTGAAATCGGTTGTTTTAAGTTCCAAGAGAATTAATATGAGATGTTTTAAAAGGCTACACATGATGAATTTTCCTTCTGTCTGTACATCGCTTTTCCAGAGAAGTACATTGCTAATTGCAAGCAGACAGGTTTTATTGTCGATATTGGCCAAGAGGTTTGAATACTTGGGGAAGAGTTGAGTTGATAATTGTACAGCGATAGATAAGGTTAGTTTTTATTCTTGAACTTCCTGAATAATCTACAATTTTTGTATTTATTGAACTCAGTTCCTATTAGCTATATTGAAACTTGAATCTGAATCTTATTTTATTTTTTAGGCTCAATGACATATAGGGTGAGAATTTCTATTTTTGACCTCAAAAATATAATGTATATTTCTTATACAAGACGTGAGACTCATTGTTCAACTGATCTGCTCTGAGAAGTAGGTATTGTACATCCTCAACTTACTGGTTTACAGTTCTGGGAATTGCTTAGGAATCACGGTAGATAGGCTGTGGCATCCATTTGAGGTGTAAATTTAACCGCCCTGACTTAGCTCCATCGAGTTCAAACGATTCCTTGTATTCCCCTTCTAATATTACTCTTGTAAGTGTCAAAATGCATCTGCCCATATAATCCTAATTGATCCAAGAAATCAATGTTAGTGAAGGGGAAGTTGCAACAAGTTCTAGTTGTATAATCTTTAGTGATTGTTGCAACGGTTAGACTGAGATCACTACAACATGAAGTAGAGGTGCTAAAACTAGTTAAAAGATTAAGACATGCTAAATATAATGGTCTTGGCCCACCGCTAGCAGATATTCTCCTCTTTAGGCTTTCCCTCAAGGTTTTTAAAACGCGTCTGTCAGGGAAAGGTTTCCACACCCTTATAAAAGGTGTTTCGTTCTCCTCTCCAACCAATGTGGGATCTAACGCTAAAAGATTGTATATGTTCTGTGAAGCCAGTCACAACTATATTTTAGCTCGAAATGAGACAAAAAAGATGGACATAAAACGGTGCCTCACCTTTCCAAAAGTGTCGTGATCCCAAACTTCAGCTATAAGCATGTCATGTAGTCCATCTTCAACAACGAAGTCAAAAGTCTGATTCCATATGGGATTTAAGCTCTCATTCACAACCTGAAATATGAAACTAAAGATCACAGAGGGAGGAGGAAAGGGCAAACAGGGATCGTTTTAGATCATAATTTCGGGTATCAGAGTTTTACCCTTGTTTTGTTCTTCATTTCTGATTTTTTCATGGTGAATACAACATATGGGTCAGACTTTCCTACAAGATCTGTTGCAGGCAAGTCTTCTGCAGATATCACAGTCACGGAAAGTACTCCTCTAATAATAACCCCTTTCCTCTTCGGCGTGACAGCTTGTCCGTTTTCGGTAGCTTCCGTTCCATTTGCCCGACTCTTGAGTACACTCTCTAAGGAAGTCATTGGAAAATCAGAGGCAAATGGATTTGTAAAGCCACTTTCCATACCGAAAGGACAGTATAGAAGCTCCAAGTGCACCTAATGAACACATTTAACAGAAAGACAAAAAATGCACTATCATATATAGGAAGTCTCTTCTTAGCAGAATCATGGGATTGCTTTAGATCACTACGAACTACTCAGGAATGTATCCGGGAAGACAATATGTCGAAAATCTTAATGAGGTATGAACATCAAGAATGTTGAACGTGGATAGTACGAGAAAGATTTAGTATAACGAGGATGAGCATGGACTCGCTTAAAAAGAAAAGACAATAGACACTGTTCTACATATTGTAACGGCCTAAGCCCACCACTTGCAGATATTGTTCTCTTTGGACTTTCATTTTCAGGCTTTCCCTCAAGGTTTTTAAAACACGTCTGATAGGGAGAGGTTTCCATGCCCTTATAAAGTATGTTTCGTTCTCCTCCCCAATCGATGTGGGATCTCACAATCCACCCCCCTTCGGGACCTAGCGTCCTCACTGGCATTAGTTCCCTTCTCCAATCGATGTGGGACTCTCCAATCCACCCTCCTTTGGGGCCTAGCATCCTTGCTGGCACACCACCTCGTGTCCACCCCACTTCAGAACTCAGACTCCTCGCTTGCACATCGCCCGGTGTCTGGCTCTGATACCATTTGTAATGGCCCTAGCCTACCGTTAGCAGATATTGTTTCTTTGGGCTTTTCCTTTCGGGCTTCCCGTCAAGGTTTTTAAAACATGTCTGCTAGAGAGAAGTTTCCACACCCTTATAAAGAATGTTTCATTCTCCTCCCCAACCGATGTGGGATCTCACACATATAAATGATATTGACACCGATAAGCAAAATGTTCATTAAAGGTGTTGTTACCTGCCCCCTGTTTTTATTATCTCTATGAACTTCCAGATCTTTAACCAGATTCAACCACACATCCTTCACTTTACCCGGTTGAAGCTTGCTTAATCGTATCTGAGCACATCCTATAAGCTCAGAAGCCTGAAGTCCTTCATCGTCATAAACCTTCACGACCAAATGTTGTGTCGATTCATCTTCAACAACAAACTCAAAGTGCTCATTCCAAACTGGATTCAAATCATTGTTCTACAAAAGAAACCATCGAAATTCATAGTATATCCAAAAGGCGAAAGAGAGAACGAAGTTAAGAGAAGTAAGATAACTCACAATTATTTTGCTGGTCTTCATTCGGTCACGTAGAGGCCGAATGTATAACACGGCATATGGATCCGACTTTCCAATCAGATCCTTATTTGTCAACTCTTTTGCCTGCACAAGTTTCACCTCTAATATCCCAACAGGCTTCAATTCCAGGTCACTGAAACAATTAAAGTTGACCATCAAGCTCATAAGTGTAGTGAGCAAAGGCCACAAGACAACCTTGTGGCTAGCTCGTTCAGTTCCCATTCTCATACCTGTAATCTCCAGGCAAGATAGGGATAACTTTTCTAACAGGCCATGTAATAGAATCTTCTACAGCATCTCGAATTGTTCCCTGTGTTCATATATAAGCTCTATAGTTATAACAGTGATTCAGTGAATATAATGACAATTAATGATCACACCTCTAGTGCACTGTAAAGCCCAGGTATTGCTGAGATGTCCCCTCCAATAACTTTGAGTGTAAAGTCCAGCTTTTTCTGTTAAGATATTAGGTTTTGTCAATAAGGAAGTTTCCCTTGAGTATGAGTGGGAGTTTATGGGATACCTTTTGCCGTAAAGAAAAACAAACTGCACCAAAGCATGGGAATTCGTCAACCATAGGCTTGAATATCAACCTGAAAACGCCTGTGAATCCAATGTTTTTTACCTGAACAATGTAGTGCACGATGCAGATCAATGAGCTTTTGTAACCGTCTAAGCCTAAGCCTACCGCTAGCTGATATTGTCCTCTTTGAGCTTTCCTTTTCGAGATTCCGCTCAAGGTTTTTAAAAGGTGTCTGCTAGGGAGAGGTTTCCACACCCTTATAAAGAATGCTTCATTCCCCTCTCCAACTGATGTAGGATCTCACAATCCATCCCCCTTCGAGGCCCAGCATTCTCGCTGGCACTCGTTCCCTTCTACAATCAATGTGGGACTTCTCAATCCACCCCCTTCGAGGCCCAGTGTCCTTGCTGGCACATCGCCTAGTGTTTGGCTCTGATACCATTTGTAATAGACCAAGCCCACCGCTAGTAGATACTGTCCTTTTTGGGCTTTTCCTTTCGAGTTTCCCTCAAGGTTTTTAAAACGCATCTGCTAGAGAGAGGTTTCCACATCCTTATAAATAATGTTTTGTTCCACTCTTCAACCGATGTGGGATCTCACAATCCATCCCCCTTCGAGGCCTAGCATTCTCCTGGCACTCGTTCCCTTCTTCAATCAATGTGGGACCTCCCAATCCACCCCCCTTCGAGGCCAGCATCCTTGCTAGCACATCGTCTGGTGTTTGGCTCTAATACCATTTGTAACAGACAAAGCCCACCGTGAGTAGATACTGTCCTCTTTGGGCTTTTCCTTTCGAGTTTTCCCTCAAGATTTTAAGACACGTTCGCTAAAGAGAGGTTTTCACACTTTTATAAAGAATGTTTTGTTTCTCTCTCCAACCGATGTGGGATCTCACAGCTTTCCTATCACAATCTTGCATATGTGAAAGTACTTTGAAATACGAACTTTAAAGATCATCTAATTCTTGAACCGTTAATTTTTTCAGAAGAGTTCATCCATTGCTTAGTCAACCACAAAGAAGCTCTCAAGTTCAACTTATTACCTAAGTTATATATACAGAAACAAGATCTGGTATGATTAACTATGACATACTTTCCCGAATGGACCTAACCAAATTTTTTGCAAAGGGTGAGAGAACGAGTCACTTCGACGATAATGGAAGTTGAAGTCTATCAGTTCATACCTGCACGGGTAGTGCAACGCCTAGTCTAGTCTTTATATCGAGTATTATACTTTGATTGCCATCCCACTGCATTTCCAACTCCATAGTGATACCATCAGTTCCCCCATCTTCAATTATAGAAATTCCTGTCAAGTAGAATAGGACAGTTAGAACTTCAGATAATGTTTACAGACTACAAACTCATCAATCTCCATCTTGAACAAACCTGTGAATTGAGGAGCCACAGTGCCAAGAGTGAACCTGGAAAACTTGAGTGATGACAGTATGATAGGTTTGTATTGTTCAAGAACAGGCTCTACTGAAGATCTTATCAGATCAGAAGCTGCCTGTCACACGAAATCAACCAAACAAGTAAGAGATAACTGTATCAGCCCAAGCCGACCACTAGTAGATATTATCTGCTTTGGCCCATTATGTATAACCGTCAGCCTCACAGTTTTAAAATGTGTCTATTAGGGAGAGGTTTCTACACTCTTATAAAAAAGCTTTGTTCCCCTCTCCAAGCAATATAGGATTTCAGAATCCACCCTCTTTGGAAGGCAACGTCCTCGCTGCCACACCACTCGGTGTCTGACTCTCCTACCTTTGTAACAGTCCAAGCTCACTGCTAGTAGATATTATTTGGATTGGCCCGTTACGTATCGCTGTCAGCCTCACGGTTTTAAAATGCATCTACTAGGAAGAGGTTTCTACATTCTTATAAAAAATGCTATGTTCTCCTCTCCAACCGATGTGAGATCTCACAATCTCGCTGGCTCACCACCCAGTGTCTAGCTCTGATACCATTTGTAATCGTCCAAGCCCACCACTAATAGATATTGTCCGTTTTGACCCGTTACGTATTGCCATCAGTCTCACGATTTTAAAATGCGTCTATTAGGAGGTTTCTACACTTTTATAAAGAATGTTTTGTTCCCTTCTCCAACCGATGTAGGATCTTGCAATCTCACAAGCACACTGTCCAGTGTCTGGCTCTGATACCATTGGTAACAGTCCAAGCCCATTGCCTAAGCCCACTACTAGTATATATTGTCTACATTGGCCCGTTACGTATTGTCGTCAGCCTCACGGTTTCAAAATGCGTCTATTAGGAATATGTCTCTACACTCTTATAAAGACCCCCTCCAACCGATGTGAGATCTTAGAATCTCGCAGGCACACCGCTCAGTGTCTGGCTCTGATACCATTTGTAACCGTCCAAACCCATCGCCCAAACCCACTGTTAGTAGATATTGCCGTCAGCCTCATGGTTTTAAAAAAACGCGTATACTAGGGAGATGTTTCTACACCCTTATAAAGAATGTTTTTGTTCCCCTCTCCAACCTATGTGGGATCTCACAATCTCACTAGCACACCGCCCGGTGTCTAACTCTGATACTATTTGTAACAGTTCAAACCCACCACTAATAGATATTGTCTGTTTTGGTCTGTTACATATCGCCATCGACCTCACGATTTTAAAATGTGTCTACCAGGGAGAGGTTTCCACACCCTTATAAAGAATGCTTCGTCTCCTCTCCGACCGACGTGGGATCTCACGTCAACACACCAAGAACAGACAATTAGAGACAAATATAAGTAAAACCCGACAAAAACAAACAATCTACCTCATTAACATATGGCCAAATCTTGGTAAGATGCTGATTGAGCCAAGTCAGCTGCAAAAATGGGGAAACAGAACCAATGTTAATCCACCGTGAACATGAAAACTAAATAACTTCATACACAAGTGAAACACAAGGAAAAGTGTGAAGAAAACTCAAGTTTTGGGTCTGGGAAAAGACGACCCAAGAGGGATAATACTGAGGAGGCAAGATCTTTCTCGAATCATCCACTGTCATTCTAGCAAAAGCAGCGATTGTAGCAGCAAGATCAGCCCGTCGCTTCGACCGGACATTCTCGGACTTCACAAAGCTGACGATGAGACCTAACCCGACAAACACACCGAGCACAAGACCTAGCACAAACGCCATTAGAGCTACTTTTTGCGAGCTTCAGTGGGTTTAGGAACAAAAACCCATAAAAGAACACATTGAATACAGATGGAAAGAGAGAATTGAAGAGGTGGGAAGAACAGTGTGAGTGGATGTTTGCGCTGTAATTGACGTGTCGTCGATGAACTCGAGCTGAAAATGGACGGATGAGTTGCTAATCAGTGTACTTTTTTGTGAATGTCGTTATTCCGGATGAGTTGCCGACACGACAACGTCGGGCTTGGATCTTTCTGTCTCAAATGGTTGGCCTTTATTAATAAGAACACAACAAATATCAATGAATTTTAAAAGGGTATGAAAGAAATGAAATAAAAAGTGCTTACTTTTTGAGATAGTGACCTGAAGAGAAATAAATTATGATATATGACTATGTGCCCATCATAGAATTGTGGATGAATGTGTAGTGTAGGAGGTAAGAGTTTAGCGAGTGATATTCATTTAACCCGGTTGCACTCGTGGGACTCGCCTCTAAATGGGTAGAGGTTATATTTTCCATCTCCATCCCCACCCAATTCTTCGACCCACCCCGTCTTCTGCCCGCTTCAAATAGACTTCTTAAGTTTCATATATTTGTCTTCTAAGTTTCAATTGGTTTAATGTCTTGCTTTCATTCGTTTGATTTGTGTAATAAAAAATGTTTTTGACATTTGGATTACCTTTCTTTGGTGCTAATTTGACTCGTATATTGTGATATCGTGCATTGGTTGGGAGGGGAGATGAAACACCTTTTATAAGGGTGTGGAAACCTTCCCCTAGCATACGCGTTTTAAAGCTTTGAGGGGAAGCCCGAAAAGGAAAGCCCAAAGAGGACAATATATGTTAGCAGTGGAATTGAGCCGTTACAAATGGTATCAGAGCCAGACATCGAACAATGTGCCCGTGTGGAGGTTGTGTCCCCGAAGGGGGGTAGACACGAGGCACACTGGGCCCCGAAGGGAATGGATTTGGTGGGGTCCCACCTCAATTGGAGAAAGGACGTTGGGCCCTGAAGCGGGTGGATTGTGATATCCCACATTGGTTGGGAGGAGAACGAAACACCATTTATAAGGGTGTGGAAACATTTCCCCTAGTAGACACGTTTTAAAGCCTGAAAGGGAAAACCCAAACAGGACAGTATCTGTTAGCGGTGGACGTAGGTCGTTACAAATGGTATCTGAGCCAGACACCAGACTATGTGCCAGCGAGAAAGCTGTTTCCCGAATGAGGGTTAAGACACAAGGCGGTGTGCTAGTAAGGACGCTGGGCCCTGAAGGGGGGTGGATTGTGATATCCCACATTGGTTGGGGAGTAGAACGAAACACCTTTTATAAGGGTGCAGAAACCTTCCTCTAGCAGACGCGTTTTAAAGTCTTGAGGGGAAGCCCGAAAAGGAAAGCTCAAAGAAGACAATATCTGCTAGCAGTAGACCTGGGCTATTACATATATAAACTTCTCGAGTTACTAATATTGACATGAAATAGGATCGAAAAGGATTTCATCAATCTCGTTATGAAAGAGACGCTAAGGTAGGATTGACTACTTTGAATGGAGAGTAGGCATTAAATACATAGGCCTATGTTAGGGATATACAATGTAGTAGGACACTCTAGGAAAGTTGGTCACAATCAACATAATGCAATACCCACCATCTTGAGTTTGGTACTCAATCTAAAATTCAAATCATTTCATTTATTTACAAATATTCTAATCATCCTTTTTTTTTTTTTTCAAACAAAATTCATATGTTCAAATATATTATAATTCGATTTTTTTTTAAATAATTATAAATAATTAAACCAATCAAAATTTTGTTGATACAAGAAAATATATATTATATTCATGGAAGGATAAATTTTAATTAAAAAAAAGATAGAATTTTGGAAAAGTTTAATTTAAAAGTCGGTATCTATTCGATGTCTACATAAATAAATAATTTCTTTTATCGGGTTGGTAGATAGTTATTTTTCAAACGTACTTTTGTATTGAATCTATTCTCGCACAGTGTCAAATAATATATTTATGATTAATATCTTATTTAATAAAGTGATCATACCGCGTATGAACTAGTTTGAGTGATTATGTAAAACTCATCCAATAATACATTTTGCTCGATCACTCCTATTTGAAATTATAGTCTAAATCGACAATTTATATTGTAATTACCACTATTTTTATTCGTTATCTAAGAATGTGTTGATAACCCTGATTAATAAACGAGCTTAAACGATGTTAAGTATGTATTAAGTTATATGCGTGATTATTGAATTAAATTAATGGGTAAAAATTTATAACTTCCAAATTGAAGAATATTGAAAGAAGTTCCAAATTTGTAATGAACAAAACGTGGGATTTTTGGAAGATCCAAATTTATTTTTGTCTTTCTCTTATTGAAAACTTAGTAAATGGTCAGTTTTCATTCTTTCTTCTTGGAAATGAAAGACGAGAGAGGCGACTAAAGAGTGCTTGGGCCAAATTAATCCAATGAAATCGATACGGTAAGGCTTCATCCAGTCAACCAATTGGATACCCATTTCGTTTAAAATCACAATTCTGTGTCAGAGGAAGGTTGTCGATGGATGCCGCCAACCCCAACAATGGCGATGAGGAATCCATTATCACTCCCTTGCTTGCTCCTCAGAGATTGCTTGTCAATTCTTCCTCACAGGTCGCCCTTGTTGGCGCTAATATCTGCCCCATTGAAAGCCTTGATTACGAGTGAGTTCAGTTCTTTGTTCGTCTGGGGTTTTGATTTTCGGTTCTGTTTTGATTCATTGTGTCTCGTGTTTTACAGGATTTTTGATAATGATTTCTTCATGCAAGATTGGAGGAGTCGTGAGGATTTTCAGATATTTCAATACTTGGTTATTAAATGGTTGTCTTGTTTCTTGATCGGTCTGATTATGGGTCTTGTTGGGTTCTTCAACAATCTGGCGGTGGAGAATATTGCAGGGAAGAAGTTTGTTGTTACTTCGAATATGATGCTTGAGGGCAGGTACTGATTTCGTTCATGTTCTTCTGTGCTTCTGTTGATTGAAATCTTTGCAATCTGTTCTGTTTGTTTTGGTGGAAATGGGTTAGTAGAAATGTGATTGATGTACTGATTTCATTGAGTTCGGAAAGAAAAACTATGAGATCTCACCTTGGTTGGAGAGGGGAACGAAGCGTTCCTTATAAGGGTATGGATACCTCTCCCTAGTAGATGCGTTTTAAAATCATGAGGCTGCGATATGTAACGGCCTAAAGAGAACAATATCTGCTAGCGGTGGGTTTAGGTTGTTACAAATGGTATTAGAGCTAGACACTGAGTGGTGTGCCAGCGAGGACACTGGGTCGTCAAGGGGGGTGGATTGTGAGATCTTACATCGGTTGGAGAGGGGATCGAAGCAATCCTTATAAGGGTGTGGAAACCTCTCCCTAGTAGATGTGTTTTAAAATCATGAGGCTGCGATATGTAACGGCCTAAAGAGGACAATATCTGCTAGCGGTGGGTTTGGGTTGTTACAAATGGTATTAGAGCTTGGCCCCTAAAGAGGGTGGATTGTGAGATCCCACACTGGTGAGAGAGGAAATCTCTCCCTAGCATACGCGTTTTAAAAATGTGAAGCTGACAGCGATACGTAACTGGCCAAAGCGTACAATGTCTGCTAGCGGTGGGCTTGAGTTTGGGTTGTTACAAAAACTCGTAACCATTTTCCAAGATATATTGATGGAAGTCTGAAAGTTCTTTCAGGTATTGGATGGCTTTTCTTGTTTTCTCTGTTTCAAATCTACTTCTCACCCTATTCGCATCTGTCATTACGGCATTGATCTGCCCCCTAGCAGCCGGCTCAGGTATACCAGAAGTAAAGGCTTATCTGAATGGTGTGGACGCCCCAGGAATATTATCGCCCAGGACATTGTTAGTGAAGGTAAAACAGTTCTTTGAACGTTTATCGTTGTGTTTCAGATATCTATAACCTCGGTTTCTTACTGTCATCGTAGAAACATAGATAGGGTCGACGACGGAACGAACAACCTGTTCTTTTTAGATCGGATTATGCTTTGAGGTGTAGCGCCTGGTTAAGACAAACCGAGTGTTCCTTCTATTATTGTACATTTTAGTTATAGAGTTGCTCCTTTGTTTGAAGCGTGTAGTAACGTCCGATGCCCCTTTTCATTTCCATCAAGTAAGATTACACGTTTGGTTGATATGAATTCTTGATTTTGTTGCCGTTTTAGAATACATCGTTATTTAGTAACGTCTGAAGTTACTCTTAGCGCCCCTTTAACAAAGAGTCGAGTAATTTAGGATGGTTTCTCTTTTGCAAAATTTTTTGGAATAGAGTCGAGTAATAGGTAGTTACATGTCTGGGTTTAGAGCATTTTGTTGTGACTGGTTGGAGAAGGGAACGAAGCATTCTTTGTAAGAATGTGGAAACCTCTTCCTAGCAGACACATTTTAAAAACCTTGAGGGGAAGCTTGAAAGGAAAAAGCTAAAGAGAAGAATATCTGCTAGTGGTGGGTTTGGACTGTTACAGTTGGTATCAGAGCTAGACATTAGCCAGTGAGGACGCTGGGCCTCCCAAGGGGGTGGATTGTGAGATCCCATATCGATTGGAGAAGGGAACGAAGCATTACTTGTAAGGGTGTTGAAACTTCTCTCTAGCAGACATGTTTTAAAACTGTGAGGTTGACGGCGATACGAACGGGCCAAAACAAACAATATCTGCTAGCGGTGGGTTTGAGTTGTTATGTCCTTCCTCTTGAAGCCAGAGTCCATGAATATGGTTTGATTGCAGATTATTGGCAGCATTGCTATCGTGTCGTCATCTATGGTCGTTGGAAAAGCTGGGCCTATGGTTCATACCGGGGCATGTGTTGCATCCTTGGTAGGTCAGGGGTGTTTCAAAGTATTTGGTTTAACTTGGAGATGGCTATACCATCTCAAGAAGGATCGAGATAGGCGGGATCTTGTAACATGTGGTGCTGCTGCTGGAATCGCTGCTGCTTTTCGTGCTCCCGTTGGGGGCGTGTTGTTTGCTTTTGAAGAGATGGCATCATGGTATGTTTAATAACTCGGTATGTAGTCAGTTTTCGCGTCATTATCTGATTCGAACTGCGTTCGTTCGGAATCTTAGGAGCTGTGAATGCTGTGTTAGCATATTTGAACGAACGACCTTCTCACGTTGACTATCGTCACAGGTGGAGAAGCGCCCTTCTGTGGCGAGCATTTTTCACGACGGCTATCGTTGCTGTCGTATTACGCTCACTGATCGATGTTTGTTTGAATGGATTATGTGGATTGTTTGGTAAAGGGGGACTCATAATATTTGATACCTACTCAGACTTCCCCTCATATCACCTCAAAGATCTACCTCCTGTGCTTGCCCTTGCTTTCATTGGAGGCATTCTTGGAAGCTTTTATAATTTTCTTTTAACCAAAGTTCTTCGTGTTTACAATCTCATACATGAGTGAGTTCTTTCTTTATTGTTCGTAAATGCCACGAAGCTTTTCGAGTTTCGATTCTCATTGTGCTCCGTTTGTTTCTCTCCAGGAAAGGCATTGTTTACAAAGTTTTACTGGCTTGCTCTGTCTCGATTTTCACGTCATGTCTTCTTTTCGGATTACCGTGGTTCGCATCGTGCCAACCTTGCCCGTCAAGTGCTCGAGAAATCTGTCCTACGATAGGTCGATCGGGTAACTTCAAGAAGTTTCAGTGTTCTTCTGGTCACTACAATGATCTTGCAAGTCTTATATTTAACACCAATGATGACGCCATAAAGAACCTCTTTAGCAAAGGCACAGACTCTGAGTTTCAATTCTCATCAATGCTCACATTTTTCGTTACATGTTTTTCGTTGAGCGTTCTTAGTTACGGTACGGTTGCTCCGGTTGGCTTGTTTGTTCCTGTTATTGTGACAGGAGCTTCTTATGGTCGTTTTGTTGGAATGGTTGTCGGTCCATACACGAACCTTAGCCATGGCTTCTTTGCCATATTGGGTGCTGCTTCGTTTCTCGGGGGGTCGATGAGGACGACCGTTTCTTTATGTGTTATTATGCTCGAATTGACCAATAATTTGTTGCTGCTGCCTTTAGTAATGTTGGTTCTCCTTATTTCCAAGACTGTGGCTGATGCTTTCAACTGTAATATTTACAACCAGATCATGAAAGCCAAGGGGTTCCCTTACCTAGAAGGCCATGTTGAGCCATACATGAGGCAGCTGACTGTTGCCAGTGTGTTAACAAGTCCACTTCAATTATTCCGTGGCATCGAGAAGGTTCGTAACGTAGTAAACGTTCTCAAATGGACGAGCCATCACGGATTTCCCATCATCGATGAGCCTCCTTTCTCGGAATTCCCTGTTTTATATGGTCTAATTCTCAGAGCTCATCTCATCGTGTTGTTAAAGAAGAAAGCTTTCTTGTCGGTTCCAACACTAGGATTAGAAAGACAGGATGCCTTAAAGCTATTATCAGCTGATGATTTTGCAGTGATGGGTTCGGGCGATGTCGATCGGATTGAAGATATTCAGTTGACTGATGAAGAGATGGAGATGTTCATCGATCTACATCCATTCGCTAATACCTCGCCTTGTACTGTCTTGGAAACGATGTCATTAGCAAAGGCTTTCGCAATTTTTCGAGAAACTGGTTTAAGACACATGCTGGTGATGCCTAAGGTCCCCGGGGTGAGTGACTTTCATGTATCTTGAGTCTCGTAATTTCTTTGCACCTAAGGAACAACACGAAGTAGAATTGGATGTCGTCGACACGAGTTTCATAAGTTTTTATTCACTGTTCTTAAAGTTTTGAGGTTTAGAACGTTTGGCTAACGTGTTTGCCTTATTGCAGAGATCGCCCGTGGTCGGTATATTGACTCGGCACGACTTTATGCCGGATTACATTCTGAGTTTGCATCCATTGCTAGAGAAGAGCAGATGGAAAAGGTTAAGAATCAAATTTCATCTGAAGAAAAAATTCTTCTAGTGGATCACCAAACATATAGAAAGGGCAAGTGATCAACAATCACTACACAGGAACTGTTAGAACATCACATTATAAAAACTTTAGTAAAAATTGTTTACCTTCTAATTGAGAAAGCGTTTTTCTTATGAACTCCAAAAGTTTCAATCGGGGCAGCTATCGTGCAACACTTTCTAACCTAGCGAATAGGTGGCGTACGAAAAATGGTTTGTATAGATGATTTTGACGTAGTCTTAATCTTCGATTCATGTTTTGAGAGAAAATATTTTTGTAAAACGTGATCGAGAAAGCATTGTAAATGTCAATTGCATCGAAAATATGTAGACAAGAGAGTTTACAATAGTGGGTCGAAGAGGTTTTATGACTACTTGGTTTCCTTATAGTACATTTTGAGGTATTTCATGTCGGTCATAAGCCCTAAACAAGCATGATGGTGATACCACACACTTCGTTGTTTTCTTATAGTACATTTTGAGGCATTTTATGTTGACTAGAAGCCCTAAACAATTATGATCGTGACACCACACAATTCGTACTTAGCCTCCCTATAGTACATTTTGAGACATTTCATGTCGGCTATAAGCTATAAACAAGCATGATACCACACACTTCGTACTTGATCTCCCTATTACACTTTGAGGCATTTTATGTCAGCTACAAGTCCTAAACAAGCATGATCGTGACACCACACTTCGTACTTGACCTCTCTAATAGTACATTTTGAGACATTTTATGTTAATCGCAAGTCCTAAACAAGCATGATCGTGACATCCTAAAGTCGCTACCATCTTCGAGAGTTAGAATTTGAGACGGTTTTACCATTCCTAAAGTCGCTACCATCTTCGAGAGTTAGAATTTGAGACGGTTTTACCATCTTTGAGAGTTAGAATTTGAGACGGTTCTACCATCTTCGAGAGTTAGAATTTGAGACGGTTCTTAGTGGAGCGTATAGAGTTAGAATTTGATAAATGTAACTTTTTAGCCAATTTTGAAAATGGACAGGAAACTTGAGAAACAACGTGAGCCATTAAAGAAATGCCAAAAAGAAGAAAACGAGCCACACAAGGAACCTGAATCTTCGGGACGGCACGCATTCTTGAGATCCTGTAAATCCCGTTCGTGGCCCTGCACTTTTCATTCCTCTTAATCCACTCCGTTACGGCGGCGGACCGGAGCAATTTCGCCACCTATGCTGTTGCCGTCTTCTCTCCGCCACCTCTCTCCGGCCGTACCTTCTTTACCTTCGTTCTCTCACCACCGTCTCTATAATCCCAAGCCCCTTCCGATTCTCCCCTGTTTTCAGTTCTTTCCCAAACCCCTTCTTCGAATTCGCGCCATTGATGCTGCGCAACCTTACGACTACGAATCCAGAATGGCATCCCGTTTTCACAACTCCGACAAGCTCAAAATCGCCATCGTTGGGTTTGGTAACTTCGGTCAATTTCTCGCTAAAACAATCGTCCGCCAAGGCCATACCGTCTTGTCTCATTCCCGAGTTGACCACTCTGATGCGGCTCGTAAGCTCGGGGTTTCGTTTTTTTCCGACCCGGATGACCTTGCTGAAGAACACCCGGAGGTGATTTTGCTCTGTACGTCGGTAATTTCAACTGAGAGTGTTCTCCGATCGTTGCCATTGCAGAGATTGAAGAGGAATACCTTGGTAGTAGATGTGCTTTCGGTGAAGGAGTTCCCGAAAAGCTTAATGCTGGAGTTATTGCCTCCGGATTTTGACGTAATTTGTTCTCACCCAATGTTTGGCCCTGAAAGCGGTGCGAAAGGGTGGAATGAGCTGTTCTTCGTTTACGAGAAGGTTCGAATTGGGTCGGATGAATCTAGGGTTTCACGCTGTGAGAAATTCTTGAGTATTTTTGAGAGAGAGGGTTGCAGAATGGTGGAAATGAGCTGTGTGGATCATGATAGATATGCAGCTGAATCGCAATTCATTACTCATACGGTCGGGAGAGTTTTGAATATGTTGATGTTGGAATCTACACCGATTAATACTAAAGGGTATGAAACTTTGTTGGATTTGGTGAAGAACACTGCTGCAGATAGTTTCGATTTGTATTATGGTTTGTTTATGTATAATAAGAACGCGATGGAGATGATCGAGAGATTGGATTTGGCTTTTGGAGCTTTGAAACAACAGCTTTTTGGGCGATTGCATGATATGGTGAGGAAGCAATTGTTTGAAAATGGTGAAAATTTGCAAACCTTGCCTGAAAATTCTCCTCAAAATGGGGCTTCTCTTGCACTGACAACTTATCTGGAAGCTACCAGGCAAGGTCCCATAGCCTTTCCTTTCAATGATGCTTAGATTATGCTTTTGTTCTTTGGTTTAAACATCTCAATGGTGTTGTATGTTGTGTTTTATTTGCTGTGATGTGATTGTTGGGAGGGAGTTCGATCATGAGTTTATAAGTAAGGAATACATCTTCATTGGTATGAGGTCTTTTGGAGAAGCCCAAAGCAAAGCCATGAGAGCTTATGCTCAAAGTGGACAATATCATACCATTGTGGAGATCTGTGATTCCTAACATAGTATCAAAGTCATGCCCTTAACTTAGCCATGTCAATAGAATCCTCAAGTGTCGAACAAAGAACTTGCTAGCCTCGAAGGTGTAGTTAGATGTGACTCATGTGTCGAACAAAGGGTGTACTTTGTTTAAGGGCTCCAGAGAAAAGAGTGGAGCCTCGATTAAGCGGAGGCTGTTCGAGGGCTAAATAGATCTCAGGGGGAGGGTCTATGGTGTACTTTGTTCGAGGGGAGGATTGTTAAAAATTGTTGGGAGGGAGTCCCACATTGGCTAATTCTCGATCATGGGTTTGTAAGTAAGGAATACATCTTCATTGGTACGAGGCATTTTGGGGAAGTCCAAAGCAAAGTCATGAGAGCTTGTGCTCAAAGTGGACAATATCATAATACCATTGTGAAGATCCGTGATTCCTAACACAATATTCACATTAAACTTTTGGGTCATCTTCTTTTTGTGTTTGGATCAATGGTGGGTTGGTTTGGTAGGGAGAGTTAGAAATCATTTTCTTACAAAGATGTTGAAGACGCTAATCGTTTCGATCCTCGTTAATTTTCTGAATATTATGTGATGTTTATATCCTGATTGGTTTGAATTGTGATTTGTTCATAAAGGGTTAGGCATAGAGAAAATTTTGTGCTGTTCCTTCTAAGTGAAGCTTCAGAAGAATAAACCCTCTCTCTATATTTCTTCAGGTTTCAGGACCTTTCTTCAACTTATGACATCAAAGCCACAAAACTTGAGGAAAATTCAAAGCTCAAGATTGCTGTTGTTGGATTTGGTAACTTCGGTCAATTTCTTGCCAAGACGATAGTAAAACAGGGTCACACTGTGTTAGCCTACTCGAGGTCGGACTACTCAGACGTAGCAGAAGAGATGGGCATCTCTTACTTTTCTGATATGGATGATCTATGTGAAGAACACCCAGAAGTAGTTCTTCTATGCACTTCCATTCTTTCAACAGAGAAAGTTCTCAGATCATTACCTTTTCGGAGATTGAAACGAAACACTTTGTTTGTTGACGTACTTTCCGTGAAAGAATTTCCAAGAAATTTGTTTCTTCAAATTTTACCCCCAGACTTCGACATCCTCTGCACACATCCTATGTTCGGGCCAGAGAGTGGTAAGAACGGGTGGAACGATCTTTCCTTTGTTTACGATAAGGTTCGAGTAGGAAATGAGGAATCGAGAGCGTTCCGTTGCAACTGCTTTCTTGATATATTTTCGAGTGAAGGGTGTCGAATGGTGGAAATGTCTTGCTACGATCACGATCGGCATGCAGCAGGCTCACAGTTCATTACCCATACAATGGGGAGAGTTTTAGAAAAGTTGAGTTTGAGCTCTACACCAATTAACACCAAAGGTTATAATACCTTGTTGGACTTGGTGTCAAACACTTCTGGAGATAGCTTTGATCTTTACTATGGTCTGTTTATGTACAATGCAAATTCCATGGAGCAACTCGAGCGGTTGGACTTGGCTTTCGAAGCATTGAAGAAGCAACTCTTTGGTCGTTTGCACGACGTTCTTCGGAAGCAACTTTTTGAGAATACAGATGGCATCATAGATGCACAGGAAGAATTAAAGATAATGCCATATCAGATCGGCACTGCTGCTCTAAGCTTCTCTGATTCTCGTGATCTTCGTTAAGAATCGACCTTCGCTTTCACTTCTTACTTTGTAAGTAATGCTTAAATTTACTTCATTATTTAGTCAGAGAGCTGCATTGATTATCTGTGCTTGTTTTCATTGTTCTTAAAGTTTTCACTTAGAGAACTCTCAATAGAAACTATTTTATGTTTTCAAAATTTCGCTCGGTTTTTTTTTAAAATAGGTAGAAGTAGTGTTCATAAGCGGGCGGGTTAGTGGGTGAACATCATCTATCTGGATAAAATACCGTCCTTCTCTTGCTATTTGACTATCTTTAATTGTAACGACCCAGATCCACCACTAGCAGATATTTTCCTCTTTGGATTTTCCCTTTTGAACCGGCAGTTATTGTCCTCTTTGGGCTTTCCCTCAAGGCTTTAAAACGTGTATGCTAGGGGAAGGTTTCCACACCCTTATAAATGGTGGTTTGTTCTCCTCTCCAACCAATGTGGGACATTACAATCCACCTCCCTTCGGGGCCCAGCGTCCTCGCTGGCACTCTTTCCTCCCTCCAATCAATGTGGGACCGCCCCCAAATCCACCCCCTTTGGGGCCAGCGTCCTTCCTGGCACACCGCCTCGTGTCTACCCTCCTTCAGGGAACAGCGAGAAAGCTGGCACATCGTCCGGTGTCTGGCTCTGATACCATTTGTAACGACCCAGTTCCACCGCTAGCAGATATTGTTCTCTTTGGGCTTTAAAACGCATCTATTAGGGGAAGGTTTCCACACCCTTATAAATGGTGGTTTGTTCCCCTCTCCAACCAACGTGGGACATCACATTAATTGAATTAATTGAATGCAATGCCATCTTAGAAATGCAGTATGCTTAATTCTCTCTGATATTAGCTTTATATCATGCACTCATTTTCCACAACCATAGAAAATCTAGTTATGTCTGTTGTATTTGGGTGTTTTTTCAGGAGTTCGGTGTATCGTTCAGCCGCTACATTTCTTCGCTTGTTTTAGGTTTGCTGGTGATGTACATTTGTTTTAGCCAAGGTCGTCTAGACGCCGACCGAATCAGCCATGTCGACAGCACGGTTGGTTGTAAGCAAACTCTTCCTAAATTCGATGACTGATATGAACTGATATAAAACTGCTGCAGGGAGAATGGTGAGTAATTTAGGTGCAATCTAGGTAAGGAGCTTTTATTAACACTAGGAGATGGAACAGGATGAGTTAGAAGTCATAGTAGGAATTCATTCTGGATTAGACATGGAGGTAAGAATATCTTCTGGATTTGAGTTGGAAGAACTTGGGTTCTTTCTTCTTTATGGTTATCAAGACGATAGAAATCCTCTGTTTTGTGTATGCGGATCGAGGAGAAAGGGGGCACATACAATTCTTGCATGGAGGAATCTAGTTGAACCAGATCAAGGGTCCTAACCGAGTTCGACTTACCTTCTTTTGCTAGTTCCCGTCTCTTGTAATGCAGTCAACCAACATTCGAGGAGAAAGGGAATTCTCGCATGGAAGAACCTAGTTGAACCTGGTCAAGGGTCCTGACCGAGTCTGATTAACCTTCTTTGGTTGTCTCCTGCCTCTTGTAACACGGTCAACTTACAATTGGTTAAACAAATTATTGTAGAGTTTTTCAGGGATGTATTGAGTTCAAGTCATTCGACCCTGTCCTAGTTCTCAATCATTTTGTGGGTAGGTATCACTTGAATGTGGGGTATTCAATAGTTGTATCAAATAAACTTGATCGGTTAACGTCTATTGTCCTGCTATTGACTTCTACAGGTCTTATCTATGCTTCACTTCTAATCAAAGCCATCAAGTTGCAAAATTTCTCCTCCGCATCAATGATACGATACATTTTCCGTTCATGTATTTTTACTAAATTTAATATTAATCCCTATCCTTAATTTGAGTCGACCGTCCTTGAGTAAGATAGTCAACTCAAACTTGGATTACGTGATTAGACAAATGACCCATCACGGACCTTGTCCTGTTTTTGAAATTTTTTTAAAATAATGTGGTTAGACAATTTTATGTAGTGTTTTGGTAATTATTTTTGAAAAAGTAGATGTTATATGCTAGCAAGTAATAAGACAATATTAACATGGTTAGTATATAATCCAAGTAAATAAGAGTCTAATTGCCAACGAAATTGATCGAAAGCAATTTTAATGAGTTTCATATGTTCAACCATCTTCGATAAGCATCCATGATCGAATGGTTAAAGCGTCGGCGAATTATGAATGTATGTTCTTGGCTTGATGGATTGTGGCTACTAGCAACATGAGCATAATTGGGACAAATGGCAGACTTATGTGGCCCGGTCAGCTCCCTCCCACCACCACCAACCATCGCCGCTCCTTCAACCCACGTCTTTCCTTCTCGCTCTTCCCGCTAAAACAATAGACCCCATAATAACATCACTTCACCCCAAAACTCGAAACCTCAATGGCGGAATTCTCAATTCGACCCCATAATAACCCCTTTCTCCGTCATTCGCTTGATTTCTCATTCCCATCTCCTTCGATTAAGCATCTGATTTCACTGTGGCACCAAGGAGAAAGAAAATGTCAAGGTCAACGAAGAGATTTCCCCTGTTCTTTTCGGTCTCCGTGTCGATGAATCGGGGCGAATTGGGTCTATTAAGAGATCTGAAAACGATTCGAGCTATGGAAATGGAGTGGATGAAGTGGGGTTTGATTCGAATTGGCCGCCGTGGAAGAATGTTCCTGATGGATATAAATTGATTGGAACCCCGACGCTTGCCTTCATTATTTGCAACATGTATAAGGTTTGTTCCTCTGTTTTTTTTGTGAGTTCTGGATTTGATCGAATGAAATGTTGATCGGTTTTGACTTTCGTTATGATTTGTTCTGTTTTGAGATGTTTTTGTGTGTATTTTTGGGCTTCTTGTGTTGTTAGATCATTGGTTGCTAGATTTCCAATGTCGCGCCTGCTTGGGTGGAATTCTTTGCTTTGTCCCAGTTGCCTGGTCGGTGGCTTGCCAAGATCTTTGGAGGGAGGTCAGTATTTAACTATCATTGTCAGCTGGTTTATTGTTTCTTTAGTGAACCCATTGTTTTCTGGTGTTTTACTTGATCATTGAATTCATTGGCTGAATATTAATAACTATCACCCATTTTGCAGCAGGGCTTCTTCATAGGTTTCCTATAAATAGATTTTGTGATAGAAACTTTGAAGCGTTTGTTCGAGATGACTTGTTTCCTTAACTTTTTGATAATGATTTTATTCTTTGTTTTTCACTTTTTAAATTTTGGCTATGGTTTCATCGTGGTTCATAGCAGCTGTTGATAATTTATCCTCTTTCTTACAACTAGAAACCATTCAAATTTAGGATTCTATCCTCCCACCCCAGGCTTGAATCATGGCGCTCTGTATCTGGAAGGTCTTGGTAGGATTCTTGGTAGGATTCTTGCTGCAGGGGATCTCCCCTGATTTTGGGAAAGTTGGTGGCTGTGAGGGAAAGAGTTTGAGTTTGATGCGCCTGAACCAGGAACTATCCTTGTTGGCCGTTGTTCTGGTCGAGCACTCTCTTTTCAAGAAGGCCTTTATCAAACCAAAAGAACAATCTAATGATTGTCATCTTTAGAACTTCTCGAACGAGGAAAATGATCATCACTCTCGGTTAGGAACTCTTAGTCGAACTGATGGCGAGATCGGAGCTTCATTCTACAAGCATTCCTCTATTTGAATGAATTTTTTGAGTGACGAGCATTGCATCGCAGTTGACCTATAACTTGATTTCCAATGGGGTCGACGACAGTGTGGAAAGATGACACCCCAACAGTTTCTTTTCAAGAAACATTCTATTCATAATTTGTGTGATCCTCTTCTGTTTTCCTCCATGTAGGTAAGAAAGATTTCCCCAACACTTGCCTTTGTGTCCCCTGCAGTTTGCATGACTTGTTCTCTTTTGATTTAGGATTGCCTCCCTGTAGGAATATTAACCAGTGACTTGGCCCTCTCTAGTTTTGTGTTATCTGGTGACAGTCTCACGTCGACACGTTAGTTCTCGGATTCTTTTTCGAAGTATTTGGATTGAAATTCCCATTTTCCATAAGGTACCAAGAGACTTTACTGTACTCATCAAGATACTGTCCTTCTCGTAAGTAAGCTCTATAATATCTCAATTCGTATTAACCTTAGTAGTTCATGAGGTCAATCTTAGTACGTCTCACCTTCAAAATTATCTTCAGGGCATTACGAACACCATCGAAGCAATACTCGGGATTGTATGAGTTGCTTTCACTGGCTTTCTTCTTGATTCAACTCATGGAGTTTTAAGTTGGCAACCTTTTTGTTCTATACCACGTTTTATATTCCTTTCGTATTCGTGGGCTTCTTAAGCACATCATCAAAATTTCCCCTTTGTAATGTGTACATCTCATTGACTGCATCTCCTCCTGCCAAAAACATCACAATAGAAAAAGTGGTTCTTGCATAATTTCGGTTTCGATGAGAATGAAAATAATTCAGCAACCCCAAACATCCCGTCAAACGAAAGATGGAATTCCATAAAAGAATTTGAACTAGCCCAAGACCCGAATATTCGGAGGTCTTCGCTCTTTCTTCTGACCATCAGTCTTTTCTTCTCCGGAGAGTCTTGTCCACCTTGATTTACTAGTGGAAACTAGGGATTCGTAAGAATGGCAAAAGAAGCGCTTTCACTGAAAATTACTCTTTGTCAAGACCGGAATAATCTTGCAAAAGGTGGATTATTCCCCGCCCCAAAACTGACCTGTTTGTATCTTCTGCTTATCATGCTACCAACAGAATGATTTTCCATTAGTAAATGTATTTGTTCACCTAGAAAAAGTTAACCAAATATGACAATTGTTTTCTCTTATTAGAAAATCACCAATCTGGAACTGATTTTCAGTTCCATACATCGCCTTCTATTCTATCTGCAAGCAGGGAGAACAATATTTGGCATGTGAATGAATACAATTGAAAAGGGAGCCACCATTATTGGTTCAGATGAATTTACATACTGAGGTTCCAATGAAGGTACGTTCCCTGATGAATTTACAGACAAAATCTTTCCATTTAGCAGCATAGTTTGACTATGCAGGTTCCCATCCTTAGCTGTTAGATGATATTCCTCTCTGAATGCTTTGCCTTCAATACCATGAGGTCGAGGTATTCGAATGACCTTCGGTTTATGGTTATAGGATCTATGTTTATGGTGCAACCGTCTCGTTCTCGTTCTGTTGTATGAAATTGCAGCATGAACTGTGGTATTACTGTCTAGGTTGAGCAGTAATAACGTGAATCCTTTCTGTAAGATTGAAAAGTTGAATCAGAGTCGAGAAACTCGTGTCATTTACTCGTTTTCTTGTTTTTGCATTTGGTTATATGGATTTCTACTTACAGACTGCTTAGAACAATGTGCATACGCTCGTATTTTCTTCGTCCCGTTAAAGCTTGTGGACAGAACATTTCTTCCCATCAAGCGATGCCATAGGAGTGCACTGAAATGAAGAAAGGGAAAGAAACAGGCAAAGCTAATCGTTAGGATAGTTGTCTAATAGCAACCGGGAAGAAATGAAGCGTTTAAGGTCGGAAATCTTGCTTCTGGTTGAAGCAACTCAGTAGAGAAATTCCAATAGTACTCACCTGTAATAGTCTGGATTTGGTTCGAAGGTGGTCGTGTTCAGTAAACCATAGTTTCCACCGATCAAGGTTTGTCTGCAGTACGTTTTCGTATCGAAGGCGGCCGACATACCCAGCTGGTCCAAGTACCTGAAAAAGTACACACATAAAAGAGCTATTTAGAATGAAAAGGTCTTAAAAAAACCACACATGGATGTTTTTTTCCAGAATCTAGATTACCAGAAACTAAAGACAAATGCATTTGTGACCAGATTATGGCCACTGTTGTAAGCCCCTCCAGCTTCCCCAACCCATGCTTTAGCTGAAGTAGGCGAGTTTCTTAGGATCTCATGGAGCTTGTAGAATGTATCGGCCATACCGTCGAGATAGGATGGGTCAAGAATCCTTTCAACGAGATGCTCATCAACTCCTGTTGACAAGAAATAGGTTCGGTGTGAACGCACTTCGGACATGAAACTTCATAAAACTCTTATTTGGCTAATGGATGATACCTGGTCCTAGATTGTATATATGGTGTGTGACAACATCTAGTGATTGGGTTGTTTTGTCAATGAATTCCTTGAACCAATTTTCATCAAAGAATCCTCCAGGAGATATGATTAACGGCTTATATTCAATATCCTTGTAGATACTTTGGACCATGTTCTGAAGAGCAATTGTATCAGACGCATACTGCTCTGCGGTAACTCTTGTTCCAACTCCATTCCCACTCAATTCATTCCCTGAGGATAAGGAAATGGATAATCAATCATAAATTAGAACATATGAATCCTTGAGTTATATGAGATGAACTAACAAGAATCCAAGAATCCAAGAATCCAATTCTCTATTTCTGTTTATGTGAGATCCCACAATCCCACATTGGTCGGAGAGGAAAACGAAACACCCTTTATAAGGGTGTGGAAACTTTCCCCTAACAAACGTGTTTTAAAAACCTTATGGGGAAGCCCGAAAGGGAAAGCCCAAAGAGGACAATATCTGCTAGCATTGAGCTTGGGTCGTTACAAATGGTAGCAGAGCCAAACACCGGGCGATTTGCCAACGAGGAGGCTATCCCCTGAAGGGGGGTAATAGACATGAGGTGGTGTGCAATAAGGACGTTGGGCCTCGAAAGGGGGTGGATCTGGTGGGTCCCGATTGGAGAAAGGAACGAGTGTCAACGAGGACGTTTGGCCTTGAATGGGGGTGGATTGTGAGATCCCACAATCCCACATTGGTTGGGGAGGAGAACGAAACACCTTTTATAAGGATGTAGAAACCTTCCCTTAGCAGACTCGTTTTAAAAACCTTGAGGGGAAGCCCGAAAGGAAAAGCCCAAAGAGGACAATATCTGCTAGCGGTAGGCTTGGGTCGTTACAGTTTAGTACAACCATAATAGGATATGATATCGAGCATCAAGAAAACAAGTAGCAGTTCTTACCAAGCTCCCAACCATGAATTGTGTAGTTCTTTTTAACAGTATAGCGTATGAACGATTCAGCATTCGTGTGATCCCAAGCTCCTACAGCAGACCCATCCGACGCAATCTGTCGTCCATTGAGAGCGTTTAATCCGAAGATAACCTTCACTCTGGATCGACTCAAATAACTTCAGCATTCAACTTTGTGAAATCCAACATTATAAGAGCAAAATAGGATGAAACTTTCATTACCCTCCTTTATTGAAGAACTCATTCAGTTCATCCCATCTTTTAGTTGGTAAGCAACCTTGACTGTAACCAAATAATTCTGAGGTGTTTCTTGATAAATAAACACATGACTGCTGGTGATCTTCAGTTTCATATATGATCTTATCTTGCAAAGTACCACCCAATCTAAGCTTGAGGGGTTTAAATTCTGCACCATTCATGAAAAGCTATTAGTTCTAGTTCGAGAAGACTTGACCCGTGTTCGAATCAAACTTGTGAAACCTACCTTTTATATTAGAATGTTAAATATTAACTTTTCGAACTCGTAAACGTACGAATCGACATAGATTATATAAACATAGATCTTTGTAGTCCATCTAGACTTATTAGGCATAAAAAAATCCAAACCTTTGACTGCATTTAATAGAACGTTGTTGCCCAGATCCTGCAATTGAAAGACAAACAACAGGAACTTAAATATTTTAAGTACAGCTCTAGATAGATCATAGGAAGACATTAAATAGTCAAGACCTTATAAGAATGATACACGAAATGCAAGAACATCAAAGAACTTTCACTTTTCATAAGCAATAAATACACAAATAATGAACACCCAGATGCCAAAACTTGAGAGTACCACCACAAAAAAGACATCAGCCTTTCATAAGAACAGACGTAGATCGATATGAATGAGCTTGAGAATCATTAGAAGTGTTTGAAAAGGATACCAGATTGAGCAGAGAAGCTCGTCCCCAGCTGCAGGTTCCATAATCGCATTTCTCAGGAGGCCACCAATCAAGCGTAGCACAAACGAAATCTTCATCGATACCTCCAATGGCGGATTTCCCATCAATCAAAACCCTCCCTCGCACAAACCCATCTTCTTCCAAACCCAAACCCTTGGAGTTCACAGAGCCACAAAACAAGAAACAGACCCAAAAACAAAACCCCACGAGCCAAACACGAAAACCCATCCCCAAAAGCTGGCTGAAATGGCGGATGAAGCTCAAAGGACAGAGGAGAATCCCATTAATAAAGGGAAGAAGAGGGAGTGTGAGGGAAGGAAGAAACGAATATAGAGTGAAGAGAACTTATAGAGACTTGGGAACTAAGAAATGAAGAAGAAATTAATGGAGCATTTAACGACATGGATGGCAGATCTGCATTAAAGAAATGGCAGAAATGAAACCCATCTGTGATTTTCTTTTGCTTTTGTGCCTCTTCTAGGGAAGGTAATGCTCTGTTCTTTTTTGTTCTTGTTTGATGGAGAGACTATGAAGAATGCTTAGAAAATGGGGGAATTTGGTAGTGATTTTGACAAGCTTTTGGTTTCTTTTTGGCTTCGATCTCACTCTATGTGCTTTTATGAGCTCTGCCATTTCAACTAATTTCTCTTCTTTCACTGTTCTTGTTTCCATCTTTCTAAATTTTGAACTAATTCCAATGTTAGCTTTATCTTTAATGGATGAATTTAATTCATTTTTTATGCATATATATCAAACTATTTCTGTATTTAGTTCGGAAATGAACGTTGTCAAATGGGTCTCACGGTTTTGAAATTTTGTGTTGGTTCGGTAAGTCCCAAAACACTTAAGACAAGTATGCCAAACTAAATAAAGATCCTCGCCCTAAAGATAACGGAACTTATGGTCCACTGAAGCTTGGTACCTAACCAAACTAGATGCATGCTAGACTCCATTCCCTAATTCTATCGAAAAACAAGGCATCTTATCCCGTTCGAGAGCAGAAAATGTACTTTTTGCTTAAATTCTTAGGCTCGAGAACGAAAGATATTTTATAGAATTGGATTAGGGTTTTTTAGGTTAGATTGTGACCTTAGAGGAGATATGTTGAGCCATGCACCTCCACCCAAAAAGAAAAAGTTGATCACAGGTC
Organism: Cucurbita pepo subsp. pepo; assembly: GCF_057944985.1. NCBI lineage: Eukaryota > Viridiplantae > Streptophyta > Magnoliopsida > Cucurbitales > Cucurbitaceae > Cucurbita > Cucurbita pepo. The sequence goes on along the minus strand of NC_141804.1, from coordinate 11,112,506 downwards.
ATATTAGAGTGCATAAAATAAAATTTAAAAGAAGAAAATTTGGATAATAATTGAATAAAGTAACCAAACATGTGATCTTTGTATAAATCATGACCAAACAGATCAAGTTGGACAGCTACCCAGATTTTTTTTATTAAAAAGTTTGTTCTTTTTGCCCTTTTTTTAATTATTATTATTGTTTCTTTAATCGAATAATCGAGTTTCAAGAACTTAGAACATTAAAATATTGTACTAAGAAATCCATTGGGGATACCCTTTTGATCCTAAAATATTAGTTTATGGAGAAGTAAAATTGTTTTTTTTAATTCATTACCCTAAACCCTAAACTCGAGATTAAACGGTTGAGGATCATAGGCACATTCAATCTAGGGTTTTATTGTAATGTTTTTATAGAAAGAAGAGTTAGAAAAATTCAAAATATAATTTCTCAATCTTCCACTCGACCAATTATTTTGATGATATGGTCAAAAGATAGGGAGGGTGACCTAACTCGGGTCAAACTTTGGGTAGTTATTTAGGCATCTATGTTTCTCCGACCTAATTTTATCCACTAAATTTTTTAGAATTCTTTAAAGCTACTCCATTCTTAGACCGTGCTCCAAAAGTTGGGGATAATTATTCTTCAATAACACTTACAATGGTACATCAGCTTAGTAACGTAGCCCTCGACCAAGCTGGGTATATGACTTAGTAGCTTACTCTCTCAACCAAAGAGTAGCTTCTTTGGTCGAGTGGTTAGAGGTTCAAATCTCTCCTCCTATGTGGTTGAACTAAAAAAACACGATCATCATACATTGCAGTGTATGGTTTGTAACTAAAAGTTGATGTCTTAAGAACACTTAACCCTTTATACAATAAGGGCATAGGAGTCGTATCTAAAATATCTGTGATATCCCACATTGGTTGGAGAGGAGAACGGAACACCCTTTATAAGGGTATGGAAACCTTCCCCTAGCATACATGTTTTATAGCCTTGAGGGAAGCCCGAAAGGGAAAGCCCAAAAAAGATAATATCTGCTAACAGTAGGTTTGGGTCGTTGCAATATCAAATCTCGAGAACAATTTTAACAAGATTACGACCTTGTTTGGAACAACTTTTATGTGTTATAATGTTCTTAGACAGTTAAAAGGTTATTTTAAACCTGGTCTACAAAAATCGACAACATTACATTATTTATGTTTGTGAGATCCCTTTTTAATGTATCTTTTACTTAATAGCCCGGTACGTTATTCAATAAATGTTTAGTATGTATGTACTATATCATTTATTATGCAATAGATCTGTGATGGCATTTATGATCAAGGAATGGAAAATATATCATACCTTGTTTTCTTCATTTATGTCGGACTTTTCATATTTTCTACCTTTTGAGATATTTATTTATTTTTATCTTAGATTTCGATGCTTATTCAATTTAAAACAACTAAGATCATTAAAAGAAAATTTCGTGTTTCAGTTGGTTGCAAGTTGCAGTACCGAGAGCCTTCAATAAAGGTAGACATGCATATCTATGTAGTAGCTAACTGAGTATGAACAATTACACGAAAAATGTTCAACATCGATTCTTACTTATCTTTCTATCCTCGATAAAAGGAATTATTTTCTTTAGTGAAAGAAGAAGGATGGACGGTTGCTACGGGGAAGCTTAACTCACGGTCAGGCACGAGATGATCTGTAGGTGGTCTATTATTACATGCCGGCTTTGTCTCCTAATTCCTTGTCTTATAAAAAATTATTAGGAAATTAAAATAAAAAAATTTAATATTTTAAGTTTAGAGATTAAAATATAAAAAAATAAAAAATAAAAAATCGAGGATTTTTCTAAAATTAGAAATTTTTTAATTATATAAATACAAAAATTGTTATAATATTAGTTGGAAAAATGATTTCACGTGTCCCCACTCTATCAAACTCAACCAAATAATAATAATAATAATAATAATAATAATAATAATAATAATAATAAAAAAGGACTTGTCAGTCGATCATTAATGGCTCCTGCGATTTTTGTTCCAGTATTTTTAATTTTTAAGTGTAGATTTAGCATTAATTAATTTCTTCAAATAAGTTTTTTTTTTTTTTTTTTTTTTTTTTTTTGTTATTTTACAAATTTTATCCATATAATTTTTAAAAAATTAATTTAGTTTTTATGATTTTAAAATTTTAATTTAATTCAGATTATTGGGTTTTTGTTTTAATATAACCGTTTTAGTTTGATCCTTACGAGTGGTCAAACCTCACTACTCGATGTTGAAGAAAGCTGCCTCATCTTCCTCAGATTGAGACACATTAGCCTTTCCCCAGTTGGAGCTTTTCCTCGGGTTTGAGGCTCACTAGAGGAGCAATTACGCCGTCGTCGATTACCTCCACCTCCGTGGGGCCCGTCATCGGTCGACTCCTTCTTTTGATCACTCATCTTTCCCGCGCGTGCGCCCGCTGCTGCTCGATGTTAAAGAGAGCTGGCTCGTCCTCCTCGGATTGAGACACATGGGTCTACTCAGCCTTTTCCTTATTCCTGAGCGCGAGATTTCCATGGCTTCTTACCGCCTTTCCCCGGCTGGAGCTCTTCCTCGGGTTTGACGCTCACCAGAGGAGCAGTTACGCCGTCGTCGATTACCTCCACCTCACAATTTATCTATAAATTTAATTTCACTGACTAAAAAAGGTCAACCTCTGTGAGTACAAGTCTCATTGGGTCATTAGATTAAGGCACACGTTTCATAGATAGTTTCATTTGAAATCGTGACGAATTTCCCTTTTGTGGACTAATACCGAACCACGTGTTTTGAACTCATGAAACCCGGCAACTAGCTTGTTGTCTTTAATTTTGAAGCTTGCAAGTGATAAGGAGAATTTGATAAGGTTTGATTAAATCTATGATCGACGACCCGTTTACACCTCTAACCTTGAATCGAAATTTGTTGTGTTCTCGGTCCCGGTCGAAAATATAAAGGTACCAAGTATTTTAGCAAAAGAAATTGTTACATATAATATGGATCCACAACATCACAACACATAAGAAGGGAAGTTCATTACCAACAAGGACAACAACAATGTTTCTACCCCTAAACCAAAAGCTAACACTAGCTAAACTCCCCTAACTACTCCGAAACTCGAAACTCGAAACTCGACAATGAGGAGGGCCAATGGACATCCTCACTTCCTCTTCTTGGTGGGTGGCTGAGGCGTTTCCTCCTCGTCATCTTCATCGTCCTCATCTTCTTCCTCTTCCTCATCGTCATCGTCGTCGTCTCCATTGTCGTCGTCGTCGTCTTCATCTCCATTGTCATCATCACCTCCAGCTCCTCCATCGCCATTTGCTTCAGGGTCATCCTCGGGATCACCGTCATCTCCTTCTTCACCTCCGGAGAAATCTTCATCATCGTCATCGTCATCCTGATCATTCGCGTCATCGTCGTCGTCATCTTCATCATCGTCCTCAGTTTCACTGCCATCTTTGTTTTCCTGGTCGGGGCGTTTCTTTCGGTGAAGTTCGGCAAAAGGGAACCTAGAAGAGGAGAAAAGGCCAGTAATCTCAGAACCAACCTAAACTTATTTAAAGTGAAAACACATAAATGACATTAAATTTCATTACATTTCCTCAATTGCAGCACATCCTGGTAGAGCATTGGCATCGTTTAACAGAGCTCCTGCCTGAAGAACAAACTGAATTAAAGTCTCAAGCAAGTTGTTTCTTATTGTCGGAATTGTCCTAAACAAGATCAAGAAATTCCACACCAAATAATAAACTTCAAAGAAGATTCGAAGCAAAGCATAGGATTGAAAAACAACACTTCCAGTTATGGGTCGACTGAAACGTCTAACACAATATGACTCGTCAAGCCAAATCATTGGTTTAACTGAATAACTAAATAAAATAGATAGACCCTTCTCTTCATCTTAGATCGACAGATCTTCTCCATTGAAAGATCCCCTCTATGGATAATACACGCTAATACACACCCATCTTCTCCAGTTCAACGAGCCTAATTCTAATTGTTTTGTTCCGAAGCAAAACACGAGGCGGTTTGTCCTATTCAGATATTCACAACCAAGAAACACTGGATTCTCTTTCGGGTAGGCTCTAAAAGGAGAAGAAAGGCTAGAATGTAAGTACAGTCACCAAACTTGTAGGACAAAATGAGAATGTAAGTAACTTGAAATCAATAGTCACCAAATTATGGAATTCGTGTGAGATTCGCTGTCCCGTTCTGTAATGAGTCGATCGATTCAATGAGATGTTGGGACAGGAAGAGCTTGAGAGTAACAAAACAAGTGCATTTGAACTTCCTCGAGTCAAGGAGCCAAAAAGGAAAATACCCAGAAAAATTAGAAAGCAGGAGTTGATTAGACAATAAATTCTAATGAAGTGAAAATCAACTTCCAGCAAGAACCACCAAGTGCAAAGGATAGCTATAGCTTGATGAACAAAAAGCATTTGAAATGAACAAGATTAGATATCAATCAAGCAAGCTCAGAGACAAAATTGACCGATCTCCACAGCAGCAAAGGCATTTCTGTAGCCAACCCATCAACATGGAACAAAAAGCACTAGAAATGAACAAGATCGCCAGCCTCACAGTTTTAAAACGCGTCTACTAGGGAGAGGTTCCAACACCCTTATAAGGAATGCTTCATTCCCCTCTCCGACCGATGTGGGATCTCACAATCCACCCCCTAGGGGGCCCAGCATCCACACTAGCACACCGTCTGATGTCTAGCTCTGATACCATTTGTAACATCTCAAGCCCACCGCTAGCAAATATTGCCCGTTTTGACCTGTTATGTATTGCTATCAGCCTCACAGTTTTAAAACGCATATACTAGAGAGAGGTTTCCACACCCTTTTAAGTAATGCTCCGTTCCCCTTTACCACCGATGTGGGATCTCACATAGCGAGTATAATTTAACTATATAATGGCAATATCCTAACAAAGATGTCTTGTTCTTGGCCAAAATGTCACCAAAACGTGAGAAAAAAACATGCCCTCCATCCGCATTTATCACTAATACAAACACTTAGCTTCAAAACAGGTCAATGTTCATCATTTTCAGCTAAAATTTCACGTATGTAGCAGCACCCAATAAAGAACAATGACAGAGAAACCGTGTTGTTAGTAATGGAAACACCATAACCGGAGAAGAAAACAAACGAGTTAGAGTAAAACCAGAAGTAACAAAGCGAAAGCTCTTGACCTACAAACACCAATAAAGTAAAGAACAGCACAAGAAAATCCAAAGGGCAGAGAAACTTAAGATCCTAGAAGTAAGAACAATGACTAAAATCAGTAGAATCCATAAAAAAAACTAAAACCCCATCAATGAGTAATATGAAAATGAGGGTTTACCGCCGCCAGAAGGCAAGCTAGGGAGTTCGCAGTGGTGAAAACAGTCTCCACCGCGATTGCTTCCAAAACAGAGCGAACCCACATGGTTCTGTCGACGAAGCCCACGCCGCCCAACTCCATTGCCGCAAAAATAAGCTCAAAAGTGAAGAGAAAGAGGCACCAGCACGAAAGAGAGAGAGAGAAGGAAGCTCGCAGAGAGAGTGAAAGAGAGATGGGCCTGGCAGTGATTCAGAGAGAGAGAGAAGGCGAGTGGGTTTTCTGAGATTTGGGAGAAGAGTTGGGTTCAAGTCCAGTTGGGGTAAACCCTAGGCTTTGGTCCGATTAGGGCTCTTCATTTTGTCTGCTAGTGAAATAATATATATATATATATATATGTATATATATATGTGTATGTGTGTATATATATGTATGTATGTGTGTATATATATGTGTGTGTATATATATGTATGTATATATATATACACACACATATATATATATATAATTCACAAAATTTGAAAAGTTTTTTATTTTTTATTTTAAGTAGAAATTCGAGGTCAAAACCGAACTTCGGTTAGTTAACTAGTTGAGTTATACTTGGGTTAAATGTTTTGACGGTTTAATTTATATTTAGAATGGAAGTCATTTTTACCCTAAACGTTAGTATGTAATTATTTAATCTTTTCAATTTAAAATTTATAATAACTATTGAGCGTGGAGTTATTGAATAGGTTGAGAGATATAGTGTAACGACTCGACTTATCATATAAATAGCGGTCAGGGTCGTTACGAAAAATAATGTGATTTATTTGGAAGGGAATGAAAATCATGCAAAACGATCATTTATTAGAAATCAAGTGCGATGAATGTGGATAGAACACGTGACCTTCAAATCTTCGGTCTAACCCTAAAGACGCGTTTTAAAGCCTTGAGGGAAAGCCCAAAGAGGACAATATCTGCTAGCGGTGGGCCTGGGTCGTTACAAATGGTATTAGAGCCAAACACCAGACGATGTGCCAGCCTTCTCGCTGTTCCCCGAAGGGGGGTAGACATGAGACGGTGTGCTAGTAAAGACGCTGGCCCCAAAGGGGGTGGATTTGGGGGCGGTCCCACATCGATTGAAGGAAGGAAAGAGTGCCAGAGAGGATACTGGCCCCAAAGGGGGATGAATTGTGATGTCTTACATTGGTTGGAGAGGAGAACAAACCACACTATTTATAAGAGTGTGGAAACTTTCTCTTAGGAGACGCGTTTTAAAGCCGTGAGGGAAAGCTCAAAGAGGACAATATCTACTAGCGGTGGGCCTGGGTCGTTACATATAGTCTACCCAACCCAAATCCAAAATAAGTCCAAACAGTTGAGAGGTTGGTCGTGGAAAGATAAGTGCTTTAGGTAAAGTCGCGTTCAATGAGGGCTAACCCCACAGGACTCGACCAAGACCAAGAGTTTTACTCGTGAGCGTCGATTAGAAATTAAAAATGATAAAAAATGAGTTTCTTTTTTTATTATAAACTTTAAAAATGTCGAATAAATTATTAATTTTTAATTCTTTTGAATTTAAAAAAATGTTTCACAATTTTTTTTAATTTAATTGAATATATATAATTTTTTTTAATCTATGGACTTAATAATCTTTAATTTTTTTTTTTAATTTTTCAGTCATAAAATTTAATTTTTTTGAACTTTTAAATATAAAATAAAAGATTTTCAAGACTATTAATTATTTTAAAAAATGAGGGATTTATTATAATAATAATAAATAAAGAAAATAATTTAAGATTTTCTTAAAAAAATGGTTAATTTAACCTAAAATTAGTTTGAAATTAAAAATTAAATTAATGAAATTGTGAAGTGAAATTTCTATTAAAGAGCATCATCGTCTTCCCTAATCTTCCTGAGATTTCTGTGGTTCCTCTGCGAACTGAGCTCTAGCGAAATGCTGAGAAGACAACCCAGCAAGATCGAGGTCAAAATCGAAGACAAGGAAGAACTCGAACAAGCTCGTAAGCGCGCCGCCGCCGCCGCAGCAGCTGCCGCGTCCACTACCACCGACGCAACCTCCTCCGCCGCCGCCTCCCTCCTGCACAACCTCAATCGCAACAAAGATCCGACTTCCAAAGCTCAGCGCCTTGGTATCTCTTGAAATAATCGAAATGGAGGTGGAAGTGAAGCTTCGTCTTCCGGATTCCGTTTCTCATCGTCAGATTTCAACTCTTCTCTCGCCGTTTCATGTTAAAACACATCGCCAAGAGAATTTCTTCTTCGACGGCTCGTCTGGTGAGCTTTCGGCTCGCCGATCGGTTCTCCGTATTCGATTCTACGATGGCGATTCGCGTTGTGTGATCTCTTTGAAAGCTAGAGCGGTTTTGGTCGACGGCGTAAGTCGAGTTGAAGAGGACGAGGAGGAATTGGAGCCATCTGTTGGGCGGGCCTGTGTGGAGAATCCGCAGAGATTGAAAGAAGTGGAGTCTAGAATTATGGGAAGGGTTAAAGATGAATTCGGGCCTTCTGGATTTGTAGGGTTGGGAGGATTTGGAAATGTGAGAGGCGTGTTTGAATGGAATGGATTGAAATTGGAACTGGACGAGTCTAGCTTTGAGTTTGGGACTTTGTATGAGATTGAGTGCGAAAGCACTGATCCAGATGCAGCGAAGAAGATGATCGAGGACCTATTGAAGGAGAATCAAATTGCGTATGGGTATTCTGAAGCTTCTAAGTTCTCTATTTTTCGATCTGGGAAGCTGCCATAGGTAAATTGTAAGTAAATTTTCTGGTTTTTCTATGAAGCGTACCTTTCTCTTCTCTTGATTTTGAGTTTCAGCATTAGATTGTTCTGTACTTGTTCAAGTAAATGGCATTTGATGATAGAAACATAATCAGATTTTGCAGGGAAGAGAAAAACTCAAGCAATTTGTTTGAATTAGCAACAGGGGTGCTTGCATTTCTTTGAATTGAATAAGAGGTGTAGTATATTGTAATTGTTAACTATCAATCATCCCTTTAAACTTTTGTCATACAAACTTGTTTGAAGATAATGTAAGAATTGATAACATGAAATCGTAGATCAAATACTGGCAATCCAAATAGCAAAAAATATAGTTCTTAGTTATTAAAATGTTCTTCACATGATACATTTTGAGATCATGTTTTTCATAATTCAGGTTCTGTATGATAAGATGGCGAAGATGGCGATTACTCGGTTATCTCGAACGTGTAATTCTTTGTTCGATATGTTATCCATTTTCTTTCAAATATCTTACTGCTTCTTAGGCTACATCTCTATATTTGCTCCATTGATCTTTATTGTTTTTTTTTTCTGGTTTTAGTGATTCGAGAATGACAGATTCTCATCTCTTTTTCTTATTATGAGGGATGGAGGCTTCTTCTGATCCATAAATTTTCTGCTATTTAACAAATTTATGCATTTGCTAACATTTTTTTTGGACTGCAGTTAGTTGCATATGTTAGATAAACACGACTCGTATATGTTAGATAAACATGACTCTTCACAATGGTATGATATTGTCCACTTTGAGCATAAGCTCTCATGGCTTTGCTTTGGGCTTCCCCAAGAGGCCGGATTATAAACTCATGAACATTTCCTAAATTAGCCGATGTGGGACTTTCATCATCCAACACCTCCCCTCGAACAAAGTACGCCTCCCTTAATCGAGGCTTGACTCCTTTGGAGTCTTAGTCATTTTTTACTATGCATTCGAGGAGAGTTGACTCCTTTTCTTTTGGAGTCCTTTGTTCGACATTTGAGGATTTACCAATCTATTGGCACGATTAAGCTTAGGGCATGACTCTAATACCATGTTAGATGAACACGACTCTCCACAATGGTATGATATTGTCCACTTTGAGCATAAGTTCTCATGGCTTTGCTTTGGGCTTCCTTAAAAGGCCTCGTACCAATGGAGAGAGTATTCTTTGATTATAAACTCATGAACATTCCCTAAATTAGCGGATGTGCCATGTATACACATTTTGGGATGTTTCTGGTTGATGAGATTTTGCTGTTCTCAATTATGATTTCTTTACAAGTTCTGATGATTTCTTGTTCTCAAGGATCTCAAACTTGTCAATGGCTTCTCTAACCTTTCCTATCTTGTTTTCATTTGTTTAGAATATGGTTCGTGTGGCTTCGGTCGGCTGAGGGCTAAGAGATCTTGTCAATGAAGCGAAATGGAGACTGGGAACCAAGAAGACGCCATTGTGTTCTTCATCAAGTATCTTAAAATACATTCCGCTTTTACATTATACACGAGTATTGCACATTGAGAAACATAATTTGCTGATATTTGATATGATAATCTTTGAATGAAGCTTGTCTGCTTTGTTGCATTGCTTGTGGTTGAAATGGATTGATTTAGTTGAATAAGATGGTTCTCTTTGACAGGGGATAGAATAAAAACTAGAGAATTGGCTTCTTATTTCCAAGATTTGTCTCTACTTGGGGTCAATCCAGTCTATTTAAATTTGCCTTCAGGTCTCAATGTTAGGGTTTACGTTCTTTAGAATTCAGCCTATTGAGAGATCCCATATCGGTTGGAGAGGGGAATGAAATATTTCTCACAAGGATATAGAAACTTCTTCCTAGTGGATGAGTTTTAAAACCGCGAAGCTAATGGCGATACGTAATGGCTAAAGTGAACAATATCTGCTAGCGGTGGGCTTAGGCGGTTACAAATGGTATTAGAGCCAAATATCGGGTAGTGTGCCAGCGAGGACGCTGGCCCCCAAGGAGGGTGGATTGTGAGATCCCGGGGAACAAAAGGGGAATGAAATATTTCTCATAAGGATATAGAAACTTCTTCCTAGTGGACGAGTTTTAAAATCGTGAGGCTAATGGTGATACGTAATGGCCAAAGTGAACAATATCTGCTAGCGGTGGACTTAAGTTGTTACAAATGAGATTAGAGCTAGACACCGGGCGGTGTGCAAGCGAGGACGCTGGCCCCCAAGGAGAGTAGATTGTGAGATCCCACATCAGTTGGAGAGGGGAACGAAAGGGGAATGAAATATTTCTCATAAGGATATAGAAACTTGTTCCTAGTGGATGAGTTTTAAAATTGTGAGGCTAATGTTGATACGTAATGGCCAAAGTGAATAATATCTGCTAGCGGTAGGCTTAGGCTGTTACAAATGGTATTGGAGCCAAACGTCGGGCATTGTGCCAGCGAGGACGCTGGCCCCCGGGGGGGTGAATTGTGAGATCCCACATCAGTTGAAGAGGGGAACGAAAGGGGAATGAAATATTTCTCATAAGGATACAGAAACTTCTTCCTAGTGGACGAGTTTTAAAACGTTTTAAAACCGTGAGGCTAATGGCGATACGTAATGGCCAAAGTGAAAAATATCGCCTAGCGGTGAGCTTAGGCTGTTACAAATGGTATTAGAGCCAGACACCGGGCCTTATGCCAGCAAGGATGCTGGCCCCCAATGGGGTAGATTGTGAGATCCCACATTGGTTGGAGAGGGGGAACGAAACCTCCCTTATAATAAGGGTGTGGAAACCTTTCACTAGTGAACGCGTTTTAAAACCGTGAGAGTGAGGTAGATGACGATACATAAATAATGGGCCAAAACGGTCAATATTAGCTAGTGGTGGGCTTGGGCTCGGGCGGAAACTAGCTTCTACAAAAACCACTTTTCTTTTTTAATGGTTAAGCATGTGATAGAAAATTCTATGAATCTATATTCAGTAGCTATTGAGGTTATTTATGTAGCTGGTTCTGAATAATTAGATGATAAATGGTAAAGTACGTACTGTCATAGCAAAATAAATTGTGATATATAGTGTGGATCCACAACATAAATATAGGAAGTTCATTAAGAACAAGGGTCAACAATCTTCCTACTCCTAAATGCGATGGCTAACTGGCTAAATTCCCTTCACTTTCTTCTCTTAGCTGGTGGTTCAAGTGTTTCCTCGTCCTCGTCCTCCTCTTCTTCGTCGGTGTTGTCATCATCCTCATCTCCATCATCGTCATCGTCGTCTTCATCTTCATCCTCTCCACCATCTTCAATTCTTCCATTACCACTTACTTCTGGGTCATCCTCCTGATCACTCTCGTCACCTTCTTCTGCTGAGAAATCTTCGTCGTCGTCGTCGTCATCTTCATCTTCGTCATTCACATCATCGTCGTCATCTTCTTCTTCTCCTCCGTCACCTTCCTCATTACCTCCAGCCCTTCCGTTGCCAGTTGCTGCAGGGTCCTCCTCCAGATCGCCGTCATCCCCTTCTTCGGCTGAGTAATCTTCACCACCTTCCCCACCTTCCCCACCATCCTGGTTATTCGCATCATCATCAACATCATCTCCATCTTTATCATCCTCTGTTTCACTGCCATCGATATTTTCCTCGTCGGGATTACTCTTAGCGTGAAGTTCTTCGAATGGAAATCTAAGAAAGTAGTATAAATCAGTTATCTCAGAACCAAGGATAGAAAGTAAGCCATATAAATGAAATGGAACTTTCATTACTTTTCCCCAATTGCAGCTATTCCTGGTTGAGCATTGACATCATTTAACAGATCTCCTACCTGGAAGGTGAATTGAGATTCAAAGTGTTCATCAACAAAATTACAAGCCTGCAGGTATCAGATATAGTAACAAATTCCAAGTATGGTTCATCAAAGAGTACGATCATTATACAGTGTTCTAAGACAAAATTTAAGAAAGATGAGTTAGGATGTGATGTCCCAAGTTGGTTGGGAGGAGAACAAACCACCATTTATAAGGGTGTGAAAACCTTCCCCTAGCATACGCGTTTAGAAGCCTCAAGGAGAAGCGCAAAAGGGAAAGCCCAAGGAGGACAATATCTGCTAGCAGTGGATTTGGGCCGTTACAAATGGTATCAGAGTCAGACATCGGATGATGTGCCAGCCTTCTTGTTGTTCCCTGAAGGGGGTAGACACGAGGCGGTATGCCAGTAAGGATGCTTGGCCCTAAAGGGAGTGGATTTGGGGGCGGTCCCACATTGATTGAAGGAAGGAAAGAGTGGGGCAGTCCCACATTGATTGAAGGAAGGAAAGAGTGCCAGCGAGGATGCTGGGCCCAGAAGGGGGGTGGATTGTGATGTCCCACGTTGGTTGGGGAGGAGAACAAACAATCATTTATAAGGGTGCTTCCACTGGCATACGCATTTTAAAGCCTTGTGGGGAAGCCCGAAAGAAAAAGTCCAAAAAGGACAATATCGACCCGCGGTGGATCTGGGCCATTACATAGGAAGAAGAAGATCTTAAGGATTCTGACATAACTGTAGATTACTTCCATTGATTACAAGAACAAAAAAGGAAACAGCCCACAAGCAATCAGAAAGGATAAGCTGTGTTCATCAGACACTAAATTCTATAATGAAGCTTCAACAAACACCACCAAGCCTAAAGGATAGCTAAAGAGATAGAATAAGTTGAATAAAGTACACACAAATTTCAAAAGAACCATATGAAACAGTAGCCATTCCACAGTAAGGGCAAATTCTGTCCCGTTTCTAACTACCATCTCCAAAACAGGCGGGATTTGCCGAATTCAAACAAAGTCTCCACAGAATCTAAAGATTTTCACAAGGAATTTCGGATACGATCTAAATAAGGAATGGTCAAAGCCTGAGGAAGAAAGCTTAATCGCTGTCACAGTTCGAAAACCAGTTCTAACACACTAGAGACTAGAACGAATAACTTCTCTCCACACACAAACTAGTCAATGCTCAAATTTTCCAGCTAAAACTTCCCGCCTGTAGCAATTATAACTCACGAATGAACAAATAACTTCAAACAACGAAGGAAAAAGCTTGTAAGCTGCGAACATAGCGAAGAAATGGAGAGAGCCATAGAATTCAAGCTCCAACGAGCAAAAATCAGAACCAGAAACCAGTAGAATCCACAACAAGCGAAACGCATCAAAGAAAAAGCCAAAACAAAACACTCACCGTGGTGAGAATCCAAGCGAGAGAGTTCACAGCAGTCAAAACAGACTCCACCGTCAGAGCTTCCAAAACAGAGCGAAGCCACAGAGACCTATCATCCACGCAGCAGCCAACGCCCTCCAACTCCATAGCCATGGAAAACAAGCTCAAAAATGACGATCGAACACGCAGAAGAACAAGGTGGAAACGAAGAGAGAAGAAGAGAACTTGCAGAACGAGAGGAAGACCTTGAAGGAAATGAACGAGGAGAAGAAAGCCGTTGGGTTTAGTGGTCCGGTTAGAGTAAACCCTAGGGTTTGGTCCGATTAGGGCTTTTTTCCGTTCGCATCTGAAAATAAAAATAAAAATAAAATAAATAAATTGTTTTCCTCATTTTTTTAGGGTTTCTTTTTAATTCAAATTTTCGGGTCGGATCTTTTGTTCCGGTTATCTGTAATGACCCGATACACGACCATAATAATAAATTAATAAATAATATCTAATTAATTAAAATAATTAACATTCTAATTTAATCCCTTATAAGATAATTAAAGTACATTAATCTGACCTTTTACCAACTGATAGTGACTATTTTTATTTATAAAAAATGGGAAAATGGTTATTAAAAATGTTAATTATTATTTATAATATAATTTAAGATAAATATAAAATTACAATTATAGATCAACATATTTATATTATTTATGCATTTTTTTAAAGACTTTGAAGATAAACAATTACAATTTAATTTAATTTAATTTAATTTTCGTACAAATATCTAATTTATTTCTTACAAAATTAGGATTTTTTTTTTCGTCCCTCTCCAAGATATCTAGGGTCAAGCTAGAAATCTCGACGAATAGAGAGGATAATACGAGATATAATTATAGAATTTAATAATATTACTGTAACCCGTTTTTTCTTTGCTACAATAAATATAATTTTTTTTCATTTTTTATTTAAAAAATGTTAGATATCATATAATAAAAACTTTTATAAGTTCATTAAATAATCTTAAGCTCGAGATAAATATATAAATTATAAATTTGAAAGGTTGAGAAATTAAAATATGGTTTTTTTAAAAAAAAATAATTGTTTTTTTAAAATCAAATTAATATTTTAAAACTTAAAAAAAGTTTTGAAATTTTATTTTTATTTTTAATAATATAGCTAAGATAAAAATTGATAATTAAAAAAAGTTGAAAAAAAAAACAAATTAATGTTAAAAAAAATTATACTAAAATATAAATTTAATTAATTTGTTTAAAAAATAATTAACTAACCATTAACTAATAATTAAAAAAAGGAATGATATTAAATTATTATAGTTTTTTCTGATAAAACTATGCGGTTCATAGACGGCTTGGATTTTCTCTCTCTTTCTCTCTCCTCCCTTACAGCCACCGTCCACGCAGTCAACACTCACGGACGGCGACGACCAGTTTCCTCCCCTATGGCGTTCCCGGAAAAACCCTAAATCCCCAATCTCTTCAATTTCCATTCTTCGATCTTCAATTCGTTCGAATCCCTCCGATCTTGCAAACCCTAGACCCACCGGATTCATTATTAACACGCAGCTCGTAATTTTAAAATCATGTCTTCGGAAATTGAGGTCGTCGACGAGGTTCAATCGCGGGATCACGAGCCCTCGCAACCTGCTTCTGCTTCTGCTTCCACTGCCAATGGAGAAGGTGAAGAGAGCCTGAGGAATGACGTTTACACGGCTGCAGCTTATGGCGATATGGAGAAGCTTCAGAGATTGGTCGAGCGCGAGGGTTGCTCTGTTTCTGAGCCCGATGGCCTTGGCTACTATGCTCTTCAGTGGGCTGCTCTTAATAATCGCACTGCTGCTGCTCGTTATATCATTGAGGTTTGTCTTTCCATTCTGCGTTTTTGTGCCTGTGGGTCGTATGGAAAAATTGATTTCCTTCCTTCCTGCATTCAGACCACAGATCCCTTCTTTGTTTGAATGGATTTTGCTTTTACTTTATCTGCCTTTGGGTTTGAACAATTGTGTTTTTATTAATTATCCGATTGGCTTTGGGGAAGCTTGCTTTGGATAATCGAGGATTAGCATGCTCTCTCAACTGCCTTTCTCTTGTTTAAGTGAATTAATGAATGGTAGTTTCTAGAAGGAATTTCTGGGAAACATTGATTTTCAGTTGTTGAGAAAGCAAGCCAAAGAAATGAAAGAAAGGAAGGCTTTTAGCTTTGATTTTCTATCTGGTTGATGGTTGATGTGAACTTGAGTTTGCTCTAATTTGAATCTCCCCTCCAAAGTGAAAATATTTGGATGGGTGTGGCAATTGCTAGAGGTTTTAAATGATGTCTGTACCTACAGAACGGAAGCACAAGATGTAAACTTTGTCTTTTCATTTGTATTAGTTGTTTAGTACATTTGGTATTGGATCATTTCCAGCATGGAGGCGATGTAAATGCAGCAGATCATACTGGGCAAACAGCCTTACATTGGACTGCTGTTCGTGGAGCCATCCAGGTTGCTGAGGTTTTACTCCAAGAGGGGGCTATGGTCAATGCTGCTGATATGTATGGTTATCAGGTCATATTTATTTCCTCTCCAGCAACTAACTGATCGTTACTTTCTTTAATGTTCGTGTTCATGGATTTATATGGCCTAAGGTAGGGAGAAACATTATAATATTTTTGTGTAGCATAAAGAGTTAGTGTGGTCCCTTGTTCTTTTGGATTGGAGTCCAGCATTGGTATTCTTTTGTTCGGATTTGTATTTTATATGCCCTTGTATTGTTTCATTTTCTCAATGCGAGCTTGGTTTCTTACAAAAAGAAAGAAATGATGATCAAGACATTCATGGACAGAAATTTATGTTTTTTCTTGATTTCCTGCTAAATTGTGTGAGAAATAAATAAATCTGACACTAATTTCTATTCAGAAACTTATTCCCGAACCATTAACTAGGTAATGCCAATCTTCTGTCTTGAATCATAGCTTTCTAGCTATTGTTTGAGGCATTCTTTAACTATTAAAAAATTGTTCAATATTGAATGGATAGTCAGTACATCAAATAAAAGTCGCCTTCTAGCATACTGATGGTAACTATATGGATGTGATTGCAGACAACCCATGTTGCAGCTCAATATGGTCAGACGGCTTTTCTCTATCATGTTGTTTCAAAATGGAATGCGGACCCTGATGTTCCTGACAATGATGGGAGGAGCCCGTTACATTGGTAGTAGTTTTTTTACAATGCTTCCCATTGAGAATGTTGTAGAGTTCTATTGTCTATATTTATGCACATATGGTACTTATAAATGTGGGTTTTTGGGTGGTATTGTGCAATTAACATGTTATCTTACTTACTATTTCGATTTATTCTTCTCATCCTATTTGTTTTTGTAGCTATAATATAATTGGTAATCCCCATTTTGATATGGTCCTTGAATTCTTACGCCATTTTATGCACAACTATTTCCTAACCATGAATGAGTGTTGTGCTAAAGATGTCTTTTAGTATATTTTCTGACAAATTCTTTTAGAATTATATTTTTCTCATTGATTTCTTCATGTTTTCTTAGGGCTGCGTACAAAGGTTTTGCTGATTGCATACGACTTCTCTTGTTTTTGGATGCGTATCGAGGACGCCAAGATAAGGAAGGTAATGTTTGGAGCGGTTAAAAAGCTTCACTCGAGAAAAAAAGCATGCCTTCTAGTTTAAATATAATGTGAAAACTTTTTTTTTTTTTTTTTTAAGAAGAACAATAGTTTTAGAGCTCAGGTTCCTTCTTTATTATTTCAGGTTGCACTCCTCTCCATTGGGCAGCTATTAGGGGCAATTTGGAGGCATGTACAGTTTTAGTGCAAGCTGGGAAGAAGGAGGATTTGGTGGTGACTGATAATACTGGCCTTACGCCAGCACAACTTGCTTCCGACAAGAATCACAGACAAGTTGCATTTTTTCTTGTATGTTGAAACCAAATCAGTTTCTTTACTCTTGAATTATTTTTCTTATTTTTTATTATTTAGTTGATAATATTTCTATAACTCTCTGATTATGTTGGGGGTGTGCATGTAAATGATAGTGAGTTTAAAGGCCATTCTTTTATTTCTTTTCATTCTTCCTATTATATCTGCCACCTCATTTCTTCTTTAAGTCAATTTTTTAAAAAGATATTTCTCTAGTTTGCACTTGTTATTTTACTGAAGTTGACTTCGTATTATATCCAAAACTATTGAATGTTACAAACTACCATGTGAACTTTTTATTGAACCAGCTGTGTGCTTGTGTTTTTTTTTTTTTTTTCTCCGCTTCTTTTAGTAATGTAGATTTTATGTTATAGTTTGGGTATAAGACTCTAGGAAAATGGCATAACTTCGGCATGAAGAAATTTTTGTTTTGTTTTTTCATTCTGAAAAAAAGTTTTTTTTTTTTTTTCTTCTAAAGGTTGGGGATTAAGAGGAGGGGTACTTCATTTGCTTGTGCTGTTATGGCAACTCTTTGGGATTTGAAGCAAAAGAAAGTGAAAGTATTTAGAAGATATGTTTGATGCGTAGTTTTATCTTGGCTTCCCTTTTGGTTTTATGACAAAAGAGTTGAAAGATCTTTGTGTGTGAGTGTTTCAAGGTTGATTTTAAAAAAGCATATGATCATGTGGACTGAAATTCTTTAGATAAGGTTTTGGTAGTTAAATGGAGATCTTGGATGTGAAACTGTACTAGATGTGGAAACCTTTCCATCTTTGTCAATGCGGTAGAGGGAACATTTTTGCTTCTCTCGGTGCTTAGGCAAGGGGACCTCTCTCACCTTTCCTTTTTGTTTTAGTGGTGGATGTTTTAAGCAGGCTTGTGTGGTTGGTGTGGAAAAGGGGTGGCTGAGGGGTTTAAGGTGGGTAGGGAGTTAGTTTAGCTATCACATCTTCATGAGTTTTTCTGTTCTGGTAAGGAAATCTCCTTTGTGAATCTGAAGGAAAAAACAGTGTCGGGCCTTAAGATTAATAGGGGTTAAAGTTCTGTAATTATGATATTGGTTTGATCTTGTTCAAGTGGAGTTTGTTTTAGAAGCTAGTTCTAGGACTCCTTTTTTGTTGAGATTGTTTCTTGTATGTTCGTGTTTTCTTTCTTTTTTTCTCAATGAAATCTCAGTTTTTTATTGAACAAAAAAATCGGTTTCAGTGATATTTTTCTTATTTCATTGGTCTATACATTTATATATTTTAATCTCTTCTATTACTGTAGGATTTCTCGTCTTCCTTTTCTGGTGACCATTTTCTTTGTTGAAACTTTGTTTCTTATATACAAAGAAACTAAATTTTTTCTGCTTTGAATTTTCAGGGAAATGCTAGAAAGCTGCTTGACAAACGTTGTGATGGAAATACCCGCCTTGGCAAATTTTCAAAACTCGGACTTGCTCCTGTACTTTGGTGTTTGATCTTTCTGTTGCTGGTGACATATATTCATTCCGTCGTTTTGGGTATTTCCATAAGCTTCACGTGAAAGTTAAGAACACTGCTCTTTATCTCTTTAATAATTAATCTAATTTGTTTTGCATTTTTAAAACAGCATCAAATCTCCCAAAGTTAACGGCTGGCTTAGGTCTTCTTGCATGGATGGGTGTTCTTCTAGCAACTACAGGTCTGCTCATGTTTTATAGATGTAGCAGGTATGGAAATTTCCCTGAAGACGGTTCATTCTTTTGGTTGTTGAATATTTATAGATCGTAACAACGAAGTTTGATTTATTTGCTAATAACAGCTTGTTCTTTATGTTTAATTAATCTTCAGCAAAGATCCAGGTTTCATTAGATTGAACATGCATGACTCCCAGAGTATGAAAGATGATGTGAGTTACTTATTTTCCTCCAAGTCTCTGTCCTTTAATGAGAGTAACAATTTTCCATACTTCTTTCCTCGTCTTCCAGCATTTGTTTCTGTAAAATTTTAAAAGTTTCTATTTTATTGTTACAATTGAGCAGTCTTCTTTCTTTACTGTAATCTGTATGCCAAGGGTGAAAGCTTAAGTTTTTTATGTTCACATATCTTTCCATTAGGAACCTTTGTTGAAGATTGAGGTCAACAACCCCGCTTTGCTGGCTGGGAATTGGTCTCAGCTCTGTGCTACTTGCAAGGTGCGTTCTGCTTCTGAATTTTGAAGATCGTGTTTTCATTTCTTTTTTACTTGTCTAATTTATTTTTGGTATAGATCATTTTGTTACATTTTTAACTTGATTTGGTATCATGCCTAGATTGTCAGGCCTCTTCGTGCTAAGCACTGTGCAACTTGTAATCGATGTGTTGAACAATTTGATCACCACTGCCCTTGGGTATCCAATTGTATCGGCAAGGTACGATATCATTTGTGATGGACATTTTTGTGTTAGTTCCTTGATTTTAGAAGTGAAAAAACCTACCATTATTCTAAAAAAATAGTGAAAAACAGAATCCAACTATGAACTAGCCAAAGGAGTTACAAACAACCCTCCAAATGACTTAATACTTATCTAGGACAGATGTAAATGGCTAAACTGGGGCCTTTGCAATGGAAGCTATAAACTATAATATTAACAATTATCATTTTTTTTTCATCTCTTCATTATCAAGTTTATAAGGGTGGTGGCTCACGTTAGACTGCAGTTATTTATTTTTAGAATTCAGAAATTAGATTTTCTTTAATATAGCAAATAATTAATAACTGGAGGGTGAGCGCTTCCGTAGTTTCCTTTCCTTTTTATTCACGATCCCTTTTTCTTCGATCCCTTTTTCTTCGATAATGTTGTTTACCAGGCTATATCTTGGTGTAAAATGCCTGTTATATCTCCCTTATTGTAAATTGAGAAGGTATTTTTGTAAACATCATGGATATTACATTCCTTTTTTAAATTTCAACCATCAATGAAATTATCTCTTATATAAAAAAAGTTGTTTCGGTTTCTAGGCAAACATTGCCAAGTGGTACTCTTATTTGTATTAAAGGCTGCTGTGTGCGTTTGGTTTGTACATGTGCTTTGATAGATTTATACAATCTGAGATTTAATTAGGCTACTCAATATTTGACACAGAAAAACAAATGGGATTTCTTTATATTTCTCGTTCTGGAGGTTTCAGCAATGTTGATCACAGGAGCAGTTACTATTACAAGTATGTTTAAATGACTTCAAACATTGAATTATATCTGTAATTTGTATGGTGTAGTCCCATGTACACTCTTTGACAATAAATCATTTTCAGGAGTTGTGACCGATCCGTCCTCTCCATCGTCTTTTGGAGCATGGATTAACCATGCTGCCAATCATCATGTTGGTGCTATATCATTTCTCATGGTTGATTTCTTCCTCTTCTTTGGTGTGGTAGTCTTAACAATCGTTCAAGCATCTCAGGTATTTCTATTTTACGACTCGTTGAAACTTTATGGCGTGTTCGTTATGTGCTTTGCTTGGGTTTTCAATTCCATCTCGGTACGTAATAATGGAAAGTTTTCTTTGATGTATCCAGATATCTCGCAATATTACTACAAACGAAATGGCAAATGCTATGCGGTATAGTTATCTGCGTGGCCCGGGAGGTCGGTTTAGGAATCCTTATGATCATGGGATCAAGAAGAACTGTACAGATTTTCTGATTAATGGATACAATGAAGACGTGGAGTATAGTGAAGTACCGTCACATTCAGAAGAGATGGAAGCAATGTCTGCACCGATGACTTCAACCTTGCAAAATGGGGATGCTTGTTCTCACCACACCAATGGAAGCAACCACGTAGCAATAAATGTGAATTCTAAGAATACAACTAGCCATCACGGCCATTCTCATTCTTCAAATTGTAATCACACTAACCATGGAAAAGCTAAAAACAACAGTGTCCCATTGGGCTTAGGTCTTGGCCTCGGGCGTTTATCGACTCGCTCAGTAGCAGCATCATGATGGTTATTATTGTTTAAGCGATTCCGGAGTTAGCGCTTTGTATCATGTTAATATATTAAACATTAGATTCAAATGTCCAATTATGGTTCGCACACTCCTTCACGAGATCACTTAAAACTTTATGTCGAGTACTTGATTTCGGATATGCTGTTCTTTATACAGGGTCTGGCACACATGGTGTGTAGAAAATGGAAGGCATCTGGAACTTGTCTGCACGGAAATAGCTGCTTGTATATGAAGTGAACATAATCTTGGTGAGGCTTCTATTCTGGTTTCAAGCTGTATTGTAGATGCTCTTCCGTAGGCATGAACTTATTGTTTTGTTTGATAGAGCTTTCACTGCCATATGAGAATATCTTGGTCTATTGTTTTCTTTTTTAGATATGCTCTTGTAATAATTCTTTTTGTGTATAGTATAAAAGTTGGTCCGGTCAATTGTTCAAAACTTGATCGCATGTATATGATGAAATGAATTCACGTGGATGTATATGATGAAATGAATTTACATTGATGTATATGATAAAATGATGATGAAATGAATTTACGTGGATGTATATGATGAAGTGATGTGAAATTCACAAGAATAAGTGTAAGTATACACTATCATCACAAATAGCAAGTAATAAGTAAAGTATCAAGTAATAAGTAAAGTATCGAC
Organism: Cucurbita pepo subsp. pepo; assembly: GCF_057944985.1. Taxonomy (NCBI): domain Eukaryota; kingdom Viridiplantae; phylum Streptophyta; class Magnoliopsida; order Cucurbitales; family Cucurbitaceae; genus Cucurbita; species Cucurbita pepo. The sequence goes on along the minus strand of NC_141804.1, from coordinate 11,090,716 downwards.
TCCACAGATAACCAACCTATCTTTTTAATTACTGTTGAAAATTATCAATTTTGCGGTAAGTATAATAAGTAAAGTATCGACTCCACAGATAACCTATCTTTTTAATTACGGTTGAAAATTATCGATTCTACGGTAAGTGAAGCGATTCTACGGTAAGTGAAGCTATCTTTTTAATTACTGTTGAAAATTATTGATTCTACGGTAAGTATACACTATCTATCGATTCTACGGTAAGTAAACACTATCTATCAATTCTACGGTAAGTAAACACTATCTATCAATTCTACGGTAAGTATACACTATCTATCGCAAATAACAAATACAAGTAATAAGTAAAGTATCGCAAATAACAAATACAAGTAATAAGTAAAGTATCGACTCCACATATATCCTATCTTTTTAAATACTGTTGAAAATTATCGATTCTACATATAACCTATCTAGCTTTTTGGGTAACATTTAAATGAATAATTTTAAACTAATTAAACGAAATTAACGAGAACAATGAAAATGATCTCTACTGGTTATTTACTTGAAGTAAATTGATGTGCATTACTAAATCTTGTTCATGTTCTTCTCTGCCAACATCTCTTTCAAGGTTAGTTTTGTTTGTCTCTAAATGGCTCTGCTCTACCATATCCAGAATTTAACATAGCATTATTTACATTAACATAAGCCCTGTCAAGTGTTTCTTAAGCTTTCTCAGAATTCATCAGTGAATCCAATAGAGCCAAGTACTCTGTGATGGCTTCTCCTTCTTTTGTTACATCCATGTCGTAATCCGATACAGCACTAGCCCCGTCGAGTTCTCTGGCAAGTTCGCTTTCCATCTCAGAGTCTCGGTTTTCTTCGACAGTGGAAGGGCCTTCCCCATTATCAAAGTTGTCTAACATGTCTTGGATTTCTTCAATGTTTGAAATGGAGGAGCTCGCATCCTCGGAACCCGAGACTGTAGGGACCGAGTCGGGTTGCCCATCAACCGTAGATTTAGTATCGGGCAGTGATAATAAATTAACTGCTTGCTCTATGGAGCCACCAGCCTGGAAAGCTGCAATGGCTGCACAAAGTAACAATTTGAGAACATTACTGATTGAATTGAAATCTCTCAATAATATAAGATCAACAAGTTTGGTTTCATTAATAAAAATAACATAGGTACCTCTTGTTCTATCAAACCCCATGAGAACGAGCTTATCGACTGCAGCATCAGTTGTTTGACGCTGTCGTTTCCTTTTCCTCGACTCTACAGCATTCTGGAATTCATGAAACGAGTTAAATTCCGTTAAAGTTCGAACAAAAAGATCAACTCACAGTAAGGATACAATCCAAAACACCTGAATAACAGAGTTAGTTTCTGGATTTATCAAATCATCCAATGCTTTTTGTATGTCATTCTCATTTCTTCTCAAGGCTTCAGCAGCCAAGTTTTTTTCATACCTGAAAAACCAAGTCAGTTTTAACGTGAATGATAACTACGAGGACGCTCAAACTGACTGCTGGCATATATAATTGCATCTCGATCGATAAAAGTTCTCACGAACCACAATGTCATGGTTTGCTAAAGAATTTAATCAAAGAAGCTCTCACCAATATCAAACCTAAAATGAGATATCTTGTAAAGATGAAAACATACCCCTATTTGTTGTGGAATAAGAATCCAATGGCATAATTCAACATGAATCCATGATGCTCTAAGCTTAAACTATCCTGCCTACCTTCCAACTTTTCCTAGTAAACTACATAGCGAATCACTTCGTGGAACGGGTAACAAACAGTGAAGATAGAACCTAAGAAACTATGCCGACCGACCGATCTGTACTACACCAAAACAAAAGAACCTAAAAAACTATGCTTTTTTCTGCCATTTTGGAACAAGAGAACAACGTCGGTTAGTCTACTTACCCTATAGATGCTAGTTCTTTCAATCTCTGAAGATCAACAGCTTTCTTGGAGGGTGTCATTCCGTACCGTTTTTGCTCCCTGAAAAGTTTAATCAGGTTATCAATACTATAGATCGATTATAACCTTCCGGAAGAAAATAGAAGCTAGTTTTGCTAATAAGAATACGTGCTTGATTTCCTTCTGGCGTTCGATATCCTCTTCCCGTTTTTTCTCTCTCTTTGTTCTTTCCTCAAAAAGGAAATCAACAGCCTTGCATACATCTTGATGGCACATGCGCAGTGCTCTCTTTGCTTCTCCTTCCTTAAAGCCCATGTCCATAACATGGGATAATGCTTCATCTGGCACTTGTAGCTGAAATTTAAAGAGGTTGTAAAAAGTTGCATAGAAATACAAGAGGCCGTCTTTAAATAAAACCAAATTGCTATAAAAATATGATCGGCTTGATCCAACCAATTCAGTAATGTGATAAACTAACCTGAGAATATTTCATTTTTGCTGAGTTGATCGCTTCCCGGGCCTTATCGAACATACAACTGTGGTATGCAGCCACCCCTTCCAGGAGCTCCAGTCTCAAATGTCTGACATGATAAGAAAACTTGATTAGCTTGAATCTGGAAACCTATCCCTCAGACTATTTGGCTGACTGACTTACAAGGCAAGCTCGGGATGACAACCAGCTTGAAGGAGTCGAACTCGGGAGGAGTCCTTCCCATGAGCTCGTTCAATTCCTTCTCTAGCCTTTGCAAGGCGTAATCCTGCATCCGAGAGCCACTTGATGTCTTTTAGCATGAAATAGCACCACACCATGTCTATTTGAAGAATTGAGACGTTGTCAACAAACTGACAGAAAAAGGGTCAAACTCAGTCAGCAAGCTAAAACCCTGATGGAAACACCACCTTCGGATACATACAGAAGAAAAGGCAAATCATTAAAATCTGTATATTTCACGTAGTCTCAACCCAAGATCTCAAATCGTCACCATCATAAACAGCACCGAAACCAGCCTCGAAGTAACTAATAACATTTAAAACATCTAATACCAAATTAAGTTATAAATGAATAGTCGAGGATAAGTTTGTCAGAGTGGCATCTGTTGTTGGACAAGTAATAGCTTCTTCTTTCACAAGTTCAAATAACTTAAGCAATGAGCCCGGGAGGGGGGAATCGATCAGGAAAAAGAAAAAAAAAAAAAACTTAAGGATAAAGAATGACTCGTTCACCTCAATGACTTTTGGATTGCAAAGAGAGAACGCCTCCTACGAAAGATCGAAATCCACATTGATTAGTATTCTCTCATAACAATAAAAATTACTGATGTCAAAATCTAGTGCAACCTTAGGGAAACGAACCATAAACCGTGTTTGAGCATCTAGAATTTAAAGATAAAGAAAACAACAGAAGAATTGATATAGAGAATCAATGGAAGATAAATGATTAAATTCATCCAAAAGTAGGAAATGGCCTTGAAAGACCAGTCGTAGGCATTAGAATTTGGAATCATTGCACACTCCAAGAAGAGCATTTCAAAATTAGTTATCACCAATAGAGAAATGAATAGATGTATCCAATCTAGCAGATAAATCATATTGGATTTGTAACAGGCCAAGCCCACCGCTAACAAAGTTTGTCCTTTTTGGGTTTTCCCATTCGGGCTTCCTCTTAAGGTTTTTTTTTTTTTTAAAACGCGTCTACTAGGGAGAGGTTTCCACACCCTTGTAAGGAATGCTTTGTTTCCCTCTCCAACCATTGTGGGATTTCAAAATCCACCCCCTTGAGGGCCCAACGTCCTCATTGGCACACCGGTCGATGTCTGGCTCTAATACCATTTGTAACAGTCTAAGCCCACCGCTAGCAGATATTGTCCTCTTTGGGCTTTCCCTTTCAGGCTTCCCCTCAATGTTTTTAAAACGTGTCTACTAGGGAGAGGTTTCCACACCCTTACAAGGAATGCTTTGTTCCCCTTTCCAATCGATGTAGGGTCTCACAGGATTGGTATGCTTTATTTTATTTCATTCTATAATTATCTCTGGGGGAGATGTTCATGTCGATAAATAGTTTAATCTTCATGTTCATCTTAAATCATTTGGATTTTGAAACTATTTCTTAAAAAAGGGGGAAACAGCTCCTATTTCGTAGATAACATTGAATAATTTATAGGGTCAACCAGTAACAGACCTCTCCCATGATGAGTACTTCTAATGCTTCTTTGTAATTTCCCCTTCTTATAAGCTGCTTTGCATTAGCATGAAGCATCAAGCCCATCATGATTGCCCTATTGAATAGAAAATTCAATCACTGAAATGATAAATCCTAACATTTGACATGAAGATTCGCATCGTGAAAGTGATTTATCTCTTACCTTTGATCAGTTTCAGACCCCAAATTAACTTTCTGTCCACTTTGATCCTCAAGTTCTATATTGAAATCTTCAACTGGGAGGAAACCATTAGCATGCCTCTTGGCTAAAGCAGTGGCAGCTGCCCTGTAAATTTAGAGAAGATGCCAGAAAATGAGATAAGAAGATATCCTTAAACTCTTCACAGTGACTCATGATCAACTCGTGGGGAAGAATATCCTCCAAAAGTTGATTGTCGCTCAATCAAAATTGCTTTTGTAACCGCCCAAACCCACCCCTAGCAGGTACTATCCTCTTTGGGTCTTCCCTTTCGGGCTTCCCCTCAAGGTTTTTAAAACGCGTCTGTTCAGGAGAGGTTTCCACACCCGTATAAAGAATGTTTCGTTCCCCTCTCCAACCAATGTGGGATCTCACAATCCACCCCCCTTCGGGGCCCAGCGTCCTCGCTAGGACACAAGCCCACCGCTAGCCGATATTGTCTTCTTCGGGCTTTCCCTTTCGAGCTTCCCTGCAAGGTTTTTAAAAGGCGACAATTAGGGAGAGGTTTCCACACCCGTATAAAGAATGCTTCGTTCCCTCTCCAATCGATATGGGATCTCACGATCCACCCTCTTCGAGGCCCAGCGTCCTCGCTGACACACCGCCCAGTGTCTAGCTCTGATACCATTTGTAACAGTCTAAGCCCACCGCTAACAGATATTGTCCTCTTTGCGCTTTCCCTTTCGGGTCTCCCCTCAAAGGTTTTTAAATTGCGTCTACTAGGGAGAGGTTTCCACACCCTTATAAAAAAATTCTTCATTCTCCTCTCCAACCGATGACTTTTGATTCCTAAACTAGATGCTTTGCTTCCAAAATCAACTGTTAAAAATGCCTCATAATACTCATAGAACAACTGAAGCAGCTATCCAAAAGCTGAAGAAAAATTTTAAAAGATGAACATGATATCGATTACCATCCCAAAGATTGGTTTAGTCCCCACCTTGCAATACTAAACTCAGAAAATCAAGCCCATTAACCCAAAAAGCTCTTAGAAAACAGTCAATTTCTTCAAGAAATCAACCATTTATAAGACCAAACATCTCAAAATCTAGCAACCATTTTGGAACTTAAGACCACACAATGAGTTGATTCCAGAAGAAACTCAAATTTCAGTCCAATTAAGCAACCAACAATGGCACTGCACATGCTTAATCAAAAGTAGATATGAACATAATTAGAGAAATAAAAAAGAGTCGAAGAATCACTTGACTCGAGCAAGCCTGTTAGAGCGTTCTTCCTCAGCCATCAACTCAACGTTGAGTGACTTGCCCTCTTCAGTAGAAACCCGCCTAGCAAGAATCCGTGAGTTGTTCTTAACACCCAAATCGAGTAGTTTCTCGCCTCCATCGCCATCTTTCAAGATTCTACCACCACAAATCAAATTGATCGACTCAACCCCACAGTTCGATCGCCTTGCTATTTCTTCCCTCAACATGATCACAGTCCAATTATCCAGTTCCACATCCAAAACACCACTCCACGGCCCTGAAATCTTCAATTTCGCCATGAAAATCGATCAAAAACAGGACGGATTCCAAAAGGGGTAGTGAGAAAGTTAATGATTGAAGCGATCGAGGTGGGTTTGATTAAGATTTGCGAGAAGGAAACTAAAAAGGTACGAGGAGGCTTTTCCTTGTTCATCAAGTTTTGGAAATTTCATCGAATTGGACTTAAATTCTTCGCCCCCAAGTTTGTTGATGCATGTTTGTGGCTCGAGGGCCCATTTCTCATCGCTCAAACCGCACTCTTATGGCCTTATCCAACGATCTCGACTTGAAGTGGGAAGAAAGATCCACTTTTGCAACTCAAATTACAAATTTATCGAAAAAAAAGAAATCTATCCATTTAAAGATTTTTATTTTTTATTTTTCTTTAAATTAAGTTTATAAATTATTTGTTTTGTTACTAATTTTTTTTAGATATATTTTAAAAATTCAAACTATTTTATAAATAAATAAATAAAAATCTTGAAATTTAGCTTTTTTTTATTTAGAAAATATTATTAAAAATGGTTAAAAACAAACATAATTCTAAAAAATAGTAATAAAAATGGTTTAGTTCTTAAATTTTAAAAAACAATTCTAATTTTTGGGAAGAAATTGGTTGGATAGATATTTTATTAGGGTTAAATTAATATATATATATATTTATTTATTTATTTATTTATTATGTAACGACAGGTCCACCGCTAGTAGATATTGTCCTCTTTAAGCTTCCCTCAAGACTTTTAAAACTTGTTTGCTAGAGGAAGGTTTCCACACCTTTATAAATGATATTTTGTTCTCCTCCCAAACTAATGTGAAACATCACAATCCACTCCCTTTGCCGCCTAGCGTCCTCGTTGGCACTCTTTCCTTTCTCCAACCAATGTGGGACCCTCGCCAAATCTACACCCCTTTGGGGCCAATGTCCTTACTAGTACATGGTCCGATGTCTGGCTCTGATACTATTTGTAATAACCCAAGTCCACCACTAGCAGATATTGTCTTATTTGAGCTTCCCCTCAAGGCTTTAAAACACGTTTGGTTGGAGAAGGTTTCCACACCCTTGTAAATGGTGTTTTGTTCTCATCCCCAACTAATGTGAGACATCACAATCCACCTCATTCGGGGCCCAATGTCCTTGCTAGCACTCTTTCCTTTCTCCAATCGATGTGAGACCCCGCCAAATCCACACCCCTTTGGGGCCAGTGTCCTTACTGGTACATGGTCCGATGTCTGGCTCTGATACTACTTGTAACGACCCAGGTCCACCGCTAGCAGATATTGTTCTCTTTGGGCTTTCCCTCGACGCTTTAAAACGCGTCTGCCAGGGAAATATTTCTATACCCTTATCGAGGATGTTTTGTTCTCCTCTCCAACCAACATGGAACGTCACAATATATTAATTAATTAATGTTTATTTAGAAAAAGATGAAAAGTGTATTAAAAATGGTAAAAAATAAATAAATACAATTCTATAAAATAGTAATAAAATTTTTTATTTAGCTTTTAAAATTTGAAAATAATTTAAAATGGTGGAGTGTTTTTTTTGGTTAAATTAATAATAATAAAAAAAAACCCAAATATTTATTTAAAAAATTCAATAATATCCTTAAATAAAACAAATACACATAAAATTTGAAAAAAAAAATCACAATTATTTCTATTATTATTTTTTTAATATCAATTACTATTTAGTTTTAAAAATATCTGAATGTTTCAAAAATATCAAATTTAAAAAAAAAAATTAAAAAATATACGTTTTAAAGATATTAATATTCTCAAAATTTTAGAAAAATAAAATTAAAAAAATTTGGAGATATTATATCAAAATTAAATTTTAAGTATTTTTAAAATAAATTAAGGATATCTTTAAAAGAAATTAAAAAAATTTAAGTTTTTATTTTTATTTTTATTTTTATTAATTTAGTGTTTATTTTAAATTCCTTTTATTACAAAGGACAGCGATATTCAAAGTGTTCACTGTATGCCCTCTGACGCCTAACGCCTCCCCTCTCCGCCATGGCCGCTGGAGGATTCAGCGGCGATAAGAGAACCACCAGAAGCTCCGCCATTAACGCCGGTGCCGTCACTACCAGAAGCAAGGCCAAGAAATCCGACCGGAAGAACCATCTCAAACACCAACTGGTAACCCTCATCGAAACCACCATTTCTTCCGCTCACTCATTTCTCTCTCTCAACGATCTCCACCTTCTTCCCTCTCAAACTCTTGCCCTTGAATCCTTCATCTATTCCACTTCATCCTCTCTTCAAGCTCTCTCTCCTTGTCTCCCCAAAGTTTCCCTGCATCCGCCGCCGCGGCAATGCTGGTTCCAACGCTTCCTCTCTGCGACGGCGGAGGTTGATTGCGACCCGAGATGGAATCTCTTCTTCCGTATGTCGAAATCGTCCTTCTCCCTCCTCCTTCGTCTCCTTTCCCCGATTCAAAGCTCCTCATCCACTTCCGTTCCGCCTGATTGTGCTTTAGCCGCTGCGCTTTTCCGATTGGCGCATGGCGCGAGTTACAAGGCGGTTGGGAGGCGGTTTGGGATTGATTCTGCTGACGCTTGCCGCTCGTTTTATGCGGTTTGTAAGGCTATCAATGACAAATTGGGGCATTTGCTTGAGCTTCGGTCTGATATTGATCGGATTGTAGTGGGATTTGGGTGGATTTCGCTTCCGAATTGCTGTGGGGTTTTAGGACTAAGAAGATTTGGGGTTGAAGGTGACCTTCTAGGTAAAGACGGATCGCTTCTGGTTCAGGCATTGGTTGATGCTGAAGGGAGGTTTCTGGATGTCTCTGCCGGATGGCCGAGCTCAATGAAACCTGAAACAATCTTGCGGCAGAGCAAGCTATATGCAGAAATTGAGAAATCCGGTGAATTACTCAAAGGCCCTGTTTATAATCTCGACGATGGAAAGCCCATTTCCCAATACTTGATAGGTGATTCTTGCTTCCCCCTTTTGCCATGGCTTTTGACACCATACATGAAACTGAACGAGGAAGATAGCTCTGGTTTTCCTGAGAGAGCATTCAATTCCACACACAATCGTGCAATGGGGTTGGTTAACACAGCGTTTTGCAAAGTCCGAGCTCGGTGGAAGCTTCTTTCAAAGCCATGGAAGGAAGAATGTAGAGATTTCTTCCCATTTATTGTGTTGACTGGGTGTCTACTGCATAATTTTCTCATTAAATGCAGTGAGAAACTAGAAGAAGAACAAGATGAAGAAGACGGAGCAAGTTGTTCTAGTGAGGAACAGAAGTTTCCTCTTTATGATGGTGAGACAGGAGATGATAGAGGTAAGGATATCAGAGATGCACTTGCCTTGCACTTGAGTAGGCTGAGCTTCAGAAGATGATTGCTTTGAACATCTTGGTAATTTTCATCTTTCATCAGCTGTATATATTCCTTTCCAATCTTTTAGAATATTTTGTCAAAACTGTTGATTGGAAGTCCTAGTTTGCTAGAAGAATATCCATTTTCTTTTGTCAACTCATTAGCTTCGTAATGATTTGATTCTTCTTATAGTTAGAGAAAGTATTTTTACACTTATCTACCATGAAAGTGACTTTGAAATCATTCTTTCTATATATAAAATTTCACAGAATCTGCAGTTCATGATTTGGAGTCCTCGAGAATGCAATGTTTTTGACATGATTTATTCCATTAAGTGAATAGTAATCACTTTTTGAATCTAATCATCTTAGGAAATTAACTTGAACCCCATTTGGATTTGCTCTGGTTAAGCTTGATCTTGAATTATAGTTGAAGTGAAATAACTACTCCGTGTACTGCAAGGGCTTTTGAAATATTTCTAGATGATTCTTTTTAGGGTAACAAAAAAGGTGGCCTTTTAAAGTTATACAGATGTTACCATTCTTCATCACAGACCATCCTAAAAGGCTGAAATTTCTATTCAAAAGCATCTTTTTTTTTTTTTTTTTATATTATTAACACCCCCTTTGGCTGGCTAAGTAACATAACGTGTTGAAAACTTTAATTTTAATGAACTAAAACACTAGAATTCTTGATTATGTAGACAGGCACTTTACTTTTCTACTGTATGAACTTCTTTTATGTGCTTATATAACCAGAGGCCATGAATGCAATGTCATGTTGAACTCTGAGAAACAAGTACAAGTGTGATATTAAACTGGTAAGAACATATACTACACTTGATCTCAGGCCGCCGAGAACGGTTTAATTACATGTTAATGTTGAGGATCGTTGGGAGGGAGTTCCACATGGAAATAATTATGGGTTTATAAGTAAGGAATACATCTCTATTGGTATGGGGCCTTTTGGCGAAACCATAAGTAAAGCCACGAGAGCTCATGCTCAAAGTGGACAATATCATGTCATTGTGGAGGGTCGTGATGTGTGGCTACTTTCTCATTGTTCTCCAGACTATAGCACATCAAATTGGAGGCTAGTTTGGCTTTATATACCTTCGTAGACTTCAATTCTCAACCCTCATAGCTCTTCTTTGCTTCTCTCAATCTTAATGAAGTTCTTGAATTATCCTATCATTACACGAGACTTCAGAGAATATGTTAAGTTCAATTTCATATATACTTCAATCTGGAGGGCTACCTGTTCTTGTATAGGACATTTTCACAGGCAAGGAGCTTGGATTGGAATATTTTTGCAGATTTTAAGTGGTTTTTAGGATAAATTCTGTGTGTTCAGGATGAACTGATATATTTATTTTGTTCTAAACATCCAACAAGCTGCCTTTTCTGTTTGATTGCCAACAAAAGGTAAACTGAAAAGAGTTGTAGTTTATAGCATATAAACTGCATTTGCATTCAAATTTCATTTTTACAGGATTGGGAAACTTCAGAACCTGGCAGTTCAAAAGTGAAATGTTGAGCTCACAGCCCCAGCTTCTTTCAACATTATTCAAGAAGGCTCTATACAGACAGCACAAAGGATTTATTGTAACAGTTCCACAAGATCAAGCACAAAGTCTTCACAGTATCAAACAAAACGTAGTGAAGCTTGACAAAATCATTGATGAACTCAAAGGTACAAAATTTAACTTCTTTTGTCTTCAAACCTTGATCATTTTCCAAGGATTGATTTGATCCACCATATTCCTTTTGTATCTTTTGGGCCTTCATCTCCCTCTGGTGGAGGGTCTGTGTGTGTTGTCCTGCGCAGCTTGCTCACATCATAACCCTGTTCCTTAGCTTTCTCCACCAGCTGATTATATATCTCCTCATCCAAATGATTCTGTCTGCACAAAATCTGTCAAAAAGACACCACGAAACAACACGATTCATAAACCTTCCATCGTTATAACTCAACCGTTAGAGCCTGTTTGGTGACCATTCCTGTGAGATCCCATGTCGGTTGGAGAGGAAAACGAAGCATTCTTATATATAAGGATGTGGAAACCTCTACCTAGCAGACACGCGTTTTAAAAACTTTAAGGAGAAGCCCAAATAGGACAATATCTGCTAGAGGTTGGCTTTGGTCGTTACAATTCAATTTTTGGTTATCTATTTTTAAAATTTATACTTATTTTCTTACCAATTCTTCAGTTTTGAAGAAAAGTTCGATTTCTTATTCAAATTCCAAAAACTAAAACAAGTTTTTCAAAACTACCCAAATAGTTATCATGTTAGGAATCACGACCTTCCACAATGGTATGATATTGTCCACTTTGAGCATAAGCTCTCATGATTTTGCTTTTGGGCTTCCCAAAATGCCTCAAATCAATGGAGATCTATTCGGTACTTATAAACTTTTAGCCAACGTGGGACTCTCTCCCCACGAACACTTCACAAACAACATCCGAAACTCCCCATGGAATCGTAGGATTAACAGAAAAGATAATCGAAATCATACCCAGAGGTAATTTCTACTAGGCTGACCAATCAAAGCATGGTGATAATCACCATCAAGATACAACACCCAGTAATCTCCAACAACAGGAACGATAGGCATAAAAGGAGGAACATAGAATTTAACTTGGAGCTTAGCTTCATCACTATCAGGGTTGGCCTTAACAGCAGTACCCTCAATGAACCCTCTCTTGCCATCAACCCATGTCTCATTTACGACATTCACCGACCGGTCGTCCCTCAGAGTGTAGGTCGCTCTGGTATTGGCTCCATTTCTGGGCTGGAACCTCGAAGGAAATGAAGCTATTTCGTACCATCGACCCATGTACCTCTGTAAGTCGACACCCTTCATGGCTTCCATCAATTTCTTCGCCATTGTTGAATGTTTGAGCTTCTGAGAGAGATCTGAGAGGGGTTTTTGTTCTGTTTCTTGGTGCTTTGATTTGAATATATGGGTGTTGAAGTAGAAGATGTCGATCCGTTTTTAGATTTTTTAGTGCCAAAGTTTTATATTTAAGGCTTATTATTTTAAATCTTTTGAAATTAAAAAAGGAAAAAAAAAAAAGTGATTTTTTTTTTTTTTTTTTTTTACTCATGTCAAATTCATAATGAAGTTCATTTAATTCTACTTTTTATCCATTTTTGGGTTTCTTATTTTTTTAGTATTATAACTAAAAATATTTTGAATTTCAAAGTTTTTTTTACTAGACATATGGGTTAAATTTAAACTTTAAAAATTAAAATGAACTCGAGATCTAAATGTGCTACTAAAAAACTTAATCTGTGATGTCTCACATTGGTTTGGGAGGAGAACAAATCACCCTTTATAAGAGTGTGGAAACCTTCCCCTTGCAGACGGGTTATAAAGCCTTGAGGGGAAGCTCGAAAGGGAAAGCCCAAAGAGGACAATATCTGCTAGCGGTGGATCTGGGTCGTTACAAATGGTATCAGAGCCAGTCACCAGACGATGTGCCGGCCTTCTTGCTGTTCCCCGAAGGGGGTAGACACGAGGCGGTGTGCCAGTAAGGACGCTGGGCCCCGAAGGGGGGGTGGATTGTGATGTCCCATGTTGGTTGGGGAGGAGAACAAATCACCTCACACTAGCAGAGCCCGAAACCTTCTCCTAGCAGATGCATTTTATAGCCCAAAGAGGACAATATCTGCTAGCGGTGGATCTGGGTCGTTACATAATCAACCGGAGGTATCATTTTATTTGGGTTTATTTGGGTTAAATTGAGTTCTCAATTGAACAATTTTTAATTCGTTATTAATCTTAGGAAACATATATATTTTGTGTTAAGGGTACCATTATACATACTATATTAATTTTAATTATATATATTTTTTACTATATTAATTTTAATTATATATATTTTTTATTATTTATTCTTCGATTAATCTTAAAAATAAAAACTTTAAGCTTTTAGAAAGTTATTTAAAAAAATATATGAGGGTTGAATTACAAATCTTAATTTAATATTTTAAAATAAATAAATATTTTTTTTTGCAATATAATGAAAATGTCGATTCATCTTTCCCGCACCGAAACAGTGCAGTCAACTGTTGCGCCTCAACTCATTTCGGGGAGAACTAGCTAGCTCTAGGTTCGAGTGGCATTTCACCCCTAACCACAACTCATCCGATGATTCTTCAACATCAGTCGGTTCGGACCTCCACTTAGTTTCACCCAAGTTTCATCCTGGTCATGGATAGATCACTCAGATTCGGGTCCTTAAGTAGTGACAATTGCCCCAGGAAGACTCCCTTTTGCTCCGGCTCTAGTGAGTTCCCTTAACAAAGCCACTGCCTATGAGTCCCAGTTCATTCTTCAACAGGCACGCGGTTAGAGTCCTGGTCGTGTCGATATCAAAATTTTGAAGAAAAGTGTACCAAAATTTCCTATATTTGAAATATATTGAAATAGGAAGATGTATTATTGATTTTGAAAAGTGTGTGTATATATATGTATATGTATATATATATGGTGGGGTTGGCTTTATTTAATTATTATCTCCTTCTCATAGCTATTGCATAATGAATTCAACTGAATTTAGAGGAAAAAATGGAAACTTTTTTTCTTTTTTAATGTTCATACACACCCACTTAATATTTACACCCACTTCTCCAAGAACAAATTGTAGCTATAGCTATAGTTTTGTTTGTTTTTTTCTCTCTTTTTTCTCCCCATTCATAGGTTTCAAACTTCCACTGCTGCAATTAGATCTCACTTCCTCAGTTTCTCACTAACACGGAAAGAAAACAAGAACCAAAACGGAAATTGGAAGATCTGGGTGAGCAATGTCACGCCGATCTGGGGCTTGCCTGCGCTGTTGTCTCGTGTTCTTCGCTGTAGTCTCTGCTTTGGCTGTTTGTGGACCGGCTTTGTTCTGGCGATTCAAGAAGGCTTTGCATTTGGGCGATTCCAAAACCTCCTGCGCTCCTTGCATCTGCGATTGTCCGCCCCCATTATCCCTTTTGAAGATCGCCCCCGGTATACTCTTTAATCTCTAATCTCTTGGCTAAGAAAACGCCTTCTCTTGTGGGTTGTTGCTTTGCATTTCTGTTCTTGTTGGATTAGTTGTGGAATTTAGTGAGATTTACAGATACCCTTTTGGAGGATTTGGTTGTTTGATCTGTTTTCATTGATGATTTTGATTCTGAGCTGTTTGTGTTCTTTGTAAATGGGTGTGGAAGAGTTAACCCATCTTAGATTTGGATTTCTACTCCATTTCTTCTCTCCTGTTAGGGCTCATAAAGCATGAACAAGGCATTTTTCAGCTTGAATTGTTGGTTTTTGTTAGGAAAATTTCCTGGAATTTGTGTTTTTCTTTACCTTCCTTTGGAGTAACAGCAATGGGTCGGTAGTTGCCATTTTACTGCTCTTTTTGGACGATTCACCTCTTAAATGGCGTTCGGATCTGAAATTATGAACATTGATTTGTTTCTTACTCTTCATTTTGAGTTCTGGTTGACGTGGGATCTCACAATCCACTCCCTTCGAGGCTCAACGTCCGTGTTGGTACTTGTTCCTCTCTCCAATTGATGTGGATGACACACTGCCCGGTGTCCACCCCCTTCGTGGATTAGTGTCCTCGCTGGCACACCACCCGGTGTCTGGCTATATACCATTTGTAACTGACCATCTCACAATTCACCCCCTTCGAGGTCCAGCATCCTTATTGGCACTTGTTCCTCTCTCCAATCGATGTGAGATCTCACAATCCACCCCTTTCGAGGTCCAGTGTCCTTGCTGGCACACTTTTCGGTGTTCACCCCCTTTAGGGTTTAGCATCCTCACTGGCACACTGCCCGGTGTTTGGCTTTGATAACATTTGTAATAGTTCAAGCCTACCGCTAGCAGATATTGTTCCCTTTGGACTTTCTCTTTCGGGCTTCCCCTAAAGATTTTTAAAACGCATCTGTTAGGGAGAGGTTTCCACGTCTTTATAAAGAATGTTTCGTTCTCCTCTCCAACGGATGTGGGATCTCACATTATACATCATGCTTACTGTCTATCCTTGATCCACGACCATTGAATTAGCAATGGCCATGTAGAATTGCTTCATAAATGAATATGATTCTGAACCTATTTCTGTTGTTTGGAAAAGGAAACACCCAGTTTCAATATAGAATGCATATGCCTCCAAGGCTGGTCCTAGTAGCAAAAGTTCGAAATATTTGGGATAAATTACCTAAGGGTCTCGGGCTCGAGCCTCTAGGGGAAGCCCGTTTCTCCGTTGAGCATTGAGTCTCGATACCATGGCTATAAAAATGATTTATAGATTGCACATGGTTACTCAATGCTTCTACTTGTCAAATGAATATAAAAATGATATATTCTGTAACGGTCCAAACCCATTACTAGTAGATATTGTCTTCTTTGAGCTTTCCTTTTCGGGCTTCCCCTCAAGGTTTTTAAGACGTGTCTACTAGGGAGAGGTTTCCACGCCCTTATAAAGAATGCTTCGTTCTCCTCCCGAACAAACGTGGAATCTCACATATTGTTTGATTTGTGTTGTTACTAGATTCATTGTTGCTTCTACACTAACACATCTTTTTTCTTGCTTCTTCTTTTATAGGTCTGGCCAATCTCTCTGTAACAGGTTAGAATTCATCCCTCGAATTCAACTTCACGATGAACTTCTTGTCTTCATTACGTGAAAATCACGACGATGTTTTCCTAGCACTGTCGTGTCGCTTTTCATGGTTGACTGAATTAAACTATTTTTCGTTCAAATTTTATATTCTACCTTTTCTTCTATACAGGAGAACACAAATGGTATGTTTGAGCTACTTGCATGTTTTTTTTCTGTTTTTTTGGAGAAAACTGTGCAGCTTTCATCACATTTTTCTCTCGTCTATTTCCACGACGTTATGATCTTTTTGAAGGTTTATATTTACTTGTTTCGGGTTCGATGTTTTCATTCTTCAACGAATCAAAACTCTCTTGAAATAATTTTGTATTCTACATTTCATTAAAGGGATTCTGCCAAAAGTTTCCTTCTTCTAGTCCTAGACATTCTCTGATATAGTGTTGTGCACTACGTCCAAACATTTGTCTTCCACTGCTCTTGTAGGCTATAGCATCTTCTTATATAGACGCTGGCTCGTTACAAATGGTATCAGGGTCAGATACCCGGCAGTGTGCCAGCGAGGATGCTGGACCCCCAAAGGGAGTGGATTGTGAGATCCTACATCGGTTGGAGAGGGGAACGAAACATCCCTTATAAGGGTGTGGAAACTTCTCCCTAGTAGACACGTTTTAAAACCGTGAGGCTGATGGCAATATGTAACGGGCCATAGCAGACAGTATCTACTTGGACTGTTATCGAGACAAATTTCATTCATATTAAGTATTATATGCACCATCGACCGTTTGCAACTCTTGTTCGAGCTTGAGACTTCATTTTGTTTAAGATCTCGAGATTATATCGACTTTTCTTTGACTTCCTTCAATGTATCTCATTTATTTATACGATACAGACTGTGGAGGAAATGACCCAGATCTCAAGCGGGAGATGGAAAAGCAATTTGTGGACCTTTTGACAGAGGAATTGAAGCTTCAAGAAGCAGTTGCTGGCGAACATACTCGCCATATGAACATCACTGTATTTGAAGCAAAAAGGGCAGCTTCTCAGTATCAGAGGGAGGCTGAAAAGTGCATTTCTGCAACCGAAACTTGTGAAGAGGCTCGAGAACGTGCCGAGGCATTGACGATCAAGGAGAGGAAGCTTACATCATTATGGGAGCGACGAGCCCGCCAAATGGGTTGGGATGGGTAATAACTCTATCATCTCATAGTCCCGTCTCTTAGTTCAACTAGTCGTCAAGCCTTCAACCCCACGAGATCAATCGAGCGAAGTGCTCGGTTCATCAATTTCTCAAGGCATAATGTTCTCTCTTTTCTCCATTACTTGTGTTGCACTGTTCCTGAAAACATGTCAATTCTACGTCAAAATTCATACATGACAATGTTATAGATCCCACTCTTCTGCATATGCTACATGACCTGTTCTTGAGCGTGTTTAATCCGTTCATGAACTTGGAATAGATCGTATGTTTCTCGTATCGAAAAAACTGAGCTGTTCTCAGCTTTGACACCAGGTTATTTCTAACAACTAAAAAGAAAGTAACGATACTTCAAAACGACGGTATTAATCGAAATGGAACCGGGAAAGGATTTCATACGTAGAAGAATAGAACGAGTTCTCCTGTCATTATTCTAGTAACAAATCAACCAGGCAAGAAATATAGCTAATGATAAGAGAACTACATCATCAAAGAAACATGAAGATACAGTGTTGGGATTCTGTTCTAAAAATCATTCCCCTTTTCCAATCATTCAGCAGCAGCAAGAGTCTTCATATACACGACGACCCGAGAGACCCGAGAGATTGAGTATCAAATCCAAATTCGTCATTTATTTGAATAGATCGATCATGATCCTGCATCACATAGCGATGTAAATGAGAAACAACTTGTCGAGCGGGTTCGAGAGCTCCCTGCTCCATTCGAAAACCAACTATGACCTTACTAACCCATTACCCGTCCCGCTAACCGGTTACATCGAGCCCCACTCTTTTACATTCTGCTAAAATGTATGCTATTCTGTCCTCGTTCTTACATCTGTCCGATCTTGAACCAAGGGGGAATATTGTTCGAGTAATCCGAATACAACTAGGAGAACAATTGAATATAGTTACGAAAAAAGGAAACGTCTTGACGATACCTGTTTCGACGGAGCATTCATCTATTCATCCAGGGAACTAAAACTATAGTGTAGCTTTGTTGGATCCATGAGACTTTTTCCGTCGAAGTTCATCCAAGTCTCCATCATCAACGTTTCTGCGTCTTGCTGAATGAAGGCGGGAGCGTCGTTATTCAACTGGTTAGTCAAAGAGCTACCGATGTTTTCGAGACAGATCGCATTGTTCGGATCTGCTGAACTCGGGTCCAAGGGATCTGCAACACTATTCCCAGAAACAAGAGAGTTTCTCAATATAGAACTATGGTTGCCATAGTAATTCTGTTTAGCTGTTTCCCATTGTTGCTTTGATCTGTCATTCATGGCATCGACAACCCGATCCATTAGTTCGTCGTAGCATTGCGTCTCCCCTCTTAAATCAAGCTGAGAACTCGAGTCCACGCTAGTCGAAGGAAAACCAACAGGAAAGTTTTCGTTATCGGGCTGAGCCGAAGAAATCGTCAAATTAATCGCAGGCATTCCATCAGAAGGGTAAGTTCCAGTGAGCGAGACACCCTGCCAGTTTTTGTTCGACTGACCATGGCTGCCCAAGATATTAGATACGCCCGTGCTGCAGCCAACGGATTCCGGGTTGATTGGAGATACCTTAAAACAAGACTGATCTCGAAACTCTCCGCTGCCATGACTCTGTTGCTTATGTCCTTGTAACATCAACGAATGGCTCGAAACACCGAAGTCAAAATTGCTCGAGCAACCAACAGCCACTCTAGCATCAGGGAAGCTCGTGGAAACTGTAAAACTCGAGACATCATTTATCAAATTCGACTCTTTAAATGGTGCGTTGTGTTTGTCCCAATGCGACTGGATGTGATCCGATGGCGTCGAAATACTGTTGAATATACTTGGTGGTCGGTTTGAAAGCAAGAGAGTCGGATGGGGTTTCCCGAGTATATTCAATGAGCTACTCAAGTTATGGGAAGCACCCTGTTGGATCATTCCCGAGGAAGCAATACCGTGTAAGCTCAATCCAGCAGTAGAGTTTAATCTACCAACGATTCCTCGAGAGGGATACGACGAGAACGTAGCGTTCGAGAGCCTTCCCGTTCCCGTCATTGAAAATCCATTGAGTGAAGCCATGGGCCTGAAGGAGGTGTCTTTACCTCCAAATGCAGCCATCATATTACATTGCTGAGCTTCCTTAGTACACATTTTTTTAAGGTACTGCCTGTATTTCTGCAATGAAGCACAAGAAAGTAGAGTTTAGGTAGCCATTCAAACCGAACGAGCTTCACGAACCTCCCACCGAAATTAAGACATAAACGAAAAGAACGAAAAGATCAATGCCTGAAGATGGCTAGCGACATTTTCTCTTGTGAGTCCTTCGACGTTCATTAGATCGAGGATCTTTTTAGGAACGGCCTCTGCATCAGAAATTTATATAAAGATCAAGAAGAAAAAACAAAGAACTAAGCACAAGAATGCCTAAAAAAACACCAAAAGACATACTTTCATAGCCCAAATGATTAACAGCTGCAATAAACTTCCTATGCAGCTCACCGAACCAAACTACCCTTTGCTTTTTTTGGGACGAGGAGTCGTCGGTCTCGTATGCGCTCTCTTCTTCACCTCCTTCCTCATCGTCATCGTCGTCTTTCCGCCTTTTACCAGGTTTCCCGTTATCAGCACTCGCCGCAGACGGGAAACCTTTTACAACTTCAACAGTTTGACATAAAGTGTCATTACCATTAGTGCACTCATTTTGGTTCTTAGCTGAGGAAGTCTTTCTTCGGAGGACGTGTTGCCATATGTTCTTCAGCTCCTCAATTCGAACGGGTTTCAGCAAATAATCACAAGCACCGTGAAAAACTCCCTTCTTTACAAGCTCGGTATCGCTATGCGCAGACAGCACTAGAACCATATTTGAACAGAGAAATGCAATCAAAACCAACCCATCCATCAATTCAACACAATTAAATTTATATCTGCATCTATACATAAAGACCCGAATAACGACGGTAAGACCGAGATGAAGTAATAAAGAAAGAAATCAACTAAAACATCGTAGAGTAGAAGTGTTCGTTCTCACTGATAACAGGTAGGTCCATTTCAAGGCCTACGAGCTCGAGGAGCTTAAAACCATCCATGTCTGGCATGTTCACATCACTGATAACCAAATCAAACTTGTTTCTGTTTTCCCTCAACATTTTAAGTGCCTGAATCGCCTGATTCGTCGTTGTAACTGCGATAAATAACATAAGCTCGAGGATAAACATCAGTATGCAAAGCCATTGGAAGCCAAAAAAACAATCAGTTCATTAACATCCTTAATCGCCAAAGTCAAAGTGTTTAAGGTGACTTTCGAAACGACGAAAGGTACTTTTAAAACATTTTCGATATTTCATGATGTTTGGTCGTTTATTCAAAAGAGATTCTAAAAATAGGATACCAAAGATTCACTTAAAAAGAAGCATATGATTAAAGATTCCACCAAAAAGTATCCATAAAAAAAGTGGCTAAAAACAATACTCAAAATCATCCTTAACTCACTCAAAACATCACAAGGTAATCATCAAGAACCTCAAAGAGTATCCAACAATCCAAAATCAGACAGATTTGGACTTACTATTTCCAGACAGACAAACATGTTCATGATAGAAATGTTTCAAAAACAAGACAAAAGGTGTTCTTGCAATCAAACTATGTTCTTCAAACACATAAACAAGATTCACTGACAAAAAACAAACCAATAAGCATTTGAGAGTCAGAAACATTCAATAAACAAAGATTTCCTCAAAAAAAGACACTAAATCCAACAAAAACTTACCATGATATTGACATTTACGAAGCAAATTCTCCAAAACCTTAAGGCAAATGGGGTCATCATCCACAGCAAGAACACGCATACCAATAGGAAACTGATCCATAACCCCATTTTCACCCACCAAATTAGCTCTTCGATCCTCCACAGTCATAGTGAACCTAAAACCCACACGACCCACAACAACAACAACAAAAAAAACCTCAAAATCCTCAAAATCATGAACAAAGAAACAAAGCCGACAAGATGGGTATGTCTAAAAATCAAAGAAGAACGAGGGAATCAATGTCTCCGACCAGAAAAACAAACCTTAAACTTCACACTCTGTTCTTCTTTCTTCTTCTTCTTCTTCTTCTTCTTCCCCCTCTTCTGGGTCTGTGTGAAACCCAAAATTCCTTCGACAGAGGACAAGAACAGCAAATATTTTTATAAGAAAATGTCAAATGGGGGCATAAAAATTAGTGCTTTGTTCCCTTTTTATGCCATTTTGCAGCCTTCATTTTCCTTTCTCTTTTTCTTATGGTAATGTCCCTTTCTTTAGCCTCTATATTATTGGAGGCTCCCTGAAAGTTCTGATCTTGTGCATCTCGACTCCACCTTTACTCCCATGTGCCCCTTCTCCCTATACATTAATGTTTGAAAATGCACTCCCAATAGTTTCATTACTTGTAGTTAAGACCCCTTCACGCAATAAACAAAATATTCTTTATTCCATTTATGACTTTCGGAGACCATAAAAATCCATTTTTTCACCCAATCCATTGCTCGTTTTAAATTACGTTTTTCCTTTTCTTCTTCGCTTCCATATATTCTCGATCGAGATAACAAAATATTCCATTTTTTTCTACTTCACGTGTTCTTTAAACCGAGTAAGAAAACTATATATATATATATACATAAATAGGCGTGTCAAATGAGCTACATTATTTAACGAACAAACTGTTATTAATATTAGAAATTAAATAGAGTTGAAAGTTCTATTTTTGTTAAATTAAGAGTTTAATTTTTTTTTTTTTTTTTTGAAAATTTTGTATTTAATAAAGTTTTAATATGTTTTTAAGCTTAGTTTTTTTTAATTAACAAGTTTATTAGCTTTAATTCATTTTATAAATTTTAAAAAATGTGAAATAATTTATATGAAAGTATTTTATGGACAAAATTAAAATTTTAGGAATTTATATTTAATGATATATTAGATATAAAATTATATTAAGTAAATATAATTATCAAAATTATGGTAGTTTATTTTTCATACCATAAATAACTTGCCACATTCCATTTTTATCCCTCTAATTATCAATTAATATTAATGAAATATATATAATTCTTCCTTGGATTAGTAAAATTACAAGAAAATAACGATTTTTATTTTTATTTTTTTAAATCATGTTTTTTTTTTTAATTTTAAAAATTATTAATTTATTAAATTTATAAATTTTAAAACGTGTAGAATCTTCAATATGATAGTAAATAAAAAAAATTAAAAAAAAAAAAACTACATTTGAAAAACGTTTAATAAGATTTGAACAATTTGGAGGAAGCTAATGGCTACTTTTGTACATCAAATGCTCCTCATTCAACAAGCTCTCATCACCAACAACAGAGATCCAACTTTCAGTGATCTTATCCACCCGCCCATCTGAAACGTCGATTACAGTGAATGCTCGTTTGGAGCGTATTGGAACGGGCTGGGAAGAGGACGTTTCGCTACTCGTGAAGGTTGTTCTTCCCTCGCATTCTTCATCGAAGTTACTATGAACCCTTGGAACTATAGCTCCGTTAAGGTAAATGGTATTGTCAGCTGCAACGACTATCATTTTACGATGACCGCCGCCGTATGCGAGTTCTTTATGCATATGCCCGAACACAACCAACGGAGGGACGTGAAATTTTCCGTTCTCTTTCAAGGAGGATATGGCTTGTGCTAGATCTATACCAGAGCAACATGTATTGGAATGATAAAGTCCCCATTTCTAAAGTTACTTTGGAAGAGATATTTTACCTTCATCACCATTGTCTCCACCCCCAAATACCCAATCTTTTCCACAAATGTCACTTGCACAAGAACCAAGACCTGCAAAACAAGAAACACGAAATCGTTCGGTCGAGAAGAGCAATAGATGAATGCATCTCGAACAGAATTTAATCAACTTTGCTGATAAACCGCACCAGAAGGCCCGTTATGTGCAAGAATTATAACCAAATGATCTTCGGGCGCGCCTATCGCAGCTTCGTATATTCTCTTCGCACTTGTTTCCATGTCTTTGACGCCATATCTAAGGGGACAAAATCCAATTTTTAGACAGCTTTAGAATTCAAAATGGTCACGAGGGTTGAAGAGACTAGTAATGTGAGATCACACATCGATTGGAGCGAGGATGCTGGGCCCAGAAAGGAGGTGGATTGTGAGATTCCACATCGGTTGGAGAGAGAAACGAAGCATTCTTTATAAGGGGGTGGAAATCTCTCCCTAGCAGATGCGTTTTAAAAACCGTGAGGAGAAGCCCAAAAAGGAAAGCCCAAAGAGGACAATATTTGTGGGCTTGGACTGTTACAAATAGTATCAGAGCCAACACCGGGCGGTGTGCCAGCGAGAACGCTGGCCCCGAAAGGGGTGGATTGTGAGATCCCACATCGGTTGGAGAGGGGAACGAAACATTCTTTATAAGAGTGTGGAAACCTCTCCTTAGCAAACGCATTTTAAAAATCTTGAGAGGAAGCCCCAAAGAGGACAATATTTGCTAGCGATGGGCTTGGGCTGTTACAAGTAATACGTTCACGCGGAAGCTCTAAAGGTAGTTAGGATAAAGCAGCTAAGGTTTCATTAAGAGAGAGTAAACCAACTGGTTGATCAACAGTTCTGTTAAACTAAAAGTTTGATCTTAAAAGTTCAGAATAACAAGGAAAATTTAATATTAAGGTAATTAGAACTGGAATTGAACTAATTAAAGATGTTTTAGTCCACTTCAAAAAGAACCGATGAGAAATGATAAGTACCTTGCGGAAAGAAGCTGCCTCCTAAACAACCTTCCACCATGGGAAAAAGGTCGTCCACCGACAATGCTTAGTTTTTGCTCGGGGAAGTCCACGCGTCGGTAAGCGATATGGTCCTTGCCAAGACTGTTGACAGAGAGATGAACATTTTCCCTTTATTCTTGCAGTTTAACCAAGCATGAATCCACACTAGAACATGCACACAGTTATGAAACATCTACTGAAAATATGTTCGAATGACTTAACTTCCACATCGCAACAAACAAGCTAAGAGCTAACTCAAAGCGAATAGGAAAAACCCATATCACTAACCATGAGTATTTCTGTAATAGCCTTGGCCAACGCTAGCAGATATTGTTCTCTTTAGGCTTTTCCTTCAAGGACTTCCCCTTGACGTTTTAAAACACGTATGCTAGGGAGAGGTTTCCACATCTTTATAACGTGGGATCTCACAATCTACCCCTCTTGGGGTCTCAACGTCCTCGCTGGCACACCGCCCAGTGTCTGGCTCTAATACTATTTGTAATAGTCCAAGTCCACTACTAGCAAATACGATCCTCTTTAGACTTTCCCTTCAAGGACTTCCTCTCAAGATTTTAAAACGAGTTTGCTAGAGAAAAGTTTCCATACCCTTATAAAAAAAATGTTTCGTTCCCTTCTCCAACCAATGTGGAATCTCACCATTTCTAAATTGAATCATAACATTCTAAAAAATTTATAAACAACCTCGTGCAATTCATATTGATTTTCATTTTCTTTTCGGAATTTCTCGAGCCTCCTAATTGTATCAATTAATCATACGTATGAAATAGACTCACCATTCTAACTGGAGTTGAACACCATCCTTTTTCCTGAAATTTCACATTCAAATCAGGAGTTAATGAAGTTAATGAAGTTAATATATCACATCAACAACATTAAGTGGTTTACATGCAGCATATCAAATGCCCCTACACTTCATCTCTGACAAACAAATATCTGGACAGAACATTACTCTTCACATATTGGAACCAGATATTGGAATGAATCAATTTCCAATGTAAGCAAAAATCTTTGACTTAATGAAAATAATAACTTATAATAAAAAGGGGCATAGCTGTACATACTCTTGAGAAAAGCATGGCGTAAACCAAGCATCATGGTTTCCCAGAATAGCTAGTTTTGCAAATTTAAGCTCTGCAATACTTCGAACCAGTTCGACGTTCTCTTCACCAAAATCGCCTGAAGAGAATCGAGATGGTGAAGGAAGGTGATAAGAAATGAGAAAAAGAATTGGAATATGCATATGTAACAAAGAAAAATCTGTGGTCTCTTAGACATCAGAGGATCCAATAACATGCTCAGTGTTCTGCGTTTCAGATTTTTAATAATAATCTCTTGTTACCGTTATTATTATTACCAGCAACCTGGAAAGGGGGGGGAGTATATAACATTCTCAAAGGTAGACGAAGAAGCATGGAAGCACAAGATAAAAAGAGAGAGAAAAGAGCATGCCTGTAAAGAGCACTAAGTCTGGCTGCATTAAGACATAAACCAACGTTAGAATGGGAAGGAAAAACATTGAATCAGAGTTGAATTGAAAGAAGAAATTGAAGGGAAATGAAGTGCAGGAATAAAAAGGTTTAGGATTGGGAGATAAATCCAAGATTCCAAGGGAATAGCTAGGCTAGTGTTTGGGGTAGTTCATCTGTAACAGCCCAAGTCCACCGCTAACAGATATTTTCCGCTTTGGCCTGTTACGTATTGCCATCAACATCACGATTTTAAAACACGTCCACTAGGGAGAGGTTTCCATACCCTTATAAGGAACGTTTTATTCCCCTCTCCAACTGATGTGGGATCTCACAATCTACCGCCTTGAGGGTCCAACGTCCTCGTTGGCACACCGCTCGATGTCTGGCTCTAATAGTATTTGTAACATCCCAAGCCCACCACTAGTAGATATTGTCCGCTTTTGCCTGTTACGTATCGCCGACAACCTCACGGTTTAAAACGCGTCTACTAGAGAGAGGTTTCCACACGCTTATAAGAAATGCTCCGTTCCCCTCTCTAACCAATGTGGGATCTCACATCATCCTTAAGGTTTGTAGAGTCCTACGTGTCATTCCACCCAGATGAAAATCTTTATTTAAACCAGCATACTATATATATATCCTCCAAGAGCAGAAACATCCATTTAAAATCTCGTTCATTTAATTAGATAAGCTGGAATGAGAGTTTCTAAGAAGGTAAAAACAATGACGCATTCATTAAGCTAATAGTTCTAATTCAATGCAGTGACATTTCCAACTTCCAAGCATGCAAAACACTATAGTATGTCATCATGCTCGCATCCTTTTGAAGACCAACCAAACATTACTCAATTTTCAGTCAGATTGGTTTGGTAGGCCATTGGAACCTAAAGATCTCCATCAGGGCAGTCTTCGAAATTCATTCAGTGGGGAAGGGATTCTCGAGCAAGTAAGAATTTGATCAATTATAGAAGTCTTAGTAGCACACACTCACAATATAGCTCCTCAGTTTCTAACATCAAATATGGTAAACGCAAATACTTATCCTATTCCTACGAGATTAATCATAATATGTACAAGTTTACACGAACACTATATGTAACGGCCCAAGGCCACCGCTAGTAGATATTGTCCTCTTTGAACTTTCCCTTTCGGGCTTACCCTCACGGTTTTTAAAACGCATCTACTAGGGAGAGGTTTCCACATTCTCATAAAGGGTGTTTCGTTCTCCTCCCCAACCGATGTGGGATCTCACACTGTAAATATGAGAATTGTATACATAATTGAAAGTTAACCATCCAATATTGTTGCAAGTTCATCTCATTGACTTCGATCTTACAAAAGAAGTTACAACTCCTAAAACTAAACACTTCTCCACTGAGTTAAGGGAAAAAAAAAGTCTCAACCCAAACCACCCAATGAATTTTCTGCAGATTGGAAGTAGTTTCATTTCTTAATCGATTCAACCAGCATCGGGTTCGCGTCAAGAAGGGCCGTAAACAATAAAAGGTTTAGAGAGCTTAAGATTTAATATCTTACGAGTTATCTTCGTAACCAAAAAAAGTTGATTGAGAAACAAAGAGATTATGTTTCACTCAGACCCCAACTCATAGGAGCTAATAGTGTCCTGTACTGACACTTAAAACAAAAGAGGAGATGCAATGGTTGAACCAGGAATCAAAAACCAGAACCATTACAAAGCTCAATCAATCCGTGTAAGTATTCTCTAGACAAAAGTTTCAATAATAAGATTATAATTCAGCTAAACTACGGATTACAGAAAGAAAACTTACCTGCAATAGTTGAAGTGCCTTGGTGTCTTCTCGTAAATCCCAATCCCCATGCTAGAAACCGTAAAGAGTAAGCAGGACAATCCATTCAAAGAACAGAACAACCGCAATTTCCTCGAAACAAAAATTAATGAATACAAAAATTTCCTAACCATTCCATTACATAAAAATGAGTTCGAATTACCAAAATCAACAGTCGAAAAAGAGAAAGAAAAGCTTACGACGTCACCGACGACGGCAATTCGAGCAAAGACAGCCATTGGAGAGAAGCGATGAAGGCTGCGATTAGGTAAAGAGGACGGAGGAGGAAGAGCAGAGAAAAAATAGACGAATGGCGCGGGGCTCAACGCGCGCAGCATTTGGTCGCCGGTTTTGTTCCGGCGACTTCTTTTCCACGCTTTTCCTTTTTTTTTTTTTTTTTTTTTTGGAATAAAAAAATTGTTTTTCTAGAAGAAAAAGGAATATTAAACATTTGACAAAATATTATTTATTATCTATTTAATATTTTCTAATTCACTTATTAATTATTACAAAAAAAAAATAAATAAGTAATGTAAAAATATTTATAAAAAAACTTAAATAATTTGAAATTTTGCACGAATTTGAATTTGATTATTGTATAATTAATTATAGAAAAAAATTGAAATCCAAAATTATTTTTTTGCCAAAAAAAAAACTTCTAAATATTCATTATTTTTTATATTAAATAATATTCAAAATATAATGTCGTAGTTATTTATATGGTTACGGCCGACATATAATAAATTATTCTCCTATTATTCCACGAGTTTCATTTTGACTTTTAATTTTAGAAATGGTCTATTTTTTTTATTTTATTTTTTTCATTAGCTAAATGAAAACGGGGACGAGGACGAAGATAAATAAAATAATTTAAAGTTACTATCGCACGTTTGAATGGACTAAGTAATGGTTGGCGAAGGAAGTTAAAAAAAAAATAATATGTTTTTTTAGTACTAAATATTTATTAGATAAATTTTAAAATTGAGAAAATTGAGAGATGCAATGTGGAGTTGACTCTAGACTTTTTTATGGATCGGATTGGTTTTGATAGTAATTTTTGAGCTACGGGCATGTAGGTCAACCTTTTAGGTCAAAGGATCGAGGTTGAGGCTAGAAATTGGGCTTTAGTTCTCGTTTTTAGGCCCATGTTAGATCTTGGGCTATACTTCGTGGCTCATTGACTAGTCAACCTTTTGTTCGCTTTTCATTTTTGGTGTTATGCCCTTGTCCCATCTCGAGGTCTTGGCTCCAAATGTTTTAGGTTTTATCTTCTCATTTGAGTCTTCAAATAGAGGTTGACATCTCGTTTGTGATCGAAGTATGCTTGAGGTTGATATACGAGAGAATTAGGTTGTGGGAATGGAAAACAAGCTCAACGAGGACGATGCAGCTTGAGGGCATGTAAGGAACATGCCTTCTCGATGCTAGATGAAGGCCTTAGCCTCGACTTCGTGTCGAGGTCGAACCGAGGAATTGGATCTTAGCCGCCAATTCATTTTCTCATTTGAAACTTTGTGGGATCCTTTATTGTTTCTCAATTTAGATATTTTTAAATTTTGATTCCAATTCTCGATGGACTATTTTATAAAATTTAGAACATAATTTTATAATTCTTAAATAAAAATATTATTTCAATTTGAAGGCAACCTTGATGATGCCAGCTGTATTATTAATAAAAAAAATAAAAATGTCATTTTCAGCATTAAAAAAAATCGTTCCAGAAATTTGGGCATAATATTTTAATTAGGATCATAATTCCAAATTTTATACTTCAACGCATACTCTAATTAAGATTAAAATTAACAAAATAATAATAATAATAATAACAATAAGTTGGCATTTTATTTATTTATTTATTTATTTTGACTTTTCTTATAATTTTTTGTGTTAAAAAAGAAAGGATAAATGACTGATTTCATCTCGAGGATTGAAAACGATGTCATTTCTCGATTTCAAAGTTGAGACAAACTATTATCGGTGACTATTGAATGGAGGTGAGATGTGACATTTTTTTAATAAAATATGAAAAAAAATCCTAAAAATCTCGAAAGATAGCTAGTTTGAGAAAACTCTTTTAGAGTCAGTATATAAGCCAAATCCGTTTGATTCAACGACAAAAGTTGATTATAGAATAGTCTTTTTGGTCAACTTTTTTGTTCTTAGAGACTTTGTGGCGGGCTCGTAAACTCAAGAACTAGAAGAAGGATTGGTTTCGGTAGGGCCATTGTTTCTGGAATGTTGTGAATTCATCTGATCTTTCCTTAAATAATTGATTTTTATGTGAGAACCCACATTGGTTGGGGACACAATCCCACGTTGGTTGAGAAGGAGAATGAAACACCATTTATAAGGATGTGGAAACCTTAAGCCTTGAGGGGAAGCCCGAAAGGGAAAGCCCTAAAGAGGACAATATGTGCTAGCGGTGGATCTGGGACGTTACAAATGATATTAGAGCCAGATACCGGACTATGTGCCAACGAGGAGGCCCTTCCCCGAAGGGGGTAGATTTGGTGGGGTCCCATATCAATTGGAGAAAAGATCGAGTGTCAGCGAGGACGCTAGGCTCGAAGGGGGTGGGAGACCCTTCCCCGAAGGTGGGTAGATTTGGTGGGATCTCACATCGATTGGAGAAAAGAACGAGTGCCAACGAGGATGTTGGGCCCCAAAGGAGGTGGATTGTGAGAACCCACATTGGTTGGGATTATAAGGGTGTCCGTTTTCCGTAGAATACCCGTTTTAAAGCCTTGAGGGGAATCCCAAAGAGGACAATATTTTCTAGCAGTGGATCTGGTACGTTACAAATGGTATCAGAGCCAGACACTAGACTATGTGCCAGCAAGGAGGCCCTTTACCGAAAGGGGTAGACATGAGGCAGTGTGCCAGTAAAGAGGAGTAGATTTGGTGGGGGTTCGGACGAGTGCCAGTGAGGAAACTAGGCCCCGAAAGGGGTGGATTGTAAGAACCCAAATTGGTTGGATGGGAGAACAAAACACCCTTTATAAGGGCGTGGAAAAGTTTCCGTAGAATACACATTTTAATAAATCTTCAAGAGGGGGAGTACAATATCCACTAGCATGGATCTGGGCCGTTACATTTTTCCTCCGAGCTTTCCCGACCCCAACCCCGTCCCATCTCCTCGTACTCTCCCCTTCCTTCCCTCTTAATCCCAATTATTGGCCCTTTCAAGTCTTATGCAACATTAATAATGATTCATTAAACAAACAACAATGAATGAAAAGTCAAGTTAATCACCTTAGTCAAATGGGTTTCATTTTTTTTAAAAGAAAAATCAAAACTTGTGGATGAACATCAACAAAGATCATAAAAAAAATGTAAATTTCGTACACACAAACACCAGAATCTCCTCATGGTATCAAAATCCTTCATTAGTGCTCTCTTCTTCTTCACGTTCTTACAAGCTTCCAAAGCTCAGCCATGGATCAAAGCTGGGTATTGGCTATCAGCAGCTGCTTCCCCTTCATCCGACATAAACTCACCTCTGTTCACTCATCTTTTCTGTGGGTTTGCAGAGCTCATAAACTCCACTTCTTACGAGCTTCATTTTTCATCCTCTGAGCTTCAAAGTTTCTCAAACTTCACAGCAATTGTCAAGCAAAAAAACCCTTCTCTGTCAACTCTTCTCTCCATTGGCGGCGGAAATGCAGATTATCATGTTCTATCCTCAATGGTTAGCAATTTCACTCATAGAAAGGCCTTCATTGATTCCACCATTAAACTTGCAAGAACCCATGATTTTGATGGGCTTGATTTTTGTTGGGTTTCATCCAACACGACATCCGACATGTCCAACATGGGGAAACTCTTTGAAGAATGGCGACAAGCAGCTGAAACAGAGGCTAAAAGCTCAAAAAGGCAAGTGCTTATTTTGACAGCAGCTGTTCAAAGCACTCCAGATTTGGAATTTGGGTCATATCCTGTTGATTCCATAAGAAATAACTTGAATTGGGTTAATTTTTTGGGTTATGATTATTACATGCCAAGTTTTTGGCCAAATTTTACAGCTCCTTCTGCAGCTTTGTATGATCCATTATTGAATGAAACAAACACAGACAGTGGAATTAGTCAGTGGATTGCAAAGGGATTGCCTGCTGCTAATATTGTTTTGGCTTTGCCCTTTTATGGCTATGCTTGGACACTTAAAAATGTTGAGGATTTTGGTGTTGGAGCAGCAGCCATTGGGCCAGCCATTTCTGCTGATGGGTCGATTACATACAAGGATATAAAGGATTATATGAGGAGCAACAGGGTTGATAATGTGGAGTTTAATGGTAGCTATGTGATGAGTTTTTGTGTGGTTGGATCTACTTGGATTGGGTTTGATGATGCTAAGGTTGTTAAAATTAAGGTTAATTATGTCAAACAAAGGAGGTTGCTTGGTTACTTTGTTTGGTTGGTGTCTAATGATGACAATTGGGAGCTCTCTTCTATTGCAGGTTGAGTCTTTTTTGAATTCTAGACTTGAAAATGAATTGTTTACATTTGAATTGATAAAGTTCTTGAACTTTTGGTTGCAGCTAGCGAGTTTGGGAATGAGAAAGAAAACAAAGTATCTTTGTTGATAGTTGTCCCAACCACAATTGGTGGTGCCATTGTTCTTCTCTTACTAGGGTTCTTGTTGTTTAGAAGACTCAAATCCAACAAATCCAAAGGTAATCGTCTTTTTTTGTTTGTTTCGTGATGGATTTGTGTTAATACAACGATATCTTTTATTGGGTCGTGAAGATTTGAGTCTCTGACCTTAAAAGAAGAGTTGATGTTCGTTAACACTCACTAAGTCGTGGTGTGAGATCCTGCATCGGTTGGAGAGGGAACGAAGCATTCCTTATAAGGGTGTGGAAGCCTCTCTCTAGTAGACGCGTTTTAAAACCGTGAGGCTGATGGCGATAAGTAATGGGCCAAAGTGGACAATGTTTGCTAGTGGTGGGCTTGGGCTGTTACAAATGGTATTAGAGTCAGACACCGAGCGGTGTGTTAGCGAGGACGTTGGGCCCTTGAGGAGGGTGGATTGTGAGATCCTACATCTATAGGTGAGGGGAACGAGCATTCCTTATAAGGGTGTGGAAACCCCTCCCTAGTAGACGCGTTGTAAAATTGTGAGGCTGATGACAATACGTAACGAGTCAAAATGGACAATATTTGCTAGTGGTGGGTTTGGGTGGTTACAAATGGTATCAGAGTCAGACACTGGGCGGTGTGCCAGCGAGGACGCTGGGCCCTTAAGGAGGGCAGATTGTGAGATCTTACATCGTTGGAGAGGGGACGAAGCATTCCTTATATTGGTGTGGAAACCTCTCCCGAGTACACACGTTTTAAAACCATGAAGCTGACAGCGATACGAAACGGGCCAAAGTGGACAATATCTGCTAGCGGTGGGCTTGAGCTGTTACAAATGGTATTAGAGTCAAACACCGGGCGGTGGGCCAGCATGGACGTTGGGCCCTTAAAGAGGGTGGATTGTGAGATCCTACATCGGCTGGAGAGGGGAACGAAACATTCCTTACAAGGTTGTGGAAACCTCTCCTTAGTAGACACGTTTTAAAACCGTGAGGCTGATGGCGATACGTAACAAGCCAAAGCAGACAATATCTACTAGTGGTGGCCTTGGACTGTTACAAATAGTATAAGAGCCAGACACCGGGCGGTGTGCCAACGAGGACGCTGAGCCCTTAAGGAGGGTGGATTGTGTGATCCTACATCGGTTGGAGAGGGAAACAAAGCATTCCTTATAAGGGTGTGGAAACCTCTCCCTAGTAGACACGTTTTAAAACTATGAGGCTGATGGTGATACGTAACCGGCCAAAGCGAACAATATCTGCTAGCGGTGGGCTTGGGTTGCTATACATGCTCGTGTCGGTTGAGGATAAGTTGTTGTTAAAAGAACTTATGTTTTTCTTTACAATTCGTTATAAGATCTTCATGAAATAATTTTCCATGGTTGAGCGTGGTGCTGATAGATGCAGGAAGAAGATCAAAATTCAATATAAAAAATCTTGTTGGAGGAGAAGATTTTAAGAACAGTGCTCCTGATTTGCAAGTGTTTAGCTATGCTGAGATTGAGAGAGCTACCAACAAATTTGCTTTCAAGAATAAACTTGGACAAGGTGGCTATGGCCCTGTTTATAAGGTACATATATAGCTACCCACCACAAAATCTTTGATATCAATATGAATTGTCCTAAGTCCTTTTAAGTATAGTATAGTATATCTTACGACTAGGATGATATCAAAAGTTCGTAAAATCAACTAAAAATGGTGTCAATCGGTTTGGAGGAGTTAGAAAAGTGAAGTATATGTGTGAGATCCCACGTCGGTTGGAGAGGGGAACGAAGCCTTGCTTATAAGGGTGTGGAAACCTCTCCCTAATAGACGCGTTTTAAAACCGTAAGGCTGACAATGATACGTAACGGGCCAAAGCGGACAATATCTGCTAGCGGTGGGATTGAGCTGTTACAAATGGTATTAGAGCTAGACACCGGGCGGTGTGCCAGCGAAGACGCTGGGCCCTCAAGGGGGGTGGATTGTGAGATCCCACATCAGTTGGAGAGGGGAACAGAGAATTGCTTAGAAGGGTATGGAAACCTCTCCCTAACAGACGCGTTTTAAAATCATGAGGTTGACAGCGATACATAACAGGCCAAAATAGACAATATTTGCTAGCGGTGGGCTTGATGACTGCTACAAATGGTATTAGAGCCAGACACCGAGCGGTGAGCCAGTGAAGACACTGGCCTCCAAGGGGGGTGGATTGTGAGATCCCACGTCGGTTGGAGAGGAGAACGAAACATTGCTTGTAAGGGTGTGGAAACCTCTCCCTAACAGACGCGTTTTAAAACTAAGGCTAACGGCTATATGTAACGGGCCAAAACAAACAATATCTATTAGCAGTGAGCTTGGACGGTTACAATGTCTTAGTATTACGATGATACGAACCTTCAACTTAAAGAACATTATTTCGTGTTTTATCTACTCAATTATGTTCGGATTTGAATCTCGGGCCGTATTTCAAATACTTAGAACAGGTGCATTCTACTTTGCAGGGAGTATTAGGAAATGGACAGGAGATAGCCGTGAAAAGACTGTCAGCAACTTCAGCCCAAGGTTTTGAAGAGTTCGAGAATGAAGTTTTGCTCACTGCAAGACTACAACATGTCAACCTTGTGAAAGTTGTTGGATTCTGTGTTGACACTCAAGAACATATGTTGATTTATGAGTACATGCCTAACAAAAGCCTCGATTTCCATCTCTTCGGTAAGACTTTCCTTCGGTTTAATTTTCTAAAACTTGGTGTAACAGCCCACCGCTAGTAGATATTGTCCTCTTTGGACTTTTTCTCGAGGTTTTTAAAACGCGTATGCTAGAGAGAGGTTTCCACACCCCTATAAAGGATATTTCGTTCTCCTCCCCAAACGATGTGGGATCTCACAATCCACCCCATTTTGGGGCCCAACGTCCTCACTGGCACTCGTTCCTTTCTCCAATCGATGTGGGACCCCCCACCAAATCCACCCCCTTCGAGGCCTAGTGTCCTTGCTGGCACATTGCCTCATGTCCACCCCCTTCGGGGCTCAGCCTCTTCGTTGACACATTGCCCAGTGTCTGGCTCTGATACCATTTGTAACAACCCACCGCTAGCAGATATTGTCCTGTTTGGGCTTCCCCTCAAGGTTTTTAAAACGCGTCTGCTAGGGAGAGGTTTTCACACCCTTATAAAGGGTGTTTCGTTCTCCTCTCCAACCGATGTGGGATCTCACACACCAAGTTTGTTGAGAGCGTAGAAAGTGTACCTTAGAATGTCGTCAAAATTCGTATCTTATACTCGTTTACTTGTAACATACATTTAAGTACTCTAACACTCTTCAAGAATCTCACCGGAATATCTAGTCATTGTAATTATGAACCGCTTCTACTCAATCCCTCCCGAGCTCAATATGATCCTTTGAGTGTCAAAGAGTTGGTTATTAGCCAACATTGACCTTCTCTCTCACCCTTAAGATTGGTTTCTGTAATAGTCCACGCCCACCGCTAGCAGATATTGTCCGCTTTGGCCTGTTACGTATCATTGTTAGCCTCTTAGTTTTAAAACACGTCTACTATGAAGAGGGACTAGCCCTACTCCGACCAGTGTCTCCCACCGTCTGGTGACTAACTTTGATACCATTTGTAACAGCACAAGCTCCTCGCTATCATATATTGTCCGCTTAGACCCATTACGTATCGTCGTTAGCCTCATGGTTTTAAAACGCATCTTTTAGGGAGAGGTTTCCACACCCTTATAAGGAATAATTCGTTCCCTGTTACTGTTTCATTTCAAGGTTCATCATGAGTCTCTCAATTGATTCTCGAAGGGATAGATTGAAGCTATGGTCGAACCTAGGGACTTTGCCAAGCAAACTAGCATGACCCCTCGAGTGATTAACTACATTGTTTGGCCGAATGAGGCCTCAAAAAAACCAGTCTAGGTCGACCCATCAAGGAGTTGACCAAGTCGGCCTAGGTCGACTCCTCAAGAGATTGGCCAATTAGGCCATTTGACTAACTCCTCGAGGGATCGGCCAAAGGAAGTCCGGTCCAGTTTGTTAGACAGACCCTTCTAAGGTCTAGTCGGGCTTAACCTCATGACTCGTTGGATCACACGTTAGCATATGTTAACCCTACTTTCCTTAACATGTTGCAAGGAAGGCCATGGAAGAGGAAATTTGTTGAATTGGGCAAAAAGAGTAGAGATCATTGAAGGGGTAACTCAAGGACTTCTTTACCTGCAAGAATACTCAAGATTGACAATAATTCATAGGGACTTGAAGCCGAGTAATATTTTGTTGGACGATGGCATGAAGCCGAAAATTTCAGATTTTGGCATGGCTAGAATCTTCGCAAAAGAAGAACTTGAAGCAAACACGAGCCGAATTGCGGGAACATAGTGAGTGCAATATTTTCTTTCACAACGTTACGATTCAAAATAAAAGTGTTCTCACATTAACTTCCGTTTTCATCCAATGCAGCGGCTATATTCCTCCTGAATATGCGAAGCAAGGAGTTTATTCTACGAAATCAGACGTCTTTAGTTTTGGAGTTCTTCTTCTTCAAATCATAAGTGGGAAGAGGACTACCGAGCTAAATGGGGAGCACGAACGTTTGAGTCTTCTAGATTACGTAAGTCTTTCATTATTAGTCTAATGTGGTAGTTTTCTTGAAAGTAGATGGATTAAGATGGGACGAGTCCCGACATATAGAGCCTGAATGGTATTTTAACCTTGAATTGTACCGTCCTGTCAACTCGAGCATATTTGATATCGCTTTGAATCTAGTAGTAGCTTAACAAATCTATCTATCTCCGTTCACTTTTACGATGAGATCGTTGATGGCTTTGAGTTTCAATTCAAAACCCATTTTCAGGCATATGAGGCTTGGAAAGAGGGCAGAGGAATGGAGTTTATGGATCAATCACTTGATGATTCTGAGTCAACTTGCAAACTAACAAGATGCATACAGATAGCTTTGCTTTGTGTTCAAGAAAATGCAGATGATAGGCCAACCATGTTGGAAATCTCTTCAATGCTTAGGAGTTCAACTTCAGAGCTTAAAGATCCACAAAGGCCTGCTTTCTCTGTCAAAAAAGTTCGTGATGAAACCGATCGTAGCCTTACGGTCGATCGACAAACTTACTCTGTTTCTAGTGAAATAGTTACAGAAGTTGTAGCTCGATGATAACAGTGTTTTAGAATGATTTTAGAATGCGACCAAAATCACTTCGTTATGAGTAAAGGCATGTTTATGAGTGATTTTAGAACGACTATAATCACACACAAGCATGCTCTTAGTATAGTTTCAACTGTTCTTTTTAGCTTCGGAATTGAAAACGTTTGTAAGATAAGATTTTTTGTGATGGTTTTTATGTTATGTTGGTTGGGGGATAATTAGGTGCATTTTTTGTCTTTCAATCCTGTTGTGGTGCAACTCTGATCGTTCTGGTTAATCACATCATTGACCTTTGTGATCTCAAAGGGATACAAGGAAGAAGGCACATCATATTACTAGCAATTATGCAGATCACAGCGTTCGTTCTCTAGCCGTTTCTCATCAGGTGAACGATCACGGACATGTAATACTTGACGATGAATGTTCTTAGAGGAATTAGTAAGCTTTGCACTTCATTTTAGACTGTTCTATAGAAGACCATGAGAGTGCTGAAGAGCCTTGGGATTTTGTGGATTTGTTGAGTGAGATCCCACATCGGTTGAGAAGAAAAACGAAAGATTCTTTATAAGATGTGGAAATCTCTCCCTAACAGACGCGTTTTAAAAACCTTGAGAGAAACCCGAGAGGGAAAGCCCAAAAAAGACAATAACTACTTACAGTGGGCTTGGCCTATTGCAAATGGTTCAGAGCCAGACACCGAACGGTGTGTCAGCGAGGTTGTTGGCCCCCAAGGAGGGTGGATTGTGAGATTCAACATCGGTTAGAAAGGGAAACGAAGCATTCTACGAGAAACATCTCCCTAGTAGACGCGTTTAAAAAACCTTGAGGGAAAACCCGAAAAAAAAAGTCCAAAGAAGACAATATCTGCTAGCGGTGGACTTTTGTTGTTACATGTTGTACCTATTGGATCCTCCATGGCTGTGAGTGCTGAGACTATTCGTCACGCACTTGAGGAACACTTGACTACATCCCCATGAAAAAAACAGTAGAGGTGCCACCTTTGAACAAAGACAAATAGCACATAAAGTAGACCATCGTGTCATATCCTTACATGTAAATGTGTAGTGTCTTCACCAGTTCCTACACAGTGATAACAATACAATTCTCTCTCTGAAGGTGCTTCCTTTATAATGGGGATGAGAGAAGATGAAAATGCAACTTTACTGATGTTTCTGGTTTACAACAAATAACATTTGCTACAAATACATATGGAGGTCAGCAGTATACCTATCATTCATGTCAGTGCAAGGGCACAATAAGGGGACTTAACTTATCATGATCATGCCTTGCGGAAAATGAGACGCCTCTCTCTTTTATATTCAACTTCATCTCTCTGGTGCATAATAATCAGGGCTCTTCTCACCTGTCCATAACATTCCTAACATAATCAGATGTTCGAACTGAAACATGAAAACGTTTAAATGATGATAAACATATGAGTTTCTTTTTTTATACAAATTCAAGAGTGTCCAGATCAGCTTGCACATACTTCGACTATTCTCACAATATAGCTTTTTCATTGTACCTATCCTTGTAATAATATTTCATCACTTTTTTATCTTATGCAAGTAATGAATGCTAAGAATGGTGAGGTTTTTTGCGTTCAGAGGGGGGCTTACAATTGACTCGTTCATCCCCATTTTGGTGAGCTCATCAATCAGTCTTCTCTCAGATATGTGGTTGCCAATTCCTATTCTTCTCTTTATCTGTGTTTCTGCTTGCTGTTTATGGGGGAGATTACACGAAATTAGAATAGCTGGTGAAACTACGAGGAAATGAGATTCCGAATTTTGGTTGTAGCACTAGACAAACCTTTATTTCATTAGCCATTTCAGGAGTTAGATTTACTTGCTGATGAATCCCAGAGCGTGCTGCATCCATCGTGGACACAGTAAAAAGTCTAATAGCTTCCTGCACATTTTCTTCTGTGGCAACATGGGACCTGATCATTTTGTCAATACAAAGATTTAAACAATGATTTAACACTGGGAGCGGGGTAAATTGGGTAAAAGGAAGAAAACATATACCATACAGATGAATTTAATTTGTTAATCAGACTTGCACAAACTTTCGTTTGAAACGGATGTTAACAATTCTAGTAAATATAGTTGGAAATAATGCCAAGAATGAAAAAGGGCACTTGGTTTAGAGAATCAGTTCTAAACTTTTGGTTTCTTAGTTTCCAAAGCCAAATGCAAATTCTGAAACCAGTTTATAAAATTTACTTCACAACTAAAACCTACTTTCAGTAATCAGTACTGTGAACTTAATGCGCAATTACAGTTAACCAGCCCAAACACTACAGATCTATAATAATTCAATAGTAAAACTTACGCCATTAATCAATGGAAAAACACAGCACTTATGATTAGACTAAGAATTTCGAGCATCTTACTGAAGGGTTTGACTACAACATGCTATTAGAAGTATTCTTAAATCCATGAATCAAAAAATCCTGATTAACGCTATGAGAAGGTGACACAAAATCAACTTATACAATTTGGTAAAACAAGCTCTCCGTAATGTCGACCAGATTTTGTTCTTAAATAGGAAAAGGGCAAGACAGGAGAAAAGGTTGGTAAGTAAGATACTTACAACTTCATTTTCGCAAGTGCCTCGCTTAATCTGACTATAGCTTCCAGCTGCCTAACTGTGATCGGAATTGCAGCAGCCTCACCTGTTTCATTTGCTTGTTGTCTCATGTCCTGCAAAAGAGATTAAGCATTCAGAGCTCAAGTTCGTGAGCAAATCCAATTTAAAAAATAAAATATCTTCCATGCACAAGCATACCTGTCTGATTTTAACATAATTATTCTGCAGCATTGTGGACGCGGATTCTGACAAACGGGGATGACAATGAGATCGGCAATATTGAAGATACCTGCCAAAATTGCAATCCAGACAGTTGGGCAACCACAAGATTTACAAAAGCAAGAAAAATGAAGTACATGACTACTTTCTCTTTATAACTTCCCTCACCTCTTTAGCCAATTCTCTTCTTTAGAAGTTCTATGTTCACCCAAGTTGGCATCAGCAGATGCATGAACTTTTATAATGTGGCTTGCTATGATCTGCAGTTATTAAGCCACTGCCATTAGCACAGGGTAGCCTGACACTATAACTCAGATGTTTCAAAACTAAACCAACCTATATAATCAGTTTCTATTCTAATCTTAATGAAACGAAGTAATAACCAATAATACATTCTAAGAGATAAAAATTGACAACTTATTGTGCCAAACACTCCAGTTACGTGGTCGTCTCTTGAGTTCACATTAAAACTCAAGAAAATAGAGACAAGCCCAAGCCCAACACAAAAGGTGAAAAAAGGCATTTTGAGTTGAAATAGAAGAGCAAGCTTTACAGTTACCTTATCTTGACTGTACATCCTTATATCTTTCACGATGAAAATTAAATCAAATCTGGAGAGAATTGTCGTTTGCAAATCAATGTTATCCTGTGCTGTCTGCAATGCAGATTAACAAACACGTAGCTATTAAGCTAGGCCATTAAGAAACTTAAAAATAGGCAATTGTAAAAAATGATATGAATAAAGACCTTAAGATCATCATAACGTCCTGACGGAGGATTAGCAGCTGCAAGCACTGAGGTTCTGGAATTAAGAACCGTTGTTATTCCTGCTTTGGCAATGGATATTGTCTGTTGTTCCATGGCTTCATGAATAGCAACTCTAATAGCAAAATGAGGATTTCAAAAATTAAATAAGGAACTTCGATAGATATAACTAAAGTCTCTTTAGGTTTACCTATCCTCTGATCTCATTTTGTCAAACTCATCAATGCAGACAACACCTCCATCAGCCAAAACCATTGCACCTCCTTCAAGATAAAACTCTCGCTGGATTGCACAACCAAGTGAAAAAATCAGAATTTTTTTTTTTACCATTAAGGAAGAAGACACCTTCATTTAATTGATAATGCTTTTAGAAAGCAATGCAAAACCAGACTTTAAACCAATACGTGTTCACAAAGCAAAATAAAATTGAGCACTCACAGAGCTGCTGTCCCGTATCACTGAAGCTGTAAGACCAGCAGCCGATGAACCTTTTCCAGAAGTATAAACAGCAACTGGAGCTGTCTTCTCAACAAACTTGAGAAACTGGGAAGGGAAATTTGACAATTTATATCAACACAAGGGAATATGGTCTACAACAATGAAAAATTACAGTAGCATTTCATGAGTTGTATATTATATTAGCCATAATCTCTTGAAGCAACTAACCTGGGATTTAGCTGTAGATGGGTCCCCCAAGAGTAATACATTAATGTCGCCTCTTAACTTAACCCCATCAGGCAAATTCTGCTCGTTGGAAAGATTAAGCATCAATACAAACTAATAAATAATTGAAGTTAAACATCATAGACCATGACAAACCTTCCTAGATCCTCCAAATAGAAGGCAAGCCACTGCCTTCTTCACATCTTCATGACCAAATATAGAGGGGGCAATCTTTGAACAAATGGCTTTATAGACATCAGGCTCTGCTGCAAATTTTTTGAACTCTTCTATCTGCAAATTTTTCCACCATGTTTATCCATTAGAAAAATGAGACTTGCCTCATGGAAACTAATCAGTGGTGGGTAAACTAAAAGGGCTGTCGACATGCAACTTTGAGGATATCTATCAAGCATATGGGGAACCTCGCTAAAGACAAATTCAAGAGATATTCTGATATAAATGAATGGCAAAATTAAACAGTCATTCGATGTAAACCAACTAACTATACATTCCATTGTACTAGTGTGTCACTTTAAACATAATATAATACCCACATGTTATTTATTAGCACTAACATCGTGTAGAAGATGGTAGAATTCAATAAATTTTTAGCGGTGATTGCACCACTTACATCTTCTGTTGTGAAAGATGCAGGGCCACGAGAGTTAGCTTCATTAGTTTCTTCAATGCCTACAACCCTGATATAAGGCTGCCTGATTGCAACTGCTCCTTTGTGGCTGCAAAGTTAAGTTAAGAAACATCAGCCATTGTGAGAATGACAATAGAAAAGGCACTGATAATATATATCAAAGAATGATGGTTCTCACGATGCGGCAGAATTGGCAGCTTGAAAGATACTATATATCCCCATGATGGTCAATCTAGTGCCTGGAACAATTGTTTGAACAAGATGTCGATCTACTGATAGAAGCATGTTCCTAGGAAGTTCCCCAGTTGGGACATCCTTCACATTCAGAAGAAACAACATTACTTGCTGCACATAAGCTACATGGAAAACTAATATTCACCATAATTTGTTACAATCAAATCCTTACTTCTGGGTTTTCCTGAAGTTTTAAAGTCTGTTGATCAACATACATGCTCTTATCAGGAACCACAATCCAAGGATCTAGAGGGCATGGTTCTTCTCCGGCCTACATGAATATCAAAGCTTGTCAAATTGTAAGTTAAAACTATCAAAATCCAACTAATTTAAAGAAAATGATAACAAGGGGTGAACCTGGGGCATATGGTTACATGATCGAGGGACAATTGCCCCTCCAAGTCCTGGCCGACACGGAACTCTTAATGTACTTCTACAGTTTTTGCACAATAAGGTCACATAAGTAGCCTTTGCCTTGGTCCTTGACGCAGCTATAGTGATTCCAGATATTTTAATAAGTTTTGAAATGTATTGAGCCTGCCCATGAATGCAGAAATATTCAGGTCCGACGAACACCAGTACAAATTAGCCTTTAATTGAAGAAGTTTCAATTTCTATCTCTTCTTTCTATCTCTAGTTTCGTTTCAATTCAACAAATTGAAAAAATTGACTAACCCCAAGTGACCGCATCGAGACCGGATCCTCCTTTGACGTTAGCAGAATTTGAACATCCCCAGGCACGGGCTCCACCATTTCTCCAGTTTCACCAGCCACCTTCGTCTTCAGATTCATTAAAACCTCCGCTGCAGCAGTCTCAAACTGCCAAACGAGGGAGATAGCAAAAAAGAAACAACAAAAATCATATAAACCCTAACGAGCGATTATCAACAACTATATCCAATATTATCACCATACCAATGGCAAGAAATCGGCAGGAGCAGATCGAAGCTTGGCCGGAAGATCGGAGTCGAAAGCGTGAACGTCCTCCATATCAACGCGAAGAAATTTCGGGTTGTGGAGAAGGCTCTCTCTGTAGGGGAAAACATTCTTTTCCACTTCAAATCCACGGATGAACTCCTTGAATTTGCGAAGGACCGAGTGATGAGTGGCCTTCTCGTCGACAACTCCGCTGCGGCCGAAGCCAGTTCCGTCGCCGAGGGACTGCGCTTGATCGCTGTAGTAGATTCCTCCTTCATCCCAACCCGACATCTCTGGGTGTAGATCAGGGTTTTTCCTCTAAGAACAATGAAGCCCTTCTCTCCCGACTGAGCTTTGAGATTTCTTGTTCTATGCTTAGCAACGGAGGCGAAGGCTTAAGAGGGACAGTTTTGGCGGGAAGAAAGAATTTGGCGGGAAAATGGGCTACTTGACTTATCATAAACCACGCGCCTTAATACGCGCGTGGCTTTGTCCACCTCTTCGTTGTTTCTAAATACTATTCCAAGTTTCGTTGTTTTATTATTATTATTATTATTATTTAGTTTCTATATATAAATATATATATATATTATTTTTTTTTTAAACAATGTAGTAACCGTAATTGTATTTTTGAGACAAAGTGCAAAGTTTAAGAGTATTTTTATTAATTTAGTGTTTCAATCAAAATATAGGAACCGAGCCAATAGTAGCACACTAATGTTGGATTTGAAAGATAAAGATCATTCTTGTAAGTTGTAACGAGTATATCGTAATGGAATAGTCGGA
The DNA here is from genome assembly GCF_057944985.1 of Cucurbita pepo subsp. pepo. Taxonomy (NCBI): domain Eukaryota; kingdom Viridiplantae; phylum Streptophyta; class Magnoliopsida; order Cucurbitales; family Cucurbitaceae; genus Cucurbita; species Cucurbita pepo. The sequence continues at coordinate 11,047,204 of NC_141804.1, read as the reverse complement.
TTCTTAGCTATAAGGATTGAGCGGAAAAAGAAAAAAGAAAAACATCTATCATATGTGAAAGAAGATTTAAACCGCTCTCTGTTCTCACTCATTCACCGCTAATCAATTTTCAGAGTCGAACAACTACATATACATATTTCTTCGTACTTCAACGGCCTGAAATCAAATTCACAGGCTATCGAGATAATAAAGATCGATTTTTTCTCTTAGTTCAAACAATACATATATAACAACTCAAAACCACCCCTAGTAAATATTGTCTGTTTTGGCCTGTTATGTGTCGTCGTTAGCCTCGTGATTTTAAAACGCGTCTAATAGGGAGAGATTTCCACACCCTTACAAGAAATGCTTCTTTCCCCTCTCCAACCGATGTGAGACCTCATAATCCACTACCCTTGGGGCCCAGCGTCCTCGCTGGCACACTGCCCAGTGTCTGGCTCTGATACCATTGTAACAACCTAAACCCACCACTAGCAGATATTTCCGCTTTGGCCCGTTATGTATCACCATCAGCCTCACGTTTTAAAACGCGTCTACTAGGGAGAGGTTTCCACACCCTCATAAGGATTGTTTCATTCCCCTCTCCAACCGATGTAGGACCTCACAATCCACCCCCTTAAGGCACCCAACGTCCTCATTGGCACACTGCTCGGTGTCTGGCTCTGATACCATTTGAAATAACCCAAACCCACCGCTAGTAGATATTGTCTGCTTTGGCTCATTACGAATCACCGTCTACATCACGGTTTTAAAACGCATCTACTAGGGAGAGGTTTCCACAGTTTTATAAGGAATGTTTCATTCCCCTCTCCAACCGATGTAGAACCTCACAACATAGGAGGAGAAAACTCGAACTTCTAAGCCTTAACATGACTTAACTGATTGAACCCAGGTAGCAGAAAACCGAGCATTTATAGAATAGACCGACTTTAATATAAATAGTATACATCCAAACCACTAGTACTATAAAATTACTACTTACAAAACTACAATTTATACTATTTTGGAGGGGTAAAAATGAAGCCAAGAGTAAGAACACAAATTCTTGGTTCAAAATTTTACTATTTTACCTTTGGTTTTACATCTGATAACAGCTTCAACACATCTTCCATGGATGGCCTGTTGGATGGCCTGCTCCTACTGCATTGCAAAGCTACACCAAGCACCTGTTTTACCTCTTCCTGTGATGAATCTGCACAGCTAATCCCATTTTCTTTGTATATTTCTCTTAACAGAAGATCTCTCGCTTTGTTCTGTGTGCTCGATCCCGCGGTTGTCAACCGACCGTTGCTTAGAATTTCCAGGACGATCTCCCCGAAACTACGAACATCCATCCACAGCTCCTCCTCCGTTGCACTATTGAATTCACCTATACAAGACGAGAACAAATCAGAACAACTTCAATCGGTACGTATGTAGCGAAGAAACATGTATGGTTTCAGCATATACCTTCGTTAATCTGTTGTAGAAACCGGAGCCCAAATTCCGCTAGATGGGGTTCCATATTTTCGTCGAATATGACGTTACTCGACCTCAAGTCACCATGTGGGATTGCAGGATAACAGTCATGGTGAAGAAAGTGTAGTCCTCTTGCTATAGCTATTACTAGATTGAGCTTAGTTGACCATTCCCTTTTGATAGCAATTTTCTCTGCTAGATTTCCATTGGGAAAGTAATCATATAAAAGATAAACCATCTGTTTGTTGTAGCAGAATCCGAGCAATCTAACCAGATTCTCGTGCCTCGTACTACCTAATCGAGTTATGAAATCCGACATCGTCCTCATTCGTTTCGCTTCCCAGTCTATCTTCTTTATCGACACTGTGATTCCAGTCGGCAGAACTGCTTTGAATATCGAAGCAGACAATGGCAATATCGCTTCCTTCGATTCCGTAGCGTCAAAGCTCCTAAGAATATCATTAGCTGTGAATGGAGGAAGTCCAGAGAACGACACCATTTTCCATTTGCCTTTGCTCCGTCGTCGAAAGACGAAAATCCATGCAATCGATATCGTCGTGATTATAGCAAGACCTGCACATAGTATCAGGACGAGTATAAGCTTCCCCGTCCCTTTACTTCCCAACATTGCCAATGAACCCGAACATGGCCTCAAAGGTGCTCCACACAGCTTAGGATTTCCAGCAAATGCACTCCTTCCCATTAACCGAAACACGTCATTTTCCGGGATGGAACCGGAGATATCATTAGAAGAGACATTTAGTAGAAGCAAGCTCGACAAATCCCGGAACTTATCAGGTATCGATCCATTGAAACCATTATGGGATAGATCAATGATGCTAATAGAAGGAAGACGTGCAAGTTCTTCCGGTATACGACCCGAGAGATTGTTGAACGACAAATCCATCCGCACAAGAGCCTGGCAACTTACAACGCTTTCCGGGACATCTCCAGATAGATTATTATCACTCAATTCAATAGTAGAAATGGATTTACAGAGATGAAACTTGGGAAGGCTTCCTCTTATGCCACAATCAGAAGCTGAAAAGTTTTGAAGAAGAGGTAATGTCCATATCTCTGTAGGAACAACACCTCCAAGTTCTGGGTTATGAGAGATATTAACGTATTGAAGGTCGAATCCTTTGCTTATATCTAAAGGAATCCCTCCACTAAACTTGTTCCGAGAGAGATCGACGTATGAGATACGAGGAAGACGACTAAATTTCAGAGAGATATCACCCGAAAACGAGTTATCCTCTAACCGCAATCGAACGAGCGACGAACAATTCGATAGAGAAGGGGAAACGCCACTACTAAACTTATTTGAAAAGAGTATCAACTTAAAAAGAACACCTCCTAAACAGATATCAACAGGGATATCACCCACAAACTTGTTTGTGGACACATCCACCCATTTAAGCTTTCTATTGCTACCCAAATGGCTTGGAAGTGGCCCAGAGAACTGATTGTTCCATATAAAAAGAGTCTCCAATGAAGGAAGCTCTGCAATACCCATTGGAACAGAGCCAGACATTTCATTATACATAAGACTAAGCAGTTTAAGATTCTTGAACTTTGAAAAGCTTTCAGGAATTGGCCCAGAAATATGATTATCAGAGAGATCTAAGCTAACAAGAGAAGAGATTTGGCTCAGTTCATCAGGCAAGAACCCAGAAAACTGGTTTCTAAAGAGGAACAGAGATTCAAGTTTTGTTAGATTACCAAGCTGTTTAGGAATTGAACCAGATAGATACCCACCAGCAATGTCTAGATATTGAAGGCTACTCATGTTGCCAAGCTCCCATGGGAGCCTTCCATGGTAATTATTGTAGCCAATTTCCATGTGGGTCACTGTTTTGAGCTTACCCAATTCAGGGGGTATGTTTCCAGTAAGGAAGTTCCCTGCAAGATGGATGAACTCAAGGCTTTTGAAAGAGCCATATTCTGAAGGGATTGATCCATTGAAGTAGCTACCAGCTAAGTTGAGGAACTTTAAATGTTCAAGCTCAGGAAGATCAACAGGTAATGACCCAGAAAAACTATTGCTAAAAGCATCAAGAACAACCAAATTTTCAAGAACAGATATCCCAACAGGAAAATGCCCAGAAAAATTGTTTCTACTGATATCCAAGCTTCTTAGGTTACTGAGATTGAAGATACCAATGGGGAGTTTCCCAGAAAAATAGTTATGGCTTAGGTTAAGATCAACGAGTTCTTTAAAAACATGAAACTGCTCACCGGAAATCGCCCCACCAAGGTTCTTCATCGAGAGGTTGATTCCGATAACAATGGTGGAATCCTTGTCGCATTTGATTCCTGACCAAGAACAGCCATGGATTTTCCCAGATGGGTTTTGTTTATAAGGTATAATCCAATCGCTCAAACTGCCAAAATCATCGAGAAATTCAGATTTCAAGGTGAAAAGTGCTTCGGTGTAACGATCGGTGGCGGATGCCGCTACACAAAGAAGGAAGAACACAAGAACATTGAAGAACAGGTATCTAAAAACCTCCATTGGAGCTCGAATAACCCCACAAAAGAAACAAGTTGTAGTTGGGTTTAAGAAGCGATCAAAATGCATGGGGACTAGAGAAAGCTTCCATAAGAGGGGCCCTTGCATTTTGGAATTAAAAATGTTCATATTTGAAGCATCTTCTTTTTGCCATCGCTTTACAAAGGGTGAGAATCCAATAATGATCATGACTGACAAATTTGAGTTGGAATTTGAGCAATATGGGGAGGCATGAAATCCCATGAATATTGGAAAAATTTGTGTTTATTTGGCTAAGGAACAAAACAAAATTCCTTTGATTGTTCCACTTTTTAGCTAAATAAGTTCAATTTCTTGCTCAATTTATGGTGAGGTCTTCAAGATGGATTGGAACGAAGATGACATCTTTTTCAAGAAATTAAGGAAGTTGTTTGGGATAAGATATATTTGTTGAGAATGGTCCCGATTCCATGTTGACTAACTAAGGAGACGATTATGAGTATATAAGTAGGAGGCAGTTAATCTTCTAGTGTCAACTTCTCC